>NW_023270377.1:106840171-106886750 GCF_011800145.1 Mirounga leonina
AGATCCTTTGTCTCTTTGGTTAGATTTATTCCTAGGTATCTTATGGTTTTGGGTGCAATTGTAAATGGGATCGACTCCTTCATTTCTCTGTCTTCTGTCTTGTTGTTGGTGTATAGGAATGCCACTGACTTCTGTGCATTGATTTTATATCCTGCCACTTTACTGAATTCCTGTATGAGTTCTAGCAGTTTTGGGGTGGAGTCTTTTGGGTTTTCCACATAAAGTATCATATCATCTGCAAAGAGTGAGAGTTTGACTTCTTCTTTGCCAATTTGGATGCCTTTGATTTCTTTTTTGTTGTCTGATTGCTGTGGCTAGGATTTCCAATACTATGTTGAATAGCAGTGGTGATAGTGGACATCCCTGCCGCGTTCCTGACCTTAGGGGGAAAACTCTCAGTTTTTCCCCATTGAGAATGATATTCGCTGTAGGTTTTTCATAGGTGGCTTTTATGATATTGAGGTATGCACCCTCTATGCCTATACTCTGAAGAGTTTTGATCAAGAAAGGATGCTGTACTTTGTCAAAAGCTTTTTCTGCATCTATTGAGAGGATCATATGATTCTTGTTCTTTCTTTTTGTATGTGGTGTAAGGAAATGGTCCAGTTTCGTTCTTCTGCATGTAACTGTCCAATTTTCCCAACACCATTTTTTGAAGAGACTGTCTTTGTTCCATTGGACATTCTTTCCTGCTTTGTCAAAGATGAGTTGACCATAGAGTTGAGGGTCCATTTCTGGGCTCTCTATTCTGTTCCATTGATCTATGTGTCTGTTTTTGTGCCAGTACCATGCCATCTTGATGATGACAGGCATAGAGGGTACATACAACCGATTGAGGGTAATGGTATATACAATAGAAAAATAAGCATGTTTAAAGACTCAGAAGTGCAAAATATCAAGAAACAGCTCAAGGAACAGAAGCAATTAGGTATGACTGGAGTGTGTGGGAATGAGAGGGAAATGTTGGAAGACAAAACTGACCAGCTAAGAAAGGGAAGATTTGGAGGGCTTTGCATGCCACAATTAGGGAGACACTGAAGGGTTTTAAGCAGTAGTTTCTGTAGGTTCTCCCAAAGTCACCCTTCCTCCAGTAAGCCTTCCATGACTATTTCAATGAGCCCTGAAATGTATTCTGTCCAACTATCCAGTTTGGTAGCACACAACACAAAGGCATGACACTGGGGTCTGAGACCCACAGAAGTCAGGGACTAGTGTCTCATTTCTCTCTCTGGAGTAAGTGGGTATTCCATTAAGGCCAGTTAAACTAAATGGAGGACCCCTAGTGACTTCAAAGTTACACAATGTCATTTGCCTTTGAAATAAATTAAGAACGCCTTGGTTCATTATTATCATGGAGTCTCTTCTGATGTATTTCCAAGGAGACATTGGCAAAAAAGGAAGCATTTATTTATTTATTTATTTATTTATTTATTTATTTATTTATTAAAGATTTTATTTATTTATTTGAGAGAGAGAGAATGAGAGAGAGAGCATGAGGGGGGGAGGGTCAGAGGGAGAAGCAGACTCCTCGCTGAGCAAGGAGCCGGATGCAGGACTCGATCCCGGAACTCCAGGATCATGACCTGAGCCGAAGGCAGTCGCTTAACCAACTGAGCCACCCAGGCACCCAGGAAGCATTTATTTTATCTTATGTGTTTGATTACACATTCATTTTATATGAATCTAGTGTCATCCACCTTAGAGTTCAGTACTAGACAAGTTGCTAAATGATTAAGATCTATATTATTATCTTGGACAGCTTCTTGATTCTTTTTCTCAGGACTGTAAAAGCTTAGAAAGTCCCATAAAAATGCATGTGCCTTCCATTGCAGCCAGGCTGCAAAAGGCCCTCTGACCATGCAATCGCCATTCCTACCCAGTGCCTTTACTAAAGATGTTCTCCTACCAGGAATGCTTTCCTTCTGTTCACTCTTATGCTTCACTCATCAAAGCCAAACTCAAGACCCACCTCTTTCCTGAGATCAGATTAGAAAAAAGCACTATGCTGGCAGTGAGATGACTTAGTTGCATTAGGTTTGCAGAGTCACTTGAACTATCTGAGCCTGTTTCTCCAGTTGTAAAATAAGAGATTTCAACAGATCAATTCAAGATACAAGTATTGAGCAATTAGCTTATAGATTAGACTTTAATAGATGCTGACATGCAGAGATAGGTATGATACTATCTCTTTTTTGAGGATTTCACAAACTGGATGGGGAAAGACATAGAGAGATACATGTGTAAATAATTAAAATAGCTAAATATTATTACACAGTATGGGAGATTGTGTCAATGATTTCTAAAAATGCCCCAAGCTGATATTCTGTAATTCTGCTCTCTATTAGTTTTCTCAACATTTTATACTTAATTCATCATAGTGTTTATGTGAATTAAACTCCTTTCTTCAACTAAACTAAACCTAAATATTTTAAAGAAACATATTTGCAATATGCTTTAGAGTTAACAAAGATATTTCTTTTTTTAGTATTTTATTTATTTATTTGACAGAGAGAGAGAGCAAGAGAGGGGACACAAGCAGGGGAAGTGCGAGAGGAAGAAGCAGGCTTCCCGTTGAGCAGGGAGCCCAATGTGGGGCTCAATCCCAGGACCCTGGGATCTTGACCTGAGCTGAAGGCAGATGCTTAATGACTGAGCCCAAGAGTTAACAAAGATATTTCATTTGTGATAGCTAATTAAGTCATCACATTAAATTAGGGAGCTAAGTTCTTCTTCTTTTACAGAAGAAAAAACTCTGAGAAGCTAAGCAACTTATTCAATGTCATACAGATAAGTGCCAGAGCCATAGTACAAGATTTTTTTTTTTTTAAGATTTTATTTATTTGACAGAGAGAGACACAGCGAGAGAGGGAACACAAGCAGGGAGAGTGGGAGAGGGAGAAGCAGGCTTCCCGCGGAGCTGGGAGCCCGATGTGGGGCTCGATCCCAGGACCCTGGGATCATGACCTGAGCCGAAGGCAGGCGCTTAACGACTGAGCCACCCAGGCGCCCCCATAGTACAAGATTAACTGGTTTTCTTTCTGTGCCATGATGCTCTGTCCTCATGCCCTTAAGTCAGAGTTCTCCCTCCGTCTCTCTGTCTGTCTTTCCCTCTCTCTCTCTCACACACACACATACATCTCTTACTTAAAACTTTGTTAAGAAGCAACTTCATAGAAAAGTGAAGCCTATCCAAATTACCTCCCCTTTCTACACCACTCTTATCCTAAAGAGCCCCTGTTTCTTTCACTTTGCCTTCTTAATCAGAACAGATATCCTTCTCCTCTCTATGACTAACCCCTGTCACACACCTGAGCAATCACCTCATCCCCTCCCACCCACATCGAGACTTTTCTCTGTTGAATCTTCTTAGTGTCCCTTCCTTTCCTCACTGAAAAATGTTTACATGTCCCCTTATCCAAAATCAATATCATTAATTAAGTGGCTATTCTATACCAAGCCTTGAGTTGAGTATTGGAGTAACAAAGATGAATAAGATATGAGTTTTGCCCTCAAAGAACTCATCATCAAGTCTTGAGAGACAGACAAGATCATAGCATTATTTCACTCAAGGAAGCTCTTATTCTCACTAAAGTTCAGACATAGATCAAGAGAAGATTGTATTTTAACAAACCCAGAACCATGACAGTCCTGCCCAAATACCCAACCACACATTCAAAACTATCCAACTTGTTGCTACCTATAAATGTCCTAGTTATAGTTATTCCAAGCCTGACCACATGGTGTTCTCTATACCACAAATGCCTCTTCTTTGTAAAGAAGACACCCTCTTCTTCAAAGATCTTAGGCTGGCAATCCCATCCTGTTCCTAAAAGTACTCTACCTTTCTTATAATCATATGCCTACATTTTGCAAAATTAAGCAAGTTTTGGGGTTTGGCTCACATTCATTGGCATTTTGCTTGATCTCACATTCTGTTGAAGAGGAAGAATCCTGTATTCCTGAGCAAGAAAGAGACAATGTTCCCTTTTTAATTTAGTGTTTTGCCATCTTGTTCCACCCCATCAATGAAAAGTCTTTGATGGACTTGTTCCCTTTACATTGTAATTTGTGATATAACAACTCCAGGGTACAAGCAGTAATTACTCAGTAATTACTACATATTTAGAGACATCAGAGTAAAACCCCATGTGAGGGTAAAGATAATCCTCCTATTAGTAGCACTTAACCACCTTTTTAAGAATAATAGGCCACGCTCATTGTAGTTTCATGCATTGAAAGTTTTTCCTGCCCAGCCAAAGTTTTCATTGGCATAAGCTCAGATAACCAGAAACAACTATTTTAATTATAGATTGTCTTCTGACCAAGGAAGAGTAGAGGATGGGCAACCATTCCACCTCATATAGAACAACTACAGCTATGATAAGGAATGAAAGAAAAAAGATCAGGTACTACAGAAGCACATAATGGGAGGTCTGAACTATTTTAGAGGAGGCAAAGGAGGTGAGAGAAGACAGTTTTAGACCAAAAACTGTGAGAGAGTGGGAATTAGGCTGAGAAAGAAGAGGGCTTTCAGACAGAGAGGAAATATGATCAAAGGCCCCAGGGCAGGGAAGAACTCATCACTCAAGGACTCACAGATGGTCAATGGGTCTGGAATGAAGTGAGCAGAAGGCAGCTCAGAAGCTGAAGCATTAGGAGGAAATAGGTCAATGCCTTAGAAGCCAAGCTATCAATTTTGGACTTGATCCTAAAAAAATTGAAAGTCGTCCAAAGATTTGGGGTGGGGTGCTGTGTTAGACTTCCTTTCTGAGGAGATGACTTAGTCTGCTGCACAGAACAGGTGCAGCAGGGAGTAGCTGGAGGGCGTTCAGTCAGAAAGCCATTGTAGATGTTGAGGAGAGGAGGAGGTGGTCCAGACTCCACCCTGAGAGGAGTATGAACTCAGTGCAGCCCAATGCCACCCATGAGCAGAGCCATCTGGCCCCGTTCTGTCTGACATCTGGACAACACTCTTCCATCTGTCACCAACAAGTGGGTCCACAGAGAATAGCTGAGAACAAATATATTCATGAAGGGACTGGACAAGGCAAGACAGACAGCTGGGGACTAGAAGAATATTGAAAACTGTTGGACACTCTGGGACACAAACCTTTTGTGAGGATTAGATGAGAAGAAGCACGTCAACCCTTCAGGACCTTGAATACAGAGAGGGCTCAGCAGATATCGGCAAGCGTTCTTAATTCCACTCCCCATCTGCTATGGCCTGCATCACAACTCTGAGCTCCACAAGAGGAAAGGTGAAGCCATAAGTGAAGTGCTGTCACCATTACAATATAAAAAGACTGAAAGACTGGCATAGGATAAGATCTTATCTTCACTTATGGCTTCACTTAAAGCCATATCATCTCTTCATCATAGTATATCTCCATCTCCAGCACTGGGCACAGTCTTTGATATATATACCAGGTTATCCATAAATCCTTGTCGAATAAATGAACTGTACTAAAACTTTCTCAAAATAAGAGTTTTGGCTTCAGAAATTCCTGTTACCTTTGTGTTGTTTTAAGGGGTTCAGAGCACCCATAATCAGATCCAAAAGGATTGTTAAAAAGCCATCTAAGATTCTGAAGAATCGGTCTTGTTCCTGCTCAGCATCTGGGATAACCAGAGGAAGGGCCTCTCATGGGAGAACAGAACCAAAGACTGGTCTCTCAACCAGATCATCTTTGGACAAGGCTGCTTAAGGCAATGTTGCTGGTATGGGAAGAGCCACGAAGAATCAGAAAAACAGTGCACAGTATTGAACCTGAAGGCCCAGTCAAGGATGGAGTCAGGTGAATGAGTATGAGTAATGAGGTTAGAAACTCAACAACCTGAGAGCAATTGTGGAATAAGAGGTAAGGGATGGATAGACAAGGGGTTCAAAAATGACATCATCAGCTAACAGCAGGATGGACCTGCCATAGTGAGCAGTGACCACTGTACAGGACAGAGTAGGCTTACAGCCTGAAGAAACTGTGCAGGGCAGATCCTCAGAGTACCATCCTGGGTTTGGCACCTAAAAAGGACAGGGAATGTGCTTCTTCCAGAAGAAGGACATCACTCCCATCACTGAGATGCAAGCCTCAGGGACTGAGTATCCCTGTGCTCACTTACATGATCCTCACCAGCAGCAAGATGTATGGAAAAGCTTGTTAACCTTCTCACTAGCTCACCTGTGCTGTTTGTACACTGATCCAGGAAGCTGCAACTCTCTCAAAGAAGTAAACAAATATTAGTGATAAAAGAGCTTTAATATTTGATTCCTTTGAGAATTTGGTGGAACTCTGTAAGTGAAATCTGTGTTTATATATCACTGAATCATGGATAAAAGCTGAGCAGGTGTACTTGGAGAGGTTCCATCAATCAGAATGTTCTGAGAATAGTGGGAAGTCAACCAGGAGGGCCACTGATGCGAGAAGTTTCCAACCAGAAAAGTATTCAGAAAGAGAGCCCGAGAAACTTATCTATCCTAGAGAGTGTTTAAGGGCTCCAACTGAAAGTCCTTCCTGTCACAGGCTGAGGACTTGGTAAGGAGGAGGAGGAGGAAGACTCAGTATTGCCAGTGCTCAGAAAGTAGCAGGTTTTGGTGGATGCAGGCTCTGGGGTCATTATACCAGAGATCAAGTCCTTGTGGAAAGAACCCAGCTGTCCCTAACATCATGGAGCATCAGTCACATTATCTGTAAAGTGTGCGTGTCCATAAACTCTTTTTTCTGCAACATGATTTGAATATAAAATATGTAAAGCACCAAGCATGGTGCCTGGCCAACTTGACATGCCCCCTAAGTTCATACATTTAATAAATATGTAATGAGCACCCACTATTCACCGGACAGTTTCTTGAGTGCTCAGGATGTGGTAGTTAGCAAAACAAAATTCCTGTCCATGTGAAGCTAATATTTGAGAGAGAATAACAAAAGAAATAGATCAACTTGTTTAAGTTAGAGGTGGGGAACAATAAGTGCTATAAAAATATAAAGTGACGTAAGCATGTTTATATAGAAGGGTCAGGAAGTGGTCTTTGAGCAAATATGTGAATGAAATGAGGGCAAAGAGAGCAGAAAGAGCAAATATTCTGAGATGGGATGTGCTTGGTGTACTCAAGGAGCTGTGGTAACAGTTTCTTTCCCTGTTCTGTCCCTTCAGGACCATTCAACACATACATCTGTGGGCCTTCCTGTCTCCAGTCCTAAAGCCATATCATCTCTTCAAGAGATGAATTTCAAACCTGTTCCCTTTATGTGAAAAGATCCCCCCTGGAAGCAGTGTGCCTCCTTCAGAGAGGCAGATTTCCCTGAGAGTACTAACCTGTCTGTAAGCCTGACAGGTGGCAGTGGGCAGATGGCCCTACCCCCAGGCCTCACAGGTTTCTGGTTATCACAGCTGCTCAGGATATCTTCTGACACCTGTGGCAGCCTGGGTGCATGTCTCAGGAGGAAGAGAGATTATTCACAAGAAGCATGTGTGAGATAGAAAATGCAGCGAGGGTGTGGAAGGGGGCAAAGAGATCCATAGCCACACCCCCTTCTGATTTCTGACCAAAAAAGCAAAGACTTGGATTGTGTTCCTCAGAGGCTCTCCCCCCACTGGTTAATGGAAAAGGCAGGTGGGAAGCTAAAAGGCAGAAAGGGTGTATGGAATATTTTCTTTTGCTTTGTTGGCTTTGGAAAGCTAAAAAAGAATCCACCACCTGTGATTCTAGCCCTGATTGCAAAACATTCTGTTATTTTAGCTGTGAGTCTGTAGTTAGCATATTGTCAGTTTGGCCTCGCAGCGATATAGCAGCCAAAAAAGATTAAACATTTTAATTTCCTGAGCAGGTGCAGGCATCAGGACTGGTTTCAGAATACCAGCAAAAAGCGAAATAGAGGTGGAGAAGGAAAGCAAGGACTGGTGTTATGTGCTTATGTGTGGTGGAGTGGGGTAGGGTGGGCACAGGGGGAAGAAATGAGGTAAAAACAAGAGGAATCTAAGCATATGAGAGAAGAAATACAAGAAATAGAAGACGGTGGCAACCAGAAGGGGACTGAGGGTACCTCGGATAAATTATTATAAATTTGGGGATCAAGGGAAGGGGCTAACATTTGCTCCCATGTTACGCTCAACCTCATGTAGGATCAGGGTTGTCATTAACCCAGAGTGCCTTTGTGAAAATATGACAAGATGCTCTTTCCCCAGCAGAAATGGCAGCTATTCTCACTACCTGTCTTGGTGAGCAGAGCACTGGCTGCATTTCACTACCATATATGCAGCGTTGTGCAGATCACAAGTGTACACCTTTGCCTGATGGTCCTGTTCATACTATAAAATTGCTTTTAAGTAAGGCCACAGGACTTTGGAAGGTTGAGACAGAGATGTTCTGTCATGAGAAAAAAAAGAAAGCAAAGCACCAAGGAGGGGGAAGAAGCAAGTGAGAGAATGCAGCTCTGAAAACTTGACTGTGAGAATGTCAAGTAATCAAAGACCACATCTCAAAGAGAAGGAGCACATTTCCTAGAATGGAGCCAATGATGTGGTAGGAAGAGAGTCAGGGCATCTGCCCAGGCCCCGTCCTCTGGGATTCCTTCCCACCACCCTCTCAATTTCACACAGCCAATGAATGAATGAATGCATTTCTGAGTGCAGAGATCTTATCCTATGCCAGTCTTTCAGTGATGTGGGAAGAGGAAGGAAAATGGAGATAATGTAATAATGATTATCTAATAAGTGCCTGAGGTCTGTGTTTACAAATTTATCCAACAAGCATTTATCCTGCACTCACTTTGTGCTAAGTGTTCTGTTAAGTACTGGTCATATAACAGCACCAAGATAATCATGATTTCTTTGCTCATATGATTGGTGTGATGATGACACAAGATAAAGCAAAGGCAGTACACAAAATGATTAAGAACATGAGCAGGCATGGTAATAACATAATAATGGTTCCTGCCTCATAGAATTGTTTAATGACTAAATTCAAGTGATTTAGCACAATGCATGATTCAAAGTAGGTTATTCATAACATTATTTATCTTCCCATATATTTTCTCCCTCTCCAAATTTAGAAATAAGAAGAAACATCCAGTATCATTTGTACAAAACTAGAAGAATGTTGCTGTCACCATTACAATATAAAAAATTCTAGAAAAACTTTAATTACTTTTCTTGAACTCATTAGAGAATTCAGGTCATGGTGCAAAAAAGCAGAATCTGGAGAAGGCACCACAGAGAGAAACAGGACCCATCAAGATACCCAGCAAGACACAATAATACCAGTAAGAAATTCAGCAAGAAAATTTTGATGAATTTCTAAAATCTGAATGTGGTCTAGTGTGAGAGCATGAAGCCCCCGTGACCACAGACACAGAGAGATCCACACCCTTTCTTATAATTTTATTTTTATTTGTTTATTTATTTTTCTAATTTTGTTTTTATTTTAATTCCAGTGAGTTAACATACAGTATTATATTAATTTCAGTTGTACAATCAAGAAACAGACTCTTAATTATAGGTCCACACCCTCTTGAAGACTTTTCCTCCAGAACCCCACCAGGGACGCACATGGAAGATCAGAGAAACCTGAGACTGCTTCCCCACGGAGCTGCCTGGGGGATGTAGGGCAGTAGGCATTGCTGATATCCATCCACAAACATTTTTATATCTTCCTTTCAGAACAGAAACATTAATGTACAGGAGAAAAGGCAACAAAAACAGCAGCTTGAGGGCACTGGAGAAAACCTACTACTGCTGGGGGAAGGGAATAGGGGGAAAAAAATCTACTCATGGAAGAGGAGAGCAGATACATGCTATGCCACCATTACCTCTTGGAGAACAGTTAGAAAAACTTGTGAGAACCATACTCCTAAGACACAGATTCAATGACTATCTAGGAGGAAAGCTTAATTATAACTTCACAGAATGCCCTCACCCTTGTTTCCAACATCACATTACCAAGAATTGAGTAAAAATGAAGTGGGTTAGTACTAGGAGTACCATGAGAGAAAGATTTTATCTGACATGGAGTACAAAGTAAAGATACAGAGCTAAGTAGGTAGAACTAGACCCAAAATGGCAGTAGACATTGAGAAAAATGGTGTGGTTTATTAGCTCAAACACTAAAGAAAGCATTGCACTGGTAGAAATGGAAGCCTCTGATGCACAAGGACAGTAAAAATAACAACAAACTTCACACACAGCTCAACTTTCAACTGGATAACACAACCCACCCACCCACACACACTGAAATCAAAGGAAATAAAAAGTTTGCTTCTCTTCCAGCAAAAAAATATTTACTTAATGTCTGACTTTCAACAACAAAAAATATGAGACATGCCAAAAGGCAAGAAAAAACAAAACCAGAAGAGACAAAGCAATAATAAGAACCAGGCCTGCATATGACAGACTTCTGTAGGATCTTCTTCCATTAATCCCATCAGGTGCTCTTACAAAAGGAAATAGCTAGCTCCATTAGAAAGGGTAGACATCATGAATAACCAGACAGGCAATTTCAGCAGAGATGAAAACCATTAGAAATAATCTGGGATGACCTGGGTTGCTCAGTCTGTTAAGTGCCCAACTCTTGATTTCAGCTCAGGTCATGATCTCAGGGTTGTGGGATTGAGCCCCACATTAGGCTCAAGTCTGCTTGAAATTCTCTCCTTCTCCCTCTGCCCCTCCCCCACTCATGTTTTCTCTCTCTCACTCTCTCTAATAAATAAATAAAATCTTTTTAAAAATGAAATAATTTGGAAATGTTAGTAATGTAAAATACAATAACAGAAATTAAAAAAAAAAAAAAATCTCAAGAAAAACATTAGTGTTTTCAGCATAACCAAAAAATGTATCAGAGAACTTAAAGACAGGTCACTAGAAATTACTCAACTGAAACACAAAGTGAAAAATGAGCAAAAAGTAAAACAACAAGAAAGCTAGAACATCCAAAATGTACAAATAATTGGAATCCCCCCAAAAAGAAGGAGAAAATGAGAAAGAAGAAATAAGTGCCAAGATTTTTTCTAAATTAGTGGCAGACAGCAAAACAAAGATCTAAACAACTCAAAGACAGTTGACAACATATATACTAAATAAACCACAATTAGGTATATGATATTCAAACAGCTGTAATCAATAACCAAAAGA
Organism: Mirounga leonina; assembly: GCF_011800145.1. NCBI lineage: Eukaryota > Metazoa > Chordata > Mammalia > Carnivora > Phocidae > Mirounga > Mirounga leonina. The sequence goes on from NW_023270377.1 coordinate 106,851,293, forward strand.
AAATGTTGAATGTAGGTAAAGAAAACAGGCACATTACCTACAGAAGATCAAGGAAATTAATTATGTAAGATTTATCATTGGTAATAATGCAAGCAAGAAGACAATGGAGTGACATCTTCAAAATTTGGGGGAAAAAACATCAACCCAGAATTCTGTACCCAGTAAAAACGTACTTCAAAAGTGAAGGAGAAATGAGTTGTTCTCAAACAAAAACTGAGGTAATTCATTGTGGACTGACATACTTTATAAGAAATGATAGAGAAAGGTATTCGGATAGAAGGAATATGATATTTCGCCGAAACCTGGCACTACACAAAGAAATAAGAAGCATCAGAAATGGAATAAGTGGAAGTAAAATAAAAATCATTTTCCTATTTTTTAATTTCTTTAAATGGTAAGTGGCTGTTTAAGGTGAAAGTAGTAAAATTGTATTGTGTTTAAAGTATATATAAAAGTCATATTATGCTAAGCAAAATAAGTCACTCAGAGAAATACAAATACCATATGATTTCATTTATATGTGGAATTTAAGAAACATAACAAATGAGCAAAGGGGAAAGAGAGAGAGAGAAAAAAAAACTGGAAAACCAAGAAACAGACTGTTAACTAGAGAACAAACTGATGGTTACCAGAGGGGAGGTGGGAGAGGGGATGGGTGAAATAGGGGATGGGGATTAAGGAGTGCACTTGTGATGAGGACCAGGTGATGTATGGAATTGTTGAATCACTGTATTGTATTCCTGAAACTAACATTACACTGCATGTTGACTATGCTAGAATTTAAATAAAAACTTTTAAAAATAAAGTATATATAAAAGTGAAATATATGGCAAAAATGGCATAAGTTGTGGATGAGAGGATACTGTTAGGAGATTCTGATAAGTAACATCAACATCATGGTGGCATAAGACATTCCTCTTTGCACCCCCATCCTTTAACAATTAATTAGACATTTATCCACGAATAACGGTGCCACTGTGGAAGTTGTGAGATCCAGCATCATATGCCCAGGGGCCCAGGAGGAGTCTTGTGCATCTAGTAATAAGCACACAGATCTCACTATGGGTGGCAGAACAAGCAGAGACAGTGAATCTGCCCCAACACTTCTCATTCCAGTCAGGAAAATAACATGGAGAGTGTTAACCTGGAAAAATATCCAAGGACAAGAGAAAATTTGCTGCAGTCCAGCCTTCTGAAAAGGAGATTCTAGCACACCACTGAAACAAAAATAAATATGAATTTAGATAGCAGAATATGACTAAAGAAATATACTTCTCTGCAGGAGCACCCAGAGTACTGATGTGAAACATTGTCCTACACATTATAATCAATCTGTCAAAAACCAAAGATAAAGAGAGAATCCTGAAGAGGTCAGGGGAAAAAGTGTTGTACCCTACAAAGTAACATCAATTAGGCTACCAGCAGATTTCTCAGCAGAAACTACAGGTCAGTAAAGACTGGAATCACATACTCAAAATGTTGAAAGAAAAAAAAAAAAAAAAACAGACAAGAATACTCTATTCAGCAAAGATATGAAGGAAAATAAGACTTTCTAAGACAGAGGAAGAGGAATAAAAAGGAGGAGGAGGAGTGCAGGAGGAGGATGAAAGGGGGAGGAGGAGAGGGGAGGAGGAGTAAGAGAAGAAGAAAAAGAAGAGGTAGAAGCAGCAGAAGCAGGTGCTGATGTAGGAGTCCATCACCACTAGGCCTACTGTGCAAGAAATGCTGAAAGGAGTTCTTCAAACTGATATGAAGAGCTGCCAATCAGTGACACAAAAACATGCAAAAGTATACAACACACTGATAAAGGTAAATATGGGTATTAAGGAGGGCACGTATTGCATGGAGTACTGGGTGCTATACGAAAACAATGAATCATGGAACACTACATCAAAAACTAATGATGTACTGTATAGTGACTAACATAATAAAATCAGATTAAATTAAAAAAACAAGTGATACCTTAATAAATTACTACCTAGAGATAAAAAAAAAAAGATAAATATACAGTCAGACTTAGAAAAGTCTAACCCTGTAATAGGATGATGTGTAACCACTTAACTATAATCTAGGGTCAAAGTAAAGGAGCATTAATAATAATTATAGCTTCCTGGAAAATTCTATCAAATATTTAAAGAAGAATTTATACCAACTTTTCTCAAACTCTTCTCAAAAAATTGAAAAGGAGGAAAAAAAATTAAAAAAAAAAATTAAAGGAGGGAACACTTCCAAACTCATTTTATGAGGCCAGCATTACCCAGATACCAAAGCCAGATGAAGCACTGCTAGAAAAGAAAACTATAGACCAATATCCCTGATGAATATAGGTACAAAAATTCTCAATAAAACATTAGCAAACTGAATTTACTGACACATTTAAAGGATTATACAAAAAGTTATACAAACCGATCAAGTGGGATTTATCACTGGGATACAAGGATGTTTCAACATATGCAAATCAATAAATGTGATACACCACATTAACATAATAGAAATTGTATGATTATCTCAGTAGAGGCAGGAACAGTATTTGAAAAAATACAATATTCTTTCATGATAAGATACTTCAACAAACAGGGTATAGAAGGAACATGCCTCAATAAAATAAAGGTCATATACAACAAACCCACAACTAGGATTACACTCAGTTGTGAAAAATTGAAAGCTTTTCTTCTAAAATCAGGAAATGCACAAGGGTGTGCACTCTAACCACTCTTCTTCAGCATAGTAGTAATAGTCATAGCTAAAGCAATTAGGCAAGATAAACAAATAAAATACATTCAAATGGGAAAGGAAAAAGTAAACTTGTCATTATTTGCAAATGATATGATCTTATATACAGAAAATCCTAAAGATTCAACCAAAAAGCTGTTGGAACTGATCAATAAATTCAGTAAATTTACAGAATATAGAATCAACATACAGAAATCAGCTGAATTTTTATACATTAACAATTAAACATATTAATTTCATTTAAGCAACTGAAAAAGAAGTAAAGAAAACTGTCCCATTCACAATCACATCAAAAACAATAAAATCTTAAGAATAAATTTTACCAGGAAATGAAAGATGTGTAAAATAAAAACTCTAAGACCTTGAAAGAAATTGAAGAAGACACAAGCAAATGGATAGATATCTTGTATTCATGGATCAGAAAAATTAGTATTGTTAAAATGTCCATACTACTCAAAGCCATCTAGAGATTCAGTGCAATCCCTATCAAAATTACAATGACATTTTTCACACAAATAGAAAAAAAATCCTAAAATTTGTATGGAACCACAAAAGATCCTGAATAGCGAATTTAATCCTGAGAAAAAAAGAATAAAGTGGGAGACATCACATTTCCTAATTTCAAACTATCCTACAAAACAATAGTAATCAAAACAGTATGGAACTGGTACAAAAATAGTCACATAGACCAAAATAGACCAACAGAACAGAAAAGAGAGACCAGAAACAAATCCCTGCATGTATGGATAACTAATATTTAACAAAGGAACCAAGAATACTCAATGGGCAAAGAATAGTATTTTAATAAATGGTGTTGGGAAAACTAGCTAACACATGCAGAGAAATGAAATTGGACCCCTATCTTACACCACTCACAAAAAATAACTTAAAATGGGTTAAAGAAAAAAATAATAAAATGGATTAAAGATTTATAACACCTAATACCATAAAACTTCTAAGAGAAACAATAGGAAAAAAGCTTCTTGACATTAATCTTGTCAATGGTGTTTTTGGATATGACACTAAAAGCATAAGCAACAAAATGAAAAATAAAATGAAATACATCAAGCTAAAAAATTCCTTCACAGCAAGTGAAACAATAAAAAATAATAAAAAGCAACCTATGGAGTGGGGAAAAATATATTTGCAAACTATATATCAGATAAGGGGTTAATATCCAAAATATACAAAGAACTAATACAATTCAGCAACAATAACAACCTGATAAAAGATGGACAGAGGAAATAAATAGACATTTTTCGCCAAAAGACAACATCCAAATGGCCAACAGGTATATGAAAAGATGTTCAGCACCACTTAATCATCAAGGAAATGCAGATCAAAACCATAATCAACTCACACCTGTTAGGATAGCTATCATCAAGAAGACAAGAGATAAAAAGTGTTGGCATGGGGTGCCTGCATGGCTCAGATGGTTAAGCATCTGTCTTCGGCTCAGGTCATGATCCCAGAGTCCTGGGATCCAGCCCCGCACTGGGATCCCTGCTCAGCATGGAGTCTGCTTCTCCCTCTGCCTCTGCTTCTCCCCCTGCTTATGCTCTCTCTCTCTCTGTATCTCTGTGTCTCGAATGAATAAATAAAAAAATCTTTAAAATAAAGTGTTGGCAAGTACATTGTATGTTAAAAAAAAAAAAAAAAAGAAGATAGTAGGAAGGGAAAAATGAAGGGCGGGAAATTAAAGGAGGAGACGAACCATGAGAGACTATGGACTCTGAGAAACAAACTTAGGGTTCTAGAGGGGAGGGGGGTGGGGGGATGGGTTAGCCTGGTGATGGGTATTAAAGAGGGCATGTATTGAAGGGAGGACAGGGTGTTATACGCAAACAATGAATCATGGAACACTGCATCAAAAACTAAAGTTGTAATGTATGGTGATTAACATAACATAATAAAAAAATTTTAAATGTGTTGGCAAGGATGTGTAGAAAAGGGAATCCTAGTACACTGTTGGTGGGAGGGTAAATTGTTCAGCCACTATGAAAAACAGTATGAGGTTTTCCAAAATAATTAAAAATAGAATTACCATATGATTCTGCAATTCCACTTCTGAGTATACATCCAAAGGAAATGAAAACAGGGTATTGAAGACATATATGCACTTCTATGTTTATTGCAGCATCATTCACAGTAGCCAGTAAAAGCAAACAGCCTAAGTGTCTGTCAATGGATGGCATATAAACACAATGGAATATTATTCAGCCATTATAAAGAGAAATTGTGCCATTTGCAACAATATGGATTGATCTTGAGGGAATTATGCTAAGTGAGATTAATCAGAGAGAGACAAATACTGTACTACACTTACCTGTGGAATCTAAAAAAGCCTAACTTGTGAAAATGGAAAGCAGAATGGTGGTCACCAGGGGCTGGGAGGGTGGAGGACTGGCAGAAATGTAGTTAAGGTACAAACTTTCAACTTAGTAGGTAAAGAAGTCCTGGAGACCTGGTGTGCAGCATAGTGATTATAGACAACAATACTGTTTTATAAACTTCAAAGTTACTAAAAGACTAAATCTTAATTGTTCCCACTACAAAAAAGAAATGATAATGTGACATGATACAGATGTTAACTAACACAGTGGAGGTAATCATATTGCAACATATATAACATGTATCAAATCAACATATTTTATACCTAATACTTACCTAATGTTTATGTCAATTATATTTTAATTAATTAATTAAAATGTATTGGCACATAAAAAGAAGATCTTTGTGTCACAAAAGCAATTGTATCATATTATTTAGAGGTAGAATTAGATTATTTAAAAATAGGTAAGACAATTTTTAAAAAGAGGCATAAGTCAATTAAGGACATAAAATTTCTGTAAAATGCTCCAAAAAGGATTAGATAGAAGGAAATACAGGACAAATGGAACAAATAAAAAAGAACTAGGAAGATGATACATTTGTATTAGCTATCAATATTAGTAACAACAATCACTTTAAATGTAATAATCTCAAATTACCATTTGAAAAACAAATTATAAGATTGGATTTAAAAATCAAATCCCAGCCTTATATATATATATTGTCTATAAAGAGCACACTTTAAATACGGAAAGTGGGAGGCATAAATGAAGTAGGAGGGCTCGTAAATTAGAGGACAAACTGCACATAAAGCTTAGAAAGAAGTGAGAACTAGACTGTGGTATATTGTGATTCCCTGAAGATGTCTGGGCTGTCCCTTAGGCTGTAGAGAGGTCCTGAATAATTTGATAATTGGAAGGTATTGGCTTTGATTTGTATTTCTTTACAAAGATTAGCAGGTTATTAAAATGCCTATAATTAGTTGAAAATGAAAGCAAAAATATCATTGGGTCACTCTCCACTAAAACTATACAATGAAAAGCTAGAAAAAGTATTGTTCTCACCCTTATCAAGAAGAAAAAAAACCTGGAAAATCTGAAGATTTGTAACTCCTCTCTAACCTGCCATAAAGCCAAGATCACAGGTCACTGAGTTATCTTTTTTTAATTTTTTTAATTTTTTAATTAATATATAATGTATTATTTCTTTCAGTAGTACAGGTCTGTGATTCACCAGTCTTACACAATTCAGAGCACTCACCATAGTATTTACCCTCCCCAATGTCCATCATCCAGCCGCCCCATCCCTCACACTGAGTTATCTTGAAAGCTAATAAAAGACGGTCACCTTCAAGGAGATACAGGATGTAAGCACTTGCTTAGCTGGGACAGATGCTGCTGGACTCTAAGACTAAGAATTCAGATAATAATTTTAGTTAATTATTCAATGAGGAGTATGGCCTAGTGAGAGAATATACAACCTCTAGGTTCCATAAAAACAAAAGATATTTATATGCACTTTAAGGCTTCTCCATGGTTTTCACTGGATGCTCACATATATAGATAGATGATAGATAGACCAATCGATCGATAGACATATAATAGATAGATATAGATAGATGATAGATAAGATAGATGATAGATATAGATAGATAGATGATAGATAGATAATAGATAGATGATAGATGATAGATGATTATAGATGATATATAGGTGATATATAGATAGATAGATGATAGATGATAGATAGACAGATGATAGATAGACAGAGGTTAGTGATTAAATGTATCCCTCATGTCACAGACTTTGGGGCTAGAAAAGAAGTAGTGGTGGGAAAGGCACAGGACCTGTTTATATTCCTCTCCCTATTTCTCTTATGGCACAAAGGTTAAACAACACTAGAAGGGCAAAACCAAAAACAGAATGACATTCTTGACCATTGCAAACTGAAGAAAACCTATTACAGGTAGGAAAAGGGATTTAAAAAATAACCTGAGAGACATGTAAAAATAAGTACTGGCCTAGATATAAAGCTAGGGGCAGGAAAGAATCACTGGCAAGGAATAGGCCCCAAGAACCAGGGAGACAATGACAGTGAATTAATAAAACCACATAGCAACTCAACCCTACCTCCACACAAAACTAACAAAAATGAAGTAACAGTTACCACTGTTCAATGGCTGGGATAAAGTCAAAGGCATGGAGAAAGTCTCTTCCTGAAACAGTACAAAAGAAATACCTAAAACTGAGAGTGGAATAGATTTAGTGAGAAACCATCTAGCAAACCAGAAACTGCCCCCACACAAGAGAATGCTAAAGGAGGTTCTAGGTTGTAGTACACTGATTTAAGCATAGTAACAGCAAATCCCAACCCAGATCAACTCCTGAATAAATATACTCAACCCCCATGCTAAAGGCTTAATATAAGGAAAAACATGCCAATTTCCAGATAAAAAATTATTTATCTGTCTCTACTGAACTATACAAAGATTTGCAACTTAAAATAAGAAATTATGAGTCATTATAACAAGTAAGGGGGAAAAAATACAATGTTAGGAGATTAAGCAACTAACACAACCAGACTTATATATGATACTGATTTTGAAAATATGAGAAACAAGGGTGCCTGGGTGACTCAGTTAGGTAAGTGACTGCCTTCGGCTCAGGTCATGAACCTGGAGTCCCGGGATTGAGTCCCGCATCGGGCTCCTTGCTCAGCAGGGGGTCTGCTTCTCCCTCTGACCCTCTTCCCTCTTGTGCTGTCTCTCATTCTCTCTCTCAAATAAATAAATAAAATCTTAAAAAAAAAAGAAAATATAAGAAACAAGATTCAAAATAGCAATGATTTATATCTTAAATGCTCTAAAGAAAAAGTATTCAACATCCAAAAACAGATCAGTAATGTTGGAAGAGAAATAAAAACTCTAATAAAGAATCAAAACAAATGTTAGAATCACAAAACACTACAACAGAAGTGAACCATGCATTTGACAGTCTGATCAGTAGAGCTGGGACAGATAGGAAAGACACAGTAAGACTGGAGATAGCCAATAGAAATACACAAATAGAGATAAGCAAGATGGCAGAGGAGTAGGAGATCTGGATTTCGTCTGGTTCCAGGAATTCAGCTGGATAGGGATCAAACCATCTGAACACCTATGAACTCAACAGGAGATCAAAGAAAAGAATAGCAACAACTCTCTGAAGAGAAAAGTGACCACATTCTGGAAGGTAGGACTTATGGAAAAGTGAATCCGAGGCAATATTCGGGAGAATAGATGGCGAGGGACGGGGCCTCCATCTGCCGCTTCTGGCAAGTGATAGAGCAGTGGAGCACAAAATCGGAATATTTACAAGTCTGCCCTGCTGAGGGACATCACTCCAGTGGCTAAGTGGGGGGTGGAACCCAAGTGGGACAGTGTGGTCTCAGGACCCTCGGGGTCACAGAAAGACTGGGGGTGCCTGAGTGCAGCAGAGTTCCCAGGTATTGGAGTGGGGAAGCCGGCTGCAGAGACGGAGGTGAGGCACGGGCTCTCAGCTCAGGGTTGCCATAAACTGTGATCCCCGGCACAGTCGGGCCACTGCTCCTCCAGCAGGCACCCAATAAGCAGCAGATCCGGGGAGACTCCCCTTCCTCCCCTGGGAGGAGCAGCATGGGAGTGCACTGCAGGGATCTGCTGGGTTTGGAGACTCCACACCGAGTCGGGTGCAAGAGATAGAAATGCTCGGTCACAGGCTGGGTGAGCACGAAATGCAGCTGGAGACTGGGAAGATGGGAGTGACTGACTGCTTTTCTCTGGGAGCTCACTGAGGAGTGGGCCCCAAGTTCTCGGCTCCTCTGGGGCTGGGATTGGGAGGCCGCCATTTTCACTCTCCTCCTCCAAATCTGTAGGGAAAGCTTGCAGAGAACAAAAGCTCCCGAGAGCAAACCCGAGCAGATTACTTAGCCCGGTCGGTCAAGGGTGGGACAATTCCGCCTCCAGCAAAGACATTTGGGAACCACTGCAACAGGCCTCTCCCCCAGAAGATCAGCAAGAACAGCCAGCCAAGACCAAGTTTACTGATCAATGGGAACAGCAGAACTCCAGTGCTAGGGGAATACTACACATAGAATTCATGGCTTTTTTCCCATGATTCTTTAGTCTTTCAAAGTTTTTTTTTTTTTTTACTGTCTTTTTTTTTGAATTTTTCTTTTTCCCTTTTTCAACCAACATCATATAAATCCCTTTTTAAAAAAAACATTATTATTTTTCATTTTTAGAATCATATTCTATCCCTTCATAGTAGTTACCCGTATTTTTGGTATATAAATATAAGTTGTTCTCTCTTTAAAATTTTGACATACAGTTTCTTCTAACAGATCAAAATATACACTAAATCTCTAGTATATGGCTTTGTTCTAGTTTCCTACCTGATCACATTCTCTCCATTTTTTTCTTTTTTTTTTAAATACTCTTCTTTCTTCTTTCAACCTTCTTACCTTATCAATTCCTTTTATAAAATCTTTTATAATTTTTATCTTTACACTCATATTCCATCCCCTCATTGTATAAACCCTTATTTTTAAACATATGTAACTTTATCTTTCTTTAAAATTTTGGGAGGCACTTTCTCCTAACAGAACAAAATACACCCAAAATCTAGTGTATGGCACTGATCTATGCACCAGCTGAATCATATTTGATCATATTTAGTTTTTGTGTTCTGTTCTGTTTCTGTTTCTTTCTTTTTTTTTTCTTTTTCTTTTTTCATTCTTTCCCTTTCTTTTCCCCCGGTTTCAGGTCTTTTCTGATTTGTTTAGGGTATATTTTCTGGGGACGTTGTTACCCTGTTAGCATTTTGTTCTCTCATTCATCTATTCTCCTCTGGACAAAATGACAAGATGGAAAGAATCACCTCAACAAAAAGAACAAGAGGCAGTACTGACTGCCAGGGACCTACTCAATATGGACATTAGTACGATGTCAGAACCAGAGTTCAGAATGATGATTTTAAAGATACTAGCTGGGCTTTAAAAAAGCATGGAAGTTATTAGAGAAACCCTTTCTGGAGAAGTAAAAGAACTAAAACTAACCAAGTCAAAATCAAAAAGGCTATTAATGAGGTGCAATCAAAAATGGGGGCGCTAACTGCTAGGATAAATGGGGCAGAAGAGAGAATTAGTGATATACAAGACCAAATGATGGAAAATAAAGAAACTAGGAAAAAGAGAGATAAACAACTACTGGATCACGAGGGCAGAATTCGAGAGATAAGCAATACCATAAGACGAAACAACATTAGAATAATTGGGATCCCAGAAGAAGAAGAAAGAGAGAGAGGGGCAGAAGGTATACTGGAGCAAATTATAGCAGAGAACTTCCCTAATTTGGGAAAAGAAACAGGCAACAACATCCAGGAAGCACAGACGACCACTCTCAAAATCAATAAAAATAGGTCAAAACCCCGACATCTAATAGTAAAACGTACGAGTCTCAGAGACAAAAAGAAAATCCTGAAAGCAGCTTGGGAGAAGAGATATGCGACCTACAAAGGTAGAAACATTAGATTGGCAACAGACCTATCCACAGAGACCTGGAAGGCCAGAAAGGACTGGCAGGATATATTCAGAGCACTAAATGAGAAAAATATGCAGCCAAGAATACTCTATCCAGCTAGGCTGTCACTGAAAATTGAAGGAGAGATAAAAAGCTTCCAGGACAAACAAAAACTAAAGGAATTTGCAAACACGAAACCAGCCCTACAAGAAATATTGAAAGGGGTCCTCTAAGCAAAGAGAGACACTAAAAGCAACATAGACCAGAAAGGAACACAGACAATATACAGTCACAGTCACCTTACAGGCAATACATGATACTAAATTCATATCTTTCTATAGTTACCCGGAATATAAAAGGGCTCAATGCAAATCAAAAGACACAGGGTATCAGATTGAAAAAAAAAACAAGACCCATTGATATACTGTCTGCAAGAGACTCATTTTAGACCCAAAGACACCCTTAGATTGAAAGTGAACGGGTGGAAATCCATTTACCATGCTAATGGACACCAAAAGAAAGCTGGGGTGGCAATCCTTATATCAGACAAATTAGATTTTAACCAAAGACTGTAATAAGATATGAGGAAGGACACTATATCCTACTTAAAAGGTCTATCCAACAAAAAGATCTAATAATTGTAAATATCTATGCCCCTAACATGGGAGCAGCCAATTATATAAGTCAATTAATAACAAAAGCAAAAAAACACATTGACAACATACAATAATAGTGGGAGACTTTAACACCCCCCTCAATGAAATGGACAGATCATCTAAGCAAAAGATCAACAAGGAAATAAAGACATTAAATGACACACTGGACCAAATAGATTCACAGATATATTCAGAGCATTCCATCCCAAAGCAACGGAATGCATATTCTTCTCTAGTCCCCATGGAACATTCTCCAGAATAGATCACATCTTAGGTCACAAATCAGGTCTCAACCAGTACCAAAAATTGGGATCATTCCCTGCATATTTTAAGACCACAATGTTTTGAAACTAGAACTCAATCACAAGAGGAAACTCGGAAAGAACTCAAATACATGGAGGCTAAAGAGCATCCTACTAAAGAATGAATGGGTCAACCAGGAAATTAAAGAAGAATTAAAAAAATACATGGAGACAAATGAAAATGAAAACACAGCTGTTCAAAATCTTTGGGATACAGCAAAGGCAGTCCTAAGAGGAAAGTATATAGCAATACAAGCCTTTCTCAAGAAACAAGAAAGGTCTCAAACACACAACCTAACCCTACACCTAAAGGAGCTGGAGAAAGAACAGCAAATAAAGCCTAAACCCAACAGGAGAAGAGAAACAATAAAGATCAGAGCAGAAACCAATGAAAAAGAAACCAAAAGAGCAGTAGAACAGATCAATGAAACAAGGCGCTGGTTCTTTGAAACAATTAACAGGATTGATAAACCCCTGGCCAGACTTATCAAAAAGAAGAGAGAAATGACCCAAATCAACAAAATCATGAACGAAAGAGGAGAAATCACAATCAACACCAAAGAAATACAATTATAAGAACATATTATGAGCAACTCTATGCCAGCAAATTCGATAATCTGGACGAAATGGATGCATTCCTAGAGATGTATCAACTACCAAAACTGAACGAGGAAGAAATAGAAAACCTGAACAGACCTATAAACACTAAGGAAATTGAAGCAGTCATCAAAATTCTCCCAAAAAACAAAGGCCCAGGGCCAGAGGGCTTCCCAGGGGAATCCTACCAAACATTTCAAGAAGAATTAATACCTATTCTTCTGAAACTGTTCCAAAAAATAGAAATGGAAGGAAAACTTCCAAACTCATTTTAGGAGGCCAGCATTACCTGGATCCCAAAACCAGACAAAGACCCCATCAAAAAGGAGAATTACAGACCAATATCCCTGATGAACATGGATGTAAAAATTCTCACCAAAACAGTAATCAATAGGATCCAACAGTACATTAAAAGGATTATTCACCACGACCAAGTGGGATTTATCCCTGGGCTACAAGGTTGGTTCAACATCCGCAAGTCAATCAGTGTGATACAATACATTAATAAAAGAAAGAACAAGAACCATATGATCCTCTCAATAGATGCAGAAAAAGCATTTGACAAAGTACAACATCCTTTCTTGATCAAAACTCTCAGAGTGTAGGGATAGAAGGTACATACCTCAATATCATAAAAGCCATCTATGAAAAACCCATAGCCAATATCATTCTCAATGGGGAAAAACTGAGAGCTTTCCCCCCTAAGGTCAGGAACACAGCAGGGATGTCCACTATCACTACTGCTATTCAACATACTATTAGAAATCCTAGCCACAGCAATCAGACAACAAAAAGAAATAAAAGGCCTCTGAATCAGCAAAGAAAGGGTCAAACTCTCCCTCTTTGCAGATGATATGATACTTTATGTGGAAAACCCAAAAGACTCCACCCCAAAACTGCTAGAACTCATACAGGAATTCAGTCAAGTGGCAGGATATAAAATCAATGCACAGAAATCAGTGGCATTCCTATACACCAACAACAAGACAGAAGAAAGAGAAATTAAGGAGTCGATCCCATTTACAACTGTACCCAAAACTATAAGATATCTAGGAATAAATCTAACCAAAGAGGCAAAGAATCTGTACTCAGAAAACTGTAAAATACTCATGAAAGAAATTGAGGAAGACACAAAGAGATGGAAAAACATTCCATGTTCATGGATTGGAAGATCAAATATTGTGAAGATGTCAATGCTACCTAGAGCAATCTACACATTCAATGCAATCCCCATCAAAATACCATCCACTTTTTTCAAAGAAATGGAACAAATAATCCTAAAATTTGTATGGAATCAGAAAAGACCCTGAATAGCCAGAGGAATGTTGAAAAAAAAAAAAAAAAGAAAAGAAAAGAAAGGTGGTGGCATCACAATTCCGGACTTCAAGCTCTATTACAAAGCTGTCATCATCAAGACAATATGGTCCTGGCACAAAAACAGACACATAGATCAATGGAACAGAATAGAGAGCCCAGAAATGGACACTCAACTCTACGGTCAACGAATCTTTGACAAAACAGGAAAGAATGTCCAATGGGAAAAAGACAGTCTCTTCAACAAATGGTGTTGGGAAAATTGGACAGCCACATGCAGAAGAATGAAACTGAACCATTTCCTTACACCACACACAAAAATAGACTCAAAATGGTTGAAAGACCTCAATGTGAGACAGGAGTCCTTCAAAATCCTAAAGGAGAACACAGGCAGCAACCTCTTTGACCTCAGCCAAAGCAACTTCTTCCTAGAAACATCACCAAAGGCAAGGGAAGCAAGGGCAAAAATGAACTATTGGGAGTTCATCAAGATAAAAAGCTTTTGCACAGCAAAAGAAACAATGAACAAAACCAAAAGACAAGTGATAGAATGGGAGAAGATATTTGCAAATGACATATCAGATAAAGGGCCAGGATCCAAAATCTATAAAGAACTTACCAAACTCAACACCCAAAGAACAAATGATCCAATCAAGAAATAGGCAGAAGACATGAACAGACATTTTCCCAAAGAAGACATCCAAATGGCCAACAGACACATGAAAAAGTGCTCAATATTGCTTGGCATCAGGGAAATCTAAATCAAAACCTCAATGAGATATCACCTCACACCAGTCAGAATGGCTAAAATTAACAAGTCAGGAAATGACAGATGTTGGCGGGGATGCGGAGAAAGGGGAACCCTCCTACACTGTTGGTGGGAATGCAAGCTGGTGCAGCCACTCTGGAAAACAGTATGGAGGTTCCTCAAAAAGTTGAAAATAGAGCTACCATATGACCCAGTAATTGCACTACTGGGTATTTACCGCAAGGATATCAGTGTAGGGATCCGAACAGGTACATGCACCCCGATGTTTATAGCAGCAATATCCACAATTTCCAAACTATGGAAAGAGCCAAGATGTCCATCAACAGATGAATGGATAAAGAAGAGGTGGTATATATATATACAATGGAATATTATGCAGCCATCAAAGGGAATGAAATGTTGCCATTTGCAACAACGTGGATGGAACTGGAGGGTATCATCCTGAGCAAAATAAATCAATCAGAGAAAGACATGTATCATATGACCTCACTGATATGAGGAATTCTTAATCTCAGGAAACAAACTGAGGGTTGCTTTTTGGTGGGGGTGGGAGGGATGGGGTGCTGGGTGATAGACATTGGGGAGAGTATGTGCCTTGGTGAGCGCTGTGAATTGTGTGAGACTATTGAATCACAGACCTGTACCTCTGAAACAAATAATACATTATATGTTAAAAAAAAAAAAAAAAAAAAGGAGATAGTAGGAAGGGAAAATTGAAGGGGTGGAATCGGAGGGGGAAACGAACCATGAGAGTCTATGGACTCTGAGTAACAAACTGAGGGTTCTAGAGGGGAGGGAAGTGGAGGATGTGTTAGCCTGGAAATGGGTATTAGAGAGGGCACGTACTGAATGGAACACTGGTTGTTATACGCAAACAATGAATCATGGAACACTACATCAAAAACTAACATAATAAAAAAATAAATAAAAAATAAAAAAACCTACGGCCAACCATAGCTCCAGAAAAAACTCACTGAACACCAACAAAATAAGCAACAAAACAAAAACAGAAAACACCTAGACATATATTCAACATACTGAAAATTCAATACAGAGAAAATCTTGAAAGCAGCTAGCAAAAATAAGCACTTTACCTCTATTGGAAGAGAGATAAGAATATCTGCAGATTTCTAATCAGAAACTATACAATTTAGAAGAAAATGAAATGACATCTTTAAAGTATTGAAAGGGAAAATAAAAGCTATTAATTCAAAATTATATAGCCAACCAACATATCTTTTTTTGAAGATTTTATTTATTTATTTTAGGGAGAGAGCAAAAGTGGGGGAGGGGCAGAGGAAGAGGGAGAGAGTGAATCCCAAGCAGACCCAAGCCCAATGTGGGCCTTGGTCCCACAACCCTGAGATCATGACCTGAGCTGAAATCAAGAGTCAGAAACTTAAGCAACTGAACCACCCAGGTGCTCAAAACAACATATCTTTTTAAACAGAAAGAGAAGTAAAGATTTTTGTTTTCAGAAAGAGATCTACAGTACAGGAAATATGCAATATGTTCTTTAGTCAGCAACAATTATGATACCACAGAGAATTTAAATCTACACAAAGTGATATAGTATTATAAATAAAATCAAGGTAATTACAAAATTTATTTATTTCTTATATTAATATCTTTAAAAAGTAACTGTTTAAAGCCAAAATAGTAAAAATGCCTTACATGATTATATGATCTGTAAAAGTAAAATGTATGGCAAAAATAACACAAAAGATGAGGATTAATAATTGTAAGGTATAATAAACACCTTATCAGAAATAAAGTGTATAATATTATTTGAAGGAATATGCTGATTAATTAAAAATTAAACCCTAAGGTAATCACTAAAACAATTTTGCAAAGAGGTGTAAACACTAATCCAATAGTGGAGATAAAATGCAATCATTAAAAATGAACATTTAATAAAGGAAAAGGGAACTAAAGGGAAAATAAAACAAAGTACAGTGGAAAAATAGAAAATAGTTCACTAGATATTAAGTTTTGATATATCTTATTAAGATATAACAAGATAAAAGATTTTCACCCAATATTGTTAATAATTACATTAAATAGTAATGGCCTAAGCACATCATTAATAGAAGATTGATAAATTGAATTAAGAAAAGAGCACCTGTTTACAATAAACACACTTCAAATATAAATACAAAACTAAGTTGGAAATGAAATTATGGAAAATGGATTCCATATAAATAGTAACCAGAAGAAAGCTGGACAAGGTATTTAATATTTATGAAAGTGCACTTTAAAAAAGGAATATTAACAAATATAAGGAAGAACATCATATAATGATAGAAAGGTCACTTATCAAAGGGGACACAAAAATCCTAGATGCATATACACTTAAAAAGAGTTTCAATATAAATTAACCATAAACTGATACATATGAAAGAAGACACAAACAACCCACAAATATGAGTGGAGACTCCAATACTTACCTCTCCGAAACTTACAGAACAAGTACACAGAAGGTGAATAAGAATATAGATGACCTGAGCCATGTTATCAATTAACTTGAACTGATATAGAACACTTTATCCCAAAAGAACAGAATTCACATTCTTTTCAAATGCACATGGAGTATTCTCCACAATCTTGGCCCCAAATAATTAAACCTTAACAAATTTACAAGAAATTCAAATTAAGTAGAGTATGTTCCTGTAATAAAACAGAATTAAAGATGAAATAAAGGTATATGGGAAATCTCTAAATATTTGTAAATTAACACTCAAGTAGTTAATGGTTAAAAAAGAAATCTCAAGGAAAATGAGAAAATTGCTTGAAATGAAAAGTGTATGAAAATGAAAATGCAACATATCAAAAATTTTATGCTGTTGAATGTAGCTAAAACATTAGTGTTTAGAGGAAAATTTATAACATTAATAAGTCTTTATATAACAAAAGAGGAAAAGTCTCAAATCAGTAATTAAAGTACCTTAAGGATTTTTTTAAAAATCAAATAAAACCCAAACTAAACAGAAAAAATTAAATAACAATATTAGCAGAAATCAATAAATTGAGACCCCCCTTCTTCAAATAAAAATAATCAATAAAATAAAAAATTGGAGCTTTAAAAAGATCAATAAAAATGATAAATGCCTGGGAACCTGGGTGGCTCAGTCGGTTAAGCATCTGTCTTCAGCTCAGGTCATGATCCTGGGGTACTGGGATACAGCCCCACATTGGACTCCTTGATGGGTAGGGAGACTGCTTCTCCCTCTCCCTCTGCCTGCAGCTCCCCCTGCTTGTGTGTGTGTGCGTGCTCTCTCTCTCTCTGTCAAATAAATAAATAAAATCTTTAAAAAAATGATAAACCCCTAGCCAGACTACCCAATTTTTTAAAAAAACAGTAATTGCAAACACTGAGAATGAAAAGAGCACATCCCTCACTCCATCATTGCACATACTACAGACATTTAAAAGGATAATGAAGAAATCCTACACACTCCATACTCATAAATTTGACCCATTAGATGAACTGAAAAAGTGCCTTGAGATATTATCATTACTCAAGAAGACATAGATAATTTGGACAGTAAAATGTATATTAAAGAAATTAAATTTGTGGTAAAATATTCCACAAAGAAAACTCCAGGCCCAGATGACTTCACATTAAATTTTACCAAATACATAAGAAGGAAATAATACAAATTTTATACAAATATTTTTATTTAGGATGCCTGGGTGGCTCAGTCAGTTAAGCATCTGCCTTCGGCTCAGGTCACGATCCCAGGATCCCCAGATTGAGTCCTGCATGGGGCTCCCTGCTCAGCAGGCAGTCTGATTCTACCTCTCCTTCTGCCCCTCCCACCTGACCATTCTCTCTCTTTCCCTTGTGCACCTGTGCACAAATAAATAAATAAAATCTTTACAAAATACATTTTTATTTATTTTTAGAGAGGGGGAGAGAAAGAGAGGGAAGAAGAGAAAGGGAAGGAGAGGGGAAGGGAGAGAGGGAGAGAGACAATCTTAAGCAGGCTCCACGCCCAGCATGGAGTCCAATGCAGGGTTCAGTATCAGGACTCTGAGACCATGACCTGAGCTGAAATCAAGAGTCCAAAGATTAACTGACTGAGCTATCCAGGTTCCCCTATGTAAATATTTTTAGAACATAAAAAAGCAGGACTACTTCTTAGTATATTTTATTAGTTCAGTGTTACCATAATAACAAAATGATATAATGGAATTATAAGAAAAAAAATAAAAAACAATAACCCACATGAATGAAGATGCAAAATCCTCAACAATATATAAGAAATCAATTCCAGGGGCGGAGCAAGATGGCAGAGGAGTAGGAGACCTGAATTTCATCTCCTCTCAGGAATTCAGCTGGAAAGGGATCAAACCATTCTGAACACCTACGAACTCAACACGAGATTGAAGAAAAGAATAGCAACAACTCTCTCATCAGAAAAGCGACCACTTTCTGGAAGGTAGAACGTGCAGAGAAGTGAATCCGAGGTGATATTCGGGAGGATAGACGGCGGGGGAGGGGCCTCCGTCGGCTGCTTCTGGCAAGTGATAGAGCCACCGAGCACAAAATCAGAACATTTAAAAGTCTGCTCAGCTGAGGGACGTCACTCTGGTGGCTAAGCGTGGGGTGGAACCCTCCAGGACAGTGTAGTCTCAGGACCCTCGGGGTCACAGAAAGACCGGGGGTGCCTGAGTGTGGCAGAGCTCCCAGGTAACGGAGCAGGGAAGCTGGCTGCAGAGGCGGAGCCCCAGTGCGGGCTCTCAGCTCGGGGTTGCCATAAACCGTGATCCGCGGCACAGTCGGGCCACTGCTCCTCCAGCAGGGACCCAACAAGCGGCAGATTCGGGGAGACTCACCTTCCTCCCCTGGGAAGAGCCACGCGGGAGTGCACCACAGGGATCTGCTGGGTTTGGAGACTCCACACGGGGTCGGGTGCCAGAGATAGAAACGCGCGGACACAGGCCGGGTGAGCACGGAGTGCGGCCGGAGACCGGGGAGACGGGAGTGACTGACGGCTTTTCTCTGGGGGCTGAGGAGCGGGGCCCCGAGTTCTCGGCTCCTACAGGGCAGAAATTGGGAGGCCGCCATTTTCACTCTCCGGCTCCAAAGCTGTACGGAAAGCTCGCAGGGAACAAAAGCTCTGGAGAGCAACCCGAGCAGATTACTTACACGTACCGGGCAAGGCGGGGCACTTCCGCCTCCGGCAAAGTCATTTGGGAACCACGGCAACAGACCCCTCCCCCAGAAGATCAGCAAGAAGAGCCAGCCAAGACCAAGTTTACAGATCAATGAGAACGGCAGAACTCCAGTGCTACGGGAATACTACACATAGAATTCATGGCTTTTTTACCATGATTCTTTACTCTTTCAAAGTTAAGTTTTTTTTTTTTTTAACTGTCTTATTTTTTTTAATTTTCCTTTTTTTCTTTTTCAACCGACATCGTATAAATCCCTTTTTTAAAAAACATTTTTATTTTTCATTTTTAGAGTCATATTCTATCCCTTCAGAGTAGTTACCCGTATTTTTGGCATATTTATATAAGTTGTTCTGTCTTTAAAATTTTGAGATAGTTTCTTCTAACAGATTAAACTATACCCTAAATCTCTAGTATATGGTGTTTTCTATTCTCCTGCCTGATCACATTCTCTCCCTTTTTTTTCTTTTTTCTTTTTTGAAATCCTCTTCTTTCTTTTTTCAAACAACTTCTTATCAATTCCTTTTATAAAATTTATTATACTTTTCATCTTTACAGTCATATTCCATCCCTTCATTGTATCAACCCTTATTTTTGTACATATATAAGTTTTTCTTTCTTTAAAATTTTGGGAGGCACTTTCTTCTAACAGACCAAAATACACCCAAAATCTACTGTGTGGCACTGATCTATATATCAGCCTGATCATATTTGATCACATTCTGGTTTTTATTGTTGTTGTTGTTGTTTTGTTTTGTTTGTTTTTATCTTTACCTTTTTCTTTTTTTTTCTTTTTCTTTTTTATCTCTTTCCCTTTCTTTTCCCACTGCTTCAGGTATTTTCTGATTTGTTTAGAGTATATTTTCTAGGGACATTGTTACTCTGCTAGCATTTTGTTCTCTCATTAATCTATTCTCCTCTGCACAAAATGACAAGACGGAAAAAATCACCTCAACAAAAAGAACAAGAGGTAGTACCGACTGCAGGGACCTACTCAATACGATCATTAGTACGATGTCAGATCTAGAGCTCAGAATCATCACTTTAAAGATACTAGCTAGGCTTGAAAAAAATATGGAAGTTATTAGAGAAACCCTTTCTGGAGAAGTAAAAGAACTAAAATCTAACCAAGTCAAAATCAAAAAGGCTATTAATGAGGTGCAATCAAATATGGGGGCGCTAACTGCTAGGATAAATGAGGTAGAAGAAAGAATCAGTGATATAGAAGACCAAATGATGGAAAATAAAGAAGCTGAGAAAAAGAGAGATAAACAACTACTGGATCACGAGGGCAGAATTCGAGAGATAAGCAATACCATAAGACGAAACAACATTAGAATAATTGGGATCCCAGAAGAAGAAGAAAGAGAGAGAGGGGAAGAAGGTATACTGGAGCAAATTATAGCAGAGAACTTCCCTAATTTGGAAAAGAAACAGGCATCAAAATCCAGGAAGCACAGCGAACCCCTCTCAAAATCAATAAAAATAGGTCAACACCCTGACATCTAATAGTAAAACTTACGAGTCTCAGAGACAAAGAGAAAATCCTGACAGCAGCTCGGGAGAAGAGATATGTAAACTACAATGGTAGAAACATTAGACTGGCAACAGACCTATCCACAGAGACCTGGGAGGCCAGAAAGGACTGGCAGGATATATTCAGAGCACTAAATGAGAAAAATATGCAGCCAAGAATACTCTATCCAGCTAGGCTGTCATTGAAAATTGAAGGAGAGATAAAAAGCTTCCAGGACAAACAAAAACTAAAGGAATTTGCAAACACGAAACCAGCCCTACAAGAAATCCTGAAAGGGGTCCTCTAAGCAAAGAGAGACCCTAAAAGCAACATAGACCAGAAAGGAACACAGACAATATACAGTAACAGTCACCTTACAGGCAATACAATGGCAGTAAATTCCTGTCTTTCAATAGTTACCCTGAATGTAAATGGGCTAAATGCCCCAATCAAAAGACACAGGCTACCAGACTGGATTAAAAAACAAGACCCATCGATATGCTGTCTGCAAGAGACTCATTTAAGAACCAAAGACACCCCCAGATTGAAAGTGAGGGAGTGGAAAACCATTCACCATGCTAATGGACACCAAAAGAAAGCTGGGGTGACAATCCTTATATCAGACAAATTAGATTTTAAACCAAAGACTGTAATAAGAGATGAGGAAGGACATTATATCCTACTTAAAGGGTCTATCCAACAAGAAGATCTAACAATTGTAAAAAACTATGCCCCTAACATGGGAGCAGCCAATTATATAAGGCAATTAATAACAAAAGCAAAGAAACACATTGACAACAATACAATAATAGTGGGGGACTTTAACACCCCCCTCACTGAAATGGACAGATCGTCTAAGCAAAAGATCAACAAGGAAATAAAGACTTTAAATGACACACTGGACCAAATGGACTTCACAGACCTATTCAGAACATTCCATCCCAAAGCAACAGAATACACATTCTTCTCTAGTGCCCATGGAACATTCTCCAGAATAGATCACATCCTAGGTCATAAATCAGGTCTCAACCGGTACCAAAAGATTGGGATCATTCCCTGCCTATTTTCAGACCACAATGCTTTGAAACTAGAACTCAATCACAAGTGGAAGGGCAGAAAGAACTCAAATACATGGAGGCTAAAGAGCATCCTACTGAAGAATGAATGGGTCAACCAGGAAATTAAAGAAGAATTAAATAAATACATGGAAACCAAAGAAAATGAAAACAAAACTATTCAAAATCTTTGCAATGCAGCAAAGGCAGTCCTAAGAGGAAAGTACATAGCAATACAAGCCTTTCTCAAGAAACAAGAAAGGTCTCAAACACACAACCTAACCCTACACCTAAAGGAGCTGGAGAAAGAACAGCAAATAAAGCCTAAACCCAGCAGGAGAGGAGAAACAATAAAGATAATAGCAGAAATCAATGAAATAGAAACTAAAAGAACAGTAGAACAGATCAACGAAACTAGGAGCTGGTTCTTTGAAAGAATTAACAAGATTGATAAACCCCTGGCCAGACTTGTCAAAAAGAAAAGAGAAAGGACCCAAATCAACAAAAGCATGAATGAAAGAGGAGAGATCACAACCAACACCGAGGAAATACAAACAATTATAAGAACATATTATGAGCAACTCTATGCCAGCAAATTCGATAACCTGGAAGAAATGGAGGCATTCCTAGAGATGTATCAACTACCAAAACTGAACCAGGAAGAAATAGAAAACCTGAACAGACCTTGAACCACTAAGGAAATTGAAGCAGTCATCAAAAATCTCCCAAAAAACAAAGGCCCAGGGCCAGAGGGCTTCCCAGGGGAATTCTACCAAACATTTCAAGAAGAATTAATACCTATTCTTCTGAAACTGTTCCAAAAAATAGAAATGGAAGGAAAACTTCCAAACTCATTTTATGAGGCCCAGCATTACCTTGATCCCAAAACCAGACAAAGACCCCATCAAAAAGGAGAATTACAGACCAATATCCCTGATGAACATGGATGCAAAAATTCTCACCAAAATACTAGCCAATAGGATCCAACAGTACATTGAAAGAATTATTCACCACGACCAAGTGAGATTTATCCCTGGGCTGCAAGGTTGGTTCAACATCCACAAATCAATCAATGTGATACAATACATTAACAAAAGAAAAAACAAGAATCAAATGATGCTCTCAATAGATGCAGAAAAAGCTTTTGACAAAGTACAGCATACTTTCTTGATCAAAACTCTTCAGAGTATAGGCATAGAGGGTACATACCTCAATATCATAAAAGCCACCTATGAAAAACCTACAGTGAATATCATTCTCAAAGGAGAAAAACTGAGATCTTTCACCCTAAGGTCAGGAATGCGGCAGGGATGTCCACTATCACCACTGCTATTCAACATCGTATTGGAAGTCCTAGCCACAGTAATCAGACAACAAAAAGAAATCAAAGGCATCCAAATTGGCAAAGAAGAAGTCAAACTCTCTCTCTTTGCAGATGATATGATACTTTATGTGGAAAACCCAAAAGACTCCACCCCAAAACTGCTAGAACTCATACAGGAATTCAGTAAAGTGGCAGGATATAAAATCAATGCACAGAAGTCAGTGGCATTCCTATACACCAATAACAAGACAGAAGACAGAGAAATTAAGGAGTCGATCCCATTTACAATTGCACCCAAAACTATAAGATACCTAGGAATAAATCTAACCAAAGAGACAAAGGATCTGCACTCAGAAAACTATAAAATACTCATGAAAGAAATTGAGGAAGACACAAAGAAATGGAAAAACGTTCCATGCTCATGGATTGGAAGAACAAATATTGTGAAAATGTCAATGCTACCTAGAGCAATCTACACATTCAATGCAATCCCCATCAAAATACCATCCACTTTTTTCAAAGAAATGGAACAAATCATCCTAAAATTTGTATGGAACCAGAAAAGACCCCGCATAGCCAGAGGAATGTTGAAAAAGAAAAGCAAAGCCGGTGGCATCACAATTCCGGACTTCCAGCTCTATTACAAAGCTGTCATCATCAAGACAGCATGGTACTGGCACAAAAACAGACACATAGATCAATGGAACAGAATAGAGAGCCCAGAAATGGACCCTCAACTCTATGGTCAACTCATCTTCGACAAAGCAGGAAAGAATGTCCAACGGAAAAAAGACAGTCTCTTCAACAAATGGTGTTGGGAAAATTGGATAGTCACATGCAGAAGAATGAAACTGGACCATTTCCTTACACCACACACAAAAATAGACTCCAAATGGTTGAAAGACTTCAGTGCGAGACAGGAGTCCATCAAAATCCTGAAGGAGAACACAGGCAGCAACCTCTTTGACCTCAGCCGAAGCAACTTCTTCCTAGAAACATCGCCAAAGGCAAGGGAAGAAAGGGCAAAAAATGAACTATTGGGACTTCATCAAGATAAAAAGCTTTTGCAAAGCAAAGGAAACAGTCAAGAAAACCAAAAGACAACCGACAGAATGGGAGAGATATTTGCAAATGACATATCAGATAAAGGACTGGTATCCAAGATCTATAAAGAACTCATCAAACTCAACACCCAAAGAACAAAGAATCCAATCAAGAAATGGGCAGAAGACATGAACAGACATTTTTCCAAAAAAGACATCCAAATGGCCAACAGACACATGAAAAAGTGTTCAATATCACTTGGCATCAGGGAAATCCAAATCAATACCTCAATGAGATACCACCTCACACCAGTCAGAATGGCTAAAATTAACAAGTCAGGAAACAACAGATGTTGGCAGGGATGCGGAGAAAGGGGAACCCTCCTACACTGTTGGTGGGAATGCAAGCTGGTGCAGCCACTCTGGAAAACAGTATGGAGGTTCCTCAAAAAGTTGAAAATAGAGCTACCATATGATCCAGCAATTGCACTACTGGGTATTTACCCTATAGATACAAAAGCAGGGATCCGAAAGGGTACATGCACCCCGATGTTTATAGCAGCAATGTCCACAATAGCCAAACTGTGGAAAGAGCCAAGAGGTCCATCGATAGATGAATCGATAAAGAAGATGTGGTATATATATACAATGGAATATTATGCAGCCATCAAAAGGAATGAGATCTTGCCATTTGCAACGACGTGGATGGCACTGGAGGGTATTTTGTTGAGTGAAATAAGTCAAACAGAGAAAGACATGTATCATATGATCTCACTGATATGAGGAATTCTTAATCGCAGGAAACAAACTGAGGGTTGTTGGAGGGGGGGGTGGGAAGGATGGGGTGACTGGGTGATAGACACTGGGGTGTGTTTGTGCTCTGGTAAGCACTGTGAATTGTGCAAGACTGTTGAATCTCAGATCTGTACCTCTGAAACAAATAATGCAATATATGTTAAAAAAAGACGAAGAAGAAGGTAGCAGGAGGGGCAGAATGAAGGGGGGGAAATCGGAGGGATAGATGAACCATGAGAGACGATGGACTCTGAAAAACAAACTGAGGGTTTTAGAGGGGATGGGGGTGGGAGGATGGGTTAGCCTGGTCGTGGGTATTGAGGAGTGCACATTCTGCATGGAGCACTGGGTGCTATGCACAAATAATGAATCATGGAACACTACATATAAAACTAATGATGTAATGTATAGGGATTAACATAAGAATTAAAAAAAAAGTAAAAATAATAATTAAAAAAAAAGAAATCAATTCCAACAATTCATTAAAAAGATTTATTCCAAAAATTTAAGGCTGGTTCAACACCCAAAATTCAATCAATTTAATTCATTCTATTAACAGACAAAAGAAAGTTAATCATGAGTTCATCTATATGTGAAAAAGCCTTTGACAACATTCAATACCCATTTACTGAAAGACAACAAAACAGGAGCACCTGGGTGACTCAGTTGGTTAAGCAACAGCCTTTGGCTCAGGTCATGATCCTGGAGTCCTGGGATGGAGTTGTGCATCGGGGTCCCTGCTTAGCAGGGAATCTGCTTCTCCCTCTGACCCACCCCCCCATGTGCTCTCTCTCTCTCAAATAAATAAATAATATCTTTAAAAATAAAGAAAGAAAGAAACAAAACAACAACAACAAAAAAACCTTCCAGAAGATTGGGAATTGGGAATAGAAGAAGACTTCCTCAATCTGATAAAGAGCATCCAGAAACATACAAATTTGAAAAATCAACACTACATTTAATTTCATATTTATTGGTGAAAGATTGACTTCTTTCCTTATAAAATTGAGAACAGCCCAAGGATGTATATCTATATTTTTTTATTAAATTCAATTTAATTAACATAAACTCTATTACTAATTTCAGAGATAGAATTTAGTAATTCATCAGTTGCCTAAAATACCTAGTGCTAATTAATTCAAGGATATATTTTTTTATTTAACATCATATCAAAAGTATCATTTGGTTTAATAAATCAGGAAAAAGAAATGGGATACAGATATGTGAGAAAAGAAATAAAACTTTCTATGCACATATTACATAATTTTCTATGTAGAAATTTCCCAAGAATCTGAAAATTTACTGGAACTTCTTGAGTTCACCAAGGTCCCAGGAAACAGGGTCAATATACCAACATTCTATACATGATTCAGTACATGACTGACAAGTTGAATCTATGATATGGACAAGAAAAGGAACTAGAATAGCCAAAACTATTCTAAAAAAGAACAAAGTTGGAGTATTCATTTTACCTAATACTATATAGCTACAGTAACAAAGACATTGTTGCAAAAAATAGAACAGAATAGAGTGCTCATAAATTGACTCACTTCTATTGTAAACTGATTTTTGACAGAGATGCAGACGATTTAATGAAGAAAGAAAAATGTTTGGAACAAATGGTGTTGAAACAAAAAAATTTAAAAAGAGATAATGAAACCTTAATCCATACCTTACATGCTATACAAAAATTACCTCAAAATGGACCATAGACCTAAATATTAAAATCTAAAACTATAAAACTTCTAAAGCAAAACATGAGAAACAATTTCTGTGAACTTGAGTTAGGCACAAGTTTAATACTATGCCAAAAGCATAATTTAAAAAATCATAAATCACATTTCACTAAAATTAAGAACTTCTGATTTTTGAAAGATACCCTTAATAGAATGAAAATAACAGGCCACCTATTTGAAAAAATATTTCACTTTATCCATCCAACAAATGATTTGTATCCATAATATATAAAGAATTTTCAAAACTCAATAAGAAAAGTACAGACCTAATATATGTAATTAGCAAAAGTTTAAAGAGACACTTCAACAAAGAAAATATATAGATTATAAATAACGCATATAAAGATGATCAACATAATCATTAGGGAAATGCAAATTAAAACCACATTAAAATGCCACTAAACACCTAATAGAATGTCATATATATGGCACTGTGGCAGAATAATGACACCCAAAGATGTTACATCCTAGTTCTCCAAACCTATGAATATATTGCACTATAGGATATGTGGCTTTGCAGTTCTCTCTATTACTGAAGCAGATTATAATCCCCCTGTCCGTTAGCTTTGGGTTTGGCCATGTCACTTGCTTCAGCCAATGGAATGTTAGTGAACATGAAGTGATCAAAGCTTGTAAAGCATATTTGTGATTTCCTTACTTTCTTGGATCTCTGACATCACCATGAAAGGAACTTGCCCCTTCTAGCCTGCTGGTCTCTAAAAAAAGTAATAGATTCATAGAGCAGAGCCCAACCTAGATTAGCCATTTTATCCATGAGGATAAATGTTTGTTTTAAACCACTTAGTGTTTGGGTAGTTTGTTGTACAGCATGTTTGTAGTAACCAAATAAAGGTGAGCAGGTAAGGTTTTTCTGAAGGGCTATGATTTGGAGTAGAAAATAGTACGTTATGGTTGAATCAGAAATATGTAATTGGAATTATGGCTTTACTTGCTATTTGACAGTAAATACACTTTGGAAACCCTCTTAGCCTTTGTTTCTTTTCTGTTAAATTGGATACTACCATAGAATTATGTGAGCATTATATGTGATGCAATGGGATCTTATATATAAGATGTATAACTTTATATTGGCAGGATTTGAAAAGAATAAGAAAGGCTTTTGGATCCCATTAATACTATTAATAAATAAGGGATAGTGAGGAACCAGGAGTTTATTGACTTAACTTCAAATTGGATTTCTGATTGACTCCCAGTGGAACATCAGAACAAATCTTTGCTCATGCAGAGTAATGTGAAATCATTTTACACATCAATCATCTTAAAAAGCAAGAAATCAAAGCAATGTAGATCAAGAATATCAGGTCCTACCATGAAGCTGAAAGTATTGGCTAGTGGCAGTTACTACCCAATAACACAACACCTTGCTTTCTGACTCTGATGCTGCCATTAAGCATATCAAAAACATTGGCTCTACTTAGTGACGTGTTTCCCAAAATGTGATCCATAGAACAATACCTCCTTAGAATATTATTAGATATTTCATAGAGGAAAATAAGTTATATATTCTAAGTAGTTTTAAAATTGTGGGGCTAAACAAGTTTTGTTTTTACATTCGGGGCCTCTCCAGAAAATCAGGATAAAGGAAAATGTCATATGCAGCATACAAATTACTCATGCCCACTGACCACAAAAACAATTTTTCTAAGGACTATCATGTGGTACTGTGTTTTAGAGAACGTATTTAGGTAAACACTGGACTTATGCAAGTATCAGACCAGAACTTGAGCCAAAAAAAATGGCTGGTTTTCTTAATAACCATAAAACACAAGAACATTCCTATAGAAAGATAAAATTAACTTATTACCATCATTCTGTAAAGAGATGAGAGTCTATGTCATTAGTACTTAAAGAGAAATCAGAATAAATCTGATGAAGATTAAGCAGGGTCTTTAAGAACTTTCAGTATAATAATGTCTATGATTTATTGGTCATTTCTCAGGTTCCAGACAGATTATAAGAAACCCTATATATATTATTCTATGTATTACTCCCATGCCAACCCTGAGAAGTAAAAATCATTATCCCTATTTTACACACAAGGAAATTCAGACAGAGCATTTATGAAACTCTCCTATGGTTATACTTAGTAAAAAGCACAGGGTGGGCAATAGCAATTGCATTAACAATTCCCTCACTCGTTGGCTCCTAAGCTTGGGTCTTTAAACCTACCAAAGTGTAGTCATTCAGCAGCTTCCCCTAAACTTCATTAACTGACTGTGATGATTCAAAATACACACAGAGACACACACATCCCTCTTCAGTCTGTCAGCAAAGGGAGGTAGCATGGTGTTGATGAAGTAAAGTCATCACCTGGTGCCAAGGAAAGAAAGAATGGTCAAAGTCTCTGAGTATAGGTGATGGGAAGATATCACACAGGACAAAGCATGGCACATCAGCTACCACATGGCTTCTTGGAATAATACCTTTAATAGTGACCCTTCCAACCGTGAGACATTTCTGGGTAGAAAGTCTCTCATCTGCAGCAGCTGTCTCAGGAAAGACTTCAAATTCCTTGCTGATACTGCCCTCCATCCCTCCTTTAGCTCCACTCCTTACCTCTCAGCTTCTTATAGTCTCAGGAAATTTTTTTTTTGTTCTACCTGCACAGTTTTTGCCTCTTTTTCAAATTTTATCCCCTACTTACCAAATTAGTTCTCCTTTTCCCAAAGACAGGGAAGTTTAGTGTTCAAACTCTAGCAGAAGGTATTGGGAAGTAGTTTCAATTCAAAATCTCCATATTAGAACCCTAATTATAATTTTTACTTCTTTAACTTCCTTTCTGTGTATACGGAAATCCTTCACAATAATAATTGTATGTTCATCAATATCTCTTTAGATTTTCAAAACAAATTGGCAAAAGCTTAAATTTATTAACTCTTTAACACACAAGAAGTTATGAGAATTGTTTTATATAATATAACACAACATAACATAACATAACAATACATAATAACAACAAAGCAACATGACATAACATAACACATAACAACATAACAAGAAATATTGAGCACATACTGCACACCAGGCTCTGTTCTAACCAGTCTATGTATATTATCCTATTGTGTGATATTGCTCTTTATCCTCTTTAGTATTAAAAATTTAAATTTTTTCCATTGTATATATGAACCACATCTTTATCTATTCATCTGTTGAAGGACATCTTGGCTCCTTCCACAGTTTGGTTATTGTGGACATTGCTGCTATGAACATTGGGGTGCATGAATACCCACCATTTGCATCAACATGGATGGAACTAGAGGGTATTATGCTTAGGGAAATAAGTCAAGCAGAGAAAGACAATTATTAAATGGTTTCACTCATATGTGGAACATAAGGAATAGCTCAGAGGACCACAGGGGAAGGGAGGGAAAACTGAATGGGAAGAAATCAGAGAGCGAGATAAACCATGAGAGATTCTGGACTCTGGGAACCAAACTGAGGGTTACAGAAGGGAGGTGGGTAGGGGGATCGGGTAACAGTGTGATGGGTATTAAGGAGGGCAGGTGTTGTGAGGAGCACTGGGTGTTACACACAACTAATGAATTGTTGAACACTACATCAAAAACTAATGATGTACTATAAGTTAGCTAACTGAACATAATAAAAAAATTAAAAAATTTAAATTATAACCCATATAATATTTATAGTACCATATTTACTTTCTTCTAATTTACATTTCTTTGCTGACTCTTTCACCCCTTCATTTTCAAACATTCTCTTTCATTTTGATTTACTATTATAAATATAAACAGCACATAGGTATTATTATTTAACCCAATCTTCAGTCTTTTTCTCTTAGCGGCAGAATTCAATCCACTTAACACCAAGCATGATGAATAATATACTGATTTTATATCCTCCACATGATTCTTTCATATGATAACAAGATATTTCTGGACAGCTTACAATGTGAGAGAAAGACATGATCATAAAGAAAGAGGAAGATGGGCACCTGGGTGACTCAGTAGGTTAAAGCATCTGCCTTCGGCTCAGGTGCTTTAATGATCTGAGGGTCCTGGAACTGAGCCCTGCACTGGGCTTTCTGCTTAGCGGCCAGTCTGCTTCTCCCTCTCCCACTGTGATCTCTCTCGCTTTTGCTCTCTCTCAAATAAATAAATAAAATCTTAAGAAAGAAAGAAGAAAGAAGGCCCTAAAGGAAACAGAAAAAACAAAAGTAAATTAGTAAATGAATAAATAACAAAATACCTTCTCTAATTAATTTTTTGGTGTAAAAACTTAGATATAAGATATGTCATCAAAATGAATGATCACAGGGGGCGGAGCAAAATGGCGGAGGCATAGGAGACCTGGATTTCTTCTCCTCTCAGGAATTCAGCTGGATAGGGATCAAGCCATTCTGAACACCTACAAACTCAACAGGAGA
Organism: Mirounga leonina; assembly: GCF_011800145.1. Taxonomy (NCBI): domain Eukaryota; kingdom Metazoa; phylum Chordata; class Mammalia; order Carnivora; family Phocidae; genus Mirounga; species Mirounga leonina. Next base: position 106,882,583 of record NW_023270377.1, read on the forward strand.
TTGAAGAAAAGAATAGCAACAACTCTCTAATCAGAAAAGCGACCACTTTCTGGAAGGTAGGACGTGCGGAGAAGTGAATCCGAGGCAATATTCGGGAGGATAGACAGCGGGGGAGGGGACTCCGTCGGCTGCTTCTAGCAAGTGATAGAGCCGTGGAGCACAAAACCGGAACATTTAAAAGTCTGCTCCGCTGAGGGACGTCACCCTGGTGGCTAAGGAGGGGGTGGAACCCTCCGGGACACTATGGTCCCAGGACCCTTGGGGTCAAAGACCGGGGGTGCCTGAGTGTGGCAGAGCTCCCAGGTAACGGAGAAGGGAAGCCAGCTGCAGAGGCAGAGCCCAGGCGCAGGCTCTCAGCTCGGGGTTGCCATAAACCGTGATCCGCGGCACAGTCGGGCCACTGCTCCTCCAACAGGGACCCAACAAGCGGCAGATCCGGGGACACTCACCTTCCTTCCCCAGGAGGAGCCGCACGGGAGAGCACCGCAGGGATCTGCTGGGTTTGGAGACTCCACCCGGGGTTGGGTGCCAGAGATAGAAACGCGCGGTCACAGGCCGGGTGAGCACGGAGTGCGGCTGGAGACTGGGGAGATGGGAGTGACTGATGGCTTTTCTCTGGGGGCTCACTGAGGAGCGGGGCCCTGAGTTCTCGGCTCCTCCAGGGCAGAAATTGGGAGGCCGCCATTTTCACTCTCTGCCTCCAAAGCTGTACGGAAAGCTTGCAGGGAACAAAAGCTCCGGAGAGCAAACCCAAGCAGATTACTTAGCCGGGAGGAGGCAAGGGCAGGGAAATTCCGCCTCCGGCAAAGGCATTTGGAAACCACAGCAACAGGCCCCTCCCCAGAAGATCAGCGAGAACAGCCAGCAAAGACCAAGTTTACCGATCAATGAGAACGGCAGAACTCCAGCGCTGGGGGAATACTGCACATAGAATTCATGGCTTTTTTACCATGAATCTTTAGTCTTTCAAAGTTAAGTTTTTTTAACTGTTTTTTTTTTTTTTGAATTTTTCTTTTTCCCTTTTTCAACCAACATCTTATCAATCCCTTTTTTTTAAAAAAAACATTTTTATTTTTCATTTTTAGAGTCATATTCTATCCTTTCATAGTAGTTACCCATATTTTTGGCATATATATATAAGTTGTTCGCTCTTTAAAATTTTGAGATAGTTTCTTCTAACAGATTAAAATATACTCTAAATCTCTAGCATATGGTTTTTTCTACTCCCCTGCCTGATCACATTCTCTCCCTTTTTTTTTTTCTTTTTTCTTTTTTTAAATCCTCTTCTTTCTTTTTTCAAACAACTTCTTATCAATTCCCTTTATAAAATTTTTTATAATTTCCATCTTTACAGTTATATTCCATCCCTTCATCATATCAGCCCTTATTTTTGTACATCTATAAGTTTTCCTTTCTTTAAAATTTTGGGAGGCACTTTCTTCTAAAAGACCAAAATACACCCCAAATCTAGTATGTGGCACTGATCTATTTACCAGCCTGATCATATTTGATCACATTCTGGTTTTTTTTTGTTGTTGTTTTGTTTTGTTTGTTTTTGTTTGTTTTTATCTTTACCTTTTCCTTTTTTTCTTTTTCTTTTTTCTCTCTTTCCGTTTCTTTTTCCACTGCTTCAGGTCTTTTCTGATTTGTTTAGAGTATATTTTCTGGGGACGTGGTTACTCTGCTAGCATTTTGTTCTCTCATTAATCTATTCTCCTCTGCACAAAATGACAAGACGGAAAAAATCACCTCAACAAAAAGAACAAGAGGTAGTACCGACTGCAGGGACCTACTCAATACGAACATTAGTACGATGTCAGATCTAGAGTTCAGAATCATCACTTTAAAGATACTAGCTGGGCTTGAAAAAAATATGGAAGCTATTAGAGAAACCCTTTCTGGAGAAGTAAAAGAGCTAAAATCTAACCAAGTAGAAATCAAAAAGGATATTAATGAGGTGCAATCAAAAATGGGGGCACTAACTGCTAGGATAAATGAGGCAGAAGAGAGAATCAGTAATATAGAAGACGAAATGATGGAAGATAAAGAAGCTGAGAAAAAGAGAGATAAACAACTACTGGATCACGAGGGCAGAATTCGAGAGATAAGCGATACCATAAGACGAAACAACATTAGAATAATTGGGATCCCAGAAGAAGAAGAAAGAGAGAGAGGGGCAGAAGGTATACTGGAGCAAATTATAGCAGAGAACTTCCCTAATTTGGGGAAGGAAACAGGCATCAAAATCCAGGAAGCACAGAGAACCCCTCTCAAAATCAATAAAAATAGGTCAACACCCCGACATCTAATAGTAAAACTTACGAGTCTCAGAGACAAAGAGAAAATCCTGAAAGCAGCTCGGGAGAAGAGATATGTAACCTATAAGGGTAGAAACATTAGACTGGCAACAAACCTATCCACAGAGACCTGGAAGGCCAGAAAGGACAGGCAGGATATATTCAGAGCACTAAATGAGAAAAATATGCAGCCAAAAATACTATATCCAGCTAGGCTGTCATTGAAAATTGAAGGAGAGATAAAAAGCTTCCAGGACAAACAAAAACTAAAGGAATTTACAAACAAAACCAGCCCTACTGGAAGTCTTGAAAGGGGTCCTCTAAGCAAAGAGAGACCCTAAAAGCAACATAGACCAGAAAGGAATACAGACAATATACAGTAACAGTCACCTTAGAGGCAATACAATGGCACTAAATTCCTATCTTTCAATAGTTACCCTGAATGTAAATGGGCTAAATGCCCCAATCAAAAGACACAGGCTATCAGACTGGATTAAAAAACAAGACCCATCGATATGCTGTCTGCAAGAGACTCATTTTCGACCCAAAGACACCCCCAGATTGAAAGTGAGGGTGTGGAAAACCATTTACCATGCTAATGGACACCAAAAGAAAGCTGGGGTGGCAATCCTTATATCAGACAAATTAGATTTTAAACCAAAGACTGTAATAAGAGATGAGGAAGGACATTATATCCTACTTAAAGGGTCTATCCAGCAAGAAGATCTAACAATTGTAAATATCTATGCCCCTAACATGGGAGCAGCCAATTATATAAGGCAATTAATAAGGCAACACTGGGGGACTTTAACACCCCCCTCACTGAAATGGACAGATCGTCTAAGCAAAAGATCGACAAGGAAATAAAGACTTTAAATGACACACTGGACCAAATGGACTTCACAGACATATTCAGAACATTCCACCCCAAAGCAACAGAATACTCATTCGTCTCTAGTGCCCATGGAACATTCTCCAGAATAGATCACATCCTAGGTCATAAATCAGGTCTCAACCAGTACCAAAAGATTGGGATCATTCCCTGCCTATTTTCAGACTACAATGCTTTGAAACTAGAACTCAATCACAAGAGGAAAGGCAGAAAGAACTCAAATACATGGAGGCTAAAGAGCATCCTACTAAAGAATGAATGGGTCAACCAGGAAATTAAAGAAGAATTAAAAAAATACATGGAGGGTGCCTGGGTGGCTCAGTTGGTTAGGCGACTGCCTTCGGCTCAGGTCATGGTCCCGGGGTCCTGGGATCGAGTCCCGCATTGGGCTCCCTGCTCTGCGGGGAGCCTGCTTCTCCCTCTCCCACTCCCCCTGCTTGTGTTCCCCCTCTCGCTGTGTCTCTCTCTGTCAAATAAATAAATAAATAAAATCTTTAAAAAAAAAATACATGGAAACCAAAGAAAATGAAAACACAACTATTCAAAATCTTTGGGATGCAGCAAAGGCAGTCCTAAGAGGAAAGTGTATAGCAATACAAGCCTTTCTCAAGAAACAAGAAAGGTCTCAAGTACACAACCTAACCCCACACCAAAAGGAGCTGGAGAAAGAACAGCAAATAAAGCCTAAACCCAGCAGGAGAAGAGAAATAATAAAGATCAGACCAGAAATCAATGAAATAGAAACTAAAAGAACAGTAGAACAGATCAACAAAACTAGGAGCTGGTTCTTTGAAAGAATTAACAAGATTGATAAACCCCTGGCCAGACTTATCAAAAAGAAAAGAGAAAGGACCCAAATCAACAAAAGCATGAATGAAAGAGGAGAGATCACAACCAACACCGAGGAAATACAAACAATTATAAGAACATATTATGAGCAACTCTATGCCAGCAAATTCGATAACCTGGAAGAAATGGA
>NW_023270377.1:106887150-106909936 GCF_011800145.1 Mirounga leonina
AAAATACTCATGAAAGAAATTGAGGAAGACACAAAGAAATGGAAAAACGTTCCATGCTCATGGATTGGAAGAACAAATATTGTGAAGATGTCAATGCTACCGAGAGCAATCTACACATTCAATGCAATCCCCATCAAAATACTATCCACTTTTTTCAAAGAAATGGAACAAATCATCCTAAAATTTGTATGGAACCAGAAAAGACCCCGCATAGCCAGAGGAATGTTGAAAAAGAAAAGCAAAGGCGGTGGCATCACAATTCCGGACTTCCAGCTCTATTACAAAGCTGTCATCATCAAGACAGCATGGTACTGGCACAAAAGCAGACACATAGATCAATGGAACAGAATAGAGAGCCCAGAAATGGACCCTCAACTCTATGGTCAACTCATCTTTGACAAAGCAGGAAAGAATGTCCAATGGAACAAAGAGAGTCTCTTCAACAAATGGTGTTGGGAAAATTGGATAGCCACAGGCAGCAACCTCTTTGACCTCAGCTGAAGCAACTTCTACCTAGAAACATCGCCAAAGGCAAGGGAAGCAAGGGCAAAATGAACTATTGGGACTTCATCAAGATAAAAAGCTTTTGCAAAGCAAAGGAAACAGTCAACAAAACCAAAAGACAACCGACAGAATGGGAGAAGATATTTGCAAATGACATATCAGATAAAGGGCTAGTATTCAAAATCTATAAAGAACTCATCAAACTCAACACCCAAAGAATAAAGAAGCCAATCAAGAAATGGGCAGAAGACATGAACAGACATTTTTCCAAAGAAGACATCCAAATGGCCAACAGACACATGAAAAAGTGCTCAATATCGCTCAGCATCAGGGAAATCCAAATCAAAACCTCAATGAGATACCAACTCACACCAGTCAGAATGGCTCAAATTAACAAGTCAGGAAATGACAGATGTTGGCGGGGATGTGGAGAAAGGGGAACCCTCCTACACTGTTGGTAGGAATGCAAGCTGGTGCAGCCACTCTGGAAAACAGTATGGAGGTTCCTCAAAAAGTTGAATATAGAGCTACCATATGATCCAGCAATTGTACTACTGGGTATTTACCCCAAAGATACAAAAGCAGGGATCCAAAAGGGTACGTGCACCCCGATGTTTATAGCAGCAATGTCCACAATAGCCAAACTATGGAAAGAGCCCAGATGTCCATCGACAGAGGAATGGATAAAGAAGAGGTGGTATATATATACAATGGAATATTATGCAGCCATCAAAAGGAATGAGATTTTGCCATTTGCAACGACGTGGATGGAACTGGAGGGTATTTTGTTGAGTGAAATAAGGCAAACAGAGAAAGACATGTATCATATGATCTCACTGATATGAGGAATTCTTAATCGCAGGAAACAAACTGAGGGTTGCAGGAGTGGGGGGTGGGGTGGGAGGGATGGGGTGACTGGGTGATAGACACTGGGGAGGGTGTGTGCTCTGGTAAGCGCTGTGAATTGTGCAAGACTGTTGAATCTCAGATCTGTACCTCTGAAACAAATAATGCAATATATGTTAAGAAAAAAAAGAAGAAGAAGAAGAAGAAGGTAGGAGGAGGGAAAGAATGAAGCGGGGGAAATTGGAGGGGGAGACGAACCATGAGAGACTATGGACTCTGAAAATCAAACTGAAGGTTCTAGAGGGGAGGGAGGTGGGAGGATGGGTTAGCCCGGTGTTGGGTATTGAGGAGGGCACATTCTGCATGAAGCACTGAGTGTTATGCACAAACAATGAATCATGGAACATTACATCTAAAACTAATGATGTAATGTATGGGGATTAACATAAGAATAAAAAAATGCAAAAAAAAAAAAGATCAGAGAACTAAAGGATTGTAAGTATGATTGCTAGGTGTTAAAAATAATTTTTAAAGTTAAAAAAAATATCTACTTTTGTAAAAAGAAAAAAAGGAAATATGAGAACAAGACAGCCAACCCAGGAATTCCAACATCTCATTAACAGAGCTGAATAAGATCCTGAGTCTTCATGTGAAAAATTTATTTGTAGAGTTCCCAGAAAAGAATTATTTATTTTTTTTTATTTGGACATATCATTATAAATTTCTCAAATACAATGAATAAAGCCCCTGAAAGAAGGAAAAAAAAAATCCTATCAAGGAAAAAATCCTACTGGCATCAGACTTATTATCAGAAATACTGAATGCTGTAGTATAAAAGAGTAGTGATTTTAATGATCAGAGTAAAAATAATTTTCATTATAGCTTTCTACACTTAGCTAAATAATTAGTATAGCATACTGAGTGAATACAGCACATGCCTACATTCAAAAATTCAGAAATTTTATTCTTCTCCTATTCTTGATTGGAAAGTTACTTGAGGAAGTACTCCAGCAAAACAAGAGACTACATAATTCATTAGAAGCATATGTAATCCATGAAAGAATGGATTTAACACAGAAGAGCTACTAAAGAAAGTTAAAGGAAGGCAGCTATGAAGCAGGCTCAGGAATAATGTAAATTAGAGTAAGAATGTAAATTAGAGTAAGAATATGGAAGTTTATGGTAGAAAGATAGTGGAATGATAAAAAAACTAAAGTTCATTAGAATCTGATAAACTTGGTCATATACTAATGACAGATGATGGGCTTAAAAAAGTAAAAAAGAAACTCCACTCAATTAGATGCACTGGAGGATACCACATGGAATGCCTATGCATTCAATGTTCTCATAAATCAGAATAATAAAATAATAATAAGCCATCATATTATATCCACATTCTTGGAAAAAGCATAGGACCTAAACTAATGTTAGAAATAAAACTGAAAATATTATCAACATTTCCTTAGAAATTAATGAGCCAAGAAACACTGTACTATTGGTGGGAAGAATTAGATGTAAGAGGATGTAGCTTGAAGCTTCAGAGGTGGCCAGTGGAGAAACTAAGAATGACCTAATTAAAGTTGGAGAAAATAAGCAAGAAAATGTGGGTGGGGAGAGTGAGAAGGGCATGAGTAAAATCACTGTTCATCATAACAGAAAATTAATGGACTTTAATTTATTAAAAATAATTTAAATAGCCATATGAACATATTACTTATATAATGTGTAAGTAATCGTCAGAAGATCTCCAGACTAATATATTTAAAATTATTGTCCCTGGATAATTAGGGAATAAAAATCAGGAGCACTCGAGAACGTAAGTTTATTTATATTATAAGAACTAAAAAATCCATTTTAACACCATGTGGATGCATTACCTTTAATTTTAAAACTTAGAACAAGAATATATAAACATAAAATTGTATGATTATTAGCTGAGACTGTAATGTGGAGACCTAGTATACTACTATCAACACAGTTGTTCAATCCATTAATCATTTTTTTCAGTCCCTCATCTCATACTCCTAGTCACGGAGTCCAATAAGACCTGCATCATTGTATTCTCTCCAATCTAGCTCTCTAGCCAATCTCTCTATCCTAGTTCAGGAACTTAACATCTCTTTTTCAGAATCCCCTTTTAGCTTTCTAATGGGTTTCCCACTCACAGTTTTGGCCACCCAAGTCCTATCATCCAAAACTAATAATAACCTAATTATTTTGCCATTCTAATCCTTTTGTGATGATTACAGTTAAAAATTGCAGAGTGTAAGCATTTTAACACCATCCTTATATAAAAACATTTAATGAAAACATTAAAAAGAGTAAAAAAAATGAATAAAACAGTTTCATTTTTAGCAAAACAAGAAATAGTCCATAAATAAAAGAAACAATGGTTTTCAGAGATTAGATATCAGGTTCCTCTGAGAGAGGGGGAAATAAAGGTAAGTACTAGCAGGAATCCAGAAGATACTGGCAGTTGAGGAAATATTTGAAAGTCTGGAGAGGCATGTTATCTATAATTTTTAGCATAGAGAGAGAGCTCTGGAGATCTGCAGATGGCACCTTTTGAATATCCAGCTAAATACTGATCAGCACATACATGTAAGGAAACTACCCAAGGCCATGTTAAGTAAGTACCATAAAAGATCTGGGGAGCAATCCCCAGGGTTCGTATCGGCTGGAAAAACTAACAGCCAGAGAGAGAAAAAAAAAAACCTCATAAGTCATGAACCATCATGTAGAGTATTCAGATGGGTATTATTTCAGACGTGATACAAAATTATCCCTAAAACCCAAGGTTACTCTGACTCTGAATTGCAAAGCTCCAAAGTGAGCCTTGAAAGGATCAACATCGTTCCAGTTTGCATAACTGCATCTCAGAACAAAGCTCAATAACATTTACATGAAGACAAAAGTATCCAGCAACTAATGAAGTAAAATTAACAATGTCTGTAAACCAATAAAAATTACCAGACATGCAAAGAAGCAAGAAAATATGACCCATAATGAGAAAAATCAATCAATAGAAATAGATGTGGAAATTAGATGATAAAATTAGACAATGATAACAAACCAGTTATATAACTATATTCTATATGCTCAAGAAGATAAATGCTTAAATATATAAAGATCTGAAAAATATAAAAACAATCCAAATCAAATTTCTGGGAATGAAAATACAATGTCTAAAATTTAAAATACACTGGATGAAGTTAAAGGCACATTAGCATTTTAGAAGAAAAGAATACTGATCTTAAAGAAATACAAACTACCCAAAGTGGAACACTGAGAGTAAAGATACTGAAAATAAACTTTTCATGAGAAATTATGAGACAATTTCAAATACATAAAAGCATACAATTGGAATTTCTGGGGGAAAAAAGAAGGAAAATATTTAAAGAAAGAATGGTTGAAATTTTTCCAAATTGACAAAAATCATAATTTCATAAATTCAAGAAATTCAACGAAGCCAAACCCAAGAACATGAAGAAAACTATAGCAACACACATAATCAAATTTATTAAAACCAGTAGAAAATAAATAAATGTCTTAAAGGCAACCAGAAATAAGACACATTATGTACAGAAGAATAAATATGAGAATGATAACACACTTCTCATTGGAAATATACATGCCAGAAGATAGTAAAGTAACATCTCTAAAACACTAGTAGAAAAAAAGTCAACCAATAATTCTATACTCAATAAAATATACTCTTTCACAAATAAAGAATTTTTCAGATGTACAAAACCTGAAGAAGTATTTTCATCAGACCTGCACTTAAGGAAGTCCTTTAGACAGAAGGCAAATGGATCTCCATGTACGTCCAAGAAGGAATGAAGAACAATAAAAATGTTAAATGCATGGACAAAAAAACCCAAAAAAACAAAAAAACTACTTTCCTTAGATATTAAGTCTCTTTGAGAAGTAATTTATCTGTTTAAAACATATAATAAAGATGAATAAACTGCTAATACAGCAACAACATACTTGAGTCTCAAAATAATTATGCGAAGTAAAAGAAGGCGGACCCTTCTTCCAAAATATGTGTGTTTATATAGAATTTCCATTTATATAAAATTCTTATGAACATACTTGCAAAAATCATCAACAAAATATTACCAAATTAAATCTAACAAAGTTTAAACAAAATTATTTTGTTTAAACACACACAGTTTGTTAAAACACAACTGAGATTTATTCTAGGTATGGAAGGATGGATCAACATTCAAAAATAATAATAAAGCAACCCATCATATCAGCAGGCTAAGTAAGAAAAACTATGATCATCAGTAGATTAAGGAGAAAGGATTGGGAAGGAAGAAATAAAATTCTTTGTTTGCAGGATGATATGACCATTTATGCAGAAAATCTCAAAACACACACTTGTTTATAACTGTAACTTAGAGGAATGTCTTGTGAGCAACACTGGCTCTTGAAATGCCAAAGCTGAATGGAAAAATACTCCAAAGACAAAGCAACTAAACTGATTTCTGACAGTATGGTGGCAGCCATGGATCTGATACAAAATTTAATGAAATGCAACAGAAACCAATGTTGTGTAATCACTCACGTTTCTTCTTTCTGTTTCATTCATGTTATTCTTGTTTCCCCAAATGAATTTTCAACTGTTTCTGGTTAGATACTATATCTGCTTCTTAATTTGTCCTGTATTAGTGACTAGCAGTTCTGTTTGTGGTAAGAGACAAAGTCAGGGTTCAGTGGCCTTAGTGTCTTCCTTCAGAGAGGCTCTTGTAATCACTTCAAATAAAGATTAAAGAATTAGAGGACACACACTAGTGGAGAGAACAGTCTTAGAAAACAGAAAGACCAGGGTCTCCAGTATTCCAATCCAATATTTACTAGCTGAGGTACTGGGAGTATAGTTAATGGTTACAAAAGAAAACAGACTCCATCCCACATGGCTCAAATACTTTAATACAATTTAATTTATAGAATGTGGGCTAAGATAAGGAAACCCAAGGATGGTGAGGTAGTCAGAGACTACCAATATGTGGAAGTCATTACCACTTGAAATATGAAGGAGCAGGAGAGGAATTACTATTATTAGGGTCCTTTGAGCCCAAGTGACCAAGAGGAGCTGCCTGACAGGTGGTGAAGTTATAAAGACGAGAAGCCACTGCCAAAAGCACAGCTGACAGTAAGAAAGGCAGGTTGAATAAATACCTCAAACTCTACTTCCATCCTCTGGTCTTCTGTTGTGCCTCCCATTAACCATGCCAACTGGAAACTGGCAGATGTCTGAGCCAAGTTGACTTGGTCCACAGTGGCCAGCCTCCTAGGACACAGAGCAAGGCGGGGAAGGGCAGAGAATGGGTGCATGGTGGGTGGGGGTGGTGAAGAATAACAAAAATACTTGAAAGGCATGTTCTAATTTCTCTGATCTGGATTCTTCCTTTTGTGGAGAAAAGATCATAGCATCTACCTCACAGCCTTTTTAATAAGAACTAAATGATATTTTCAGTATAGGTTTCATAGAAATTGTGCAAAAAACATTAGTTTCTTTCCTTTTCATACAGCATCAAGTATAGATGGTCACAAAGGAACTCTTCAGAATCTCTGAAAGAATCAAGCAGAACAGAAGCAAAGAAGCCTAAAGTCACAGAGTGCGTTATAGAGAGAATTTCCCTCCAGGTGTGAGACAAAGGGGGCTCCCTGAGTATCAGGGCAGAGAGCAAGAGGTATTAGCTCACAGCAATTGCAATCTGATGTGCTTTTAAATATATAGCAACAAAATTGTCTCCAATCTTCCAATTATTTTCTCACTCTAAAATAATGTGAGGTGATTATTAAAAGTGAGACTAAGCCATCCTAAATTAAAATACTTTCAAGAGTAAAAAAGAGTTAGCTCATGATGACTGATGTGTACCTCCACATAGTATGTTCAAACTGGTTGCAAACAAGCTTGACAAAGAGCATATCAAGGCCTCACATTTGGCAAGTAAGTAAAGCAATGTTTATTGGCATTTAGTAACTCCCTTAGTGTAACTGGAATCAAGTAGGTAGCTTGCAAGCCACTGCAATATTCCACTAAAGGGAGAGAGAAAACACCTCTGAGTCTTGTATATTTATAATGTTTTCTGGCAGAAAAGGAAGAAAATGAATCATTTCTCCAATTCAGGCTTTTGGTGAAATTCCACAGATTTTTGGTGAAAATCCGCAGTTCCATTCAAAACATATTGTGAGTGTTTAGCCCACTTGTATTATGACCTCCCAAGAGACAAGTGAGTGATGCGGATAACTTTTGCTGCAGAATAGAATTTCAATCTCTTCCTACTCAAAAACCTCAATGTCCTTTATTTCTAGCTTTTTCCAGTCCAGATTTCTCTGCCTGATATAAATTATTCCAGAATTTGTTATGCTAATATATCTATTCATCCATTCATAAATATTTTGGATGAATTTTTTTATCCCTAGAAACATAAAAATCAATAATACATGGTTATTGATCTCAGTTGAGGAGCTCTTAGTTTTGTAGGAAGATAAGCCATGTAGACTGTTTGTCCAATGGTTACAGACACATTCAGTATAAATATGTATACAAAGGAAATAGTGGTGAATTTCACCCAGAGAAAGGCTGAAATGCTACCTACCATCCACCTTCCTCCTTAACACACTCATTCATTTAGACACCATGTGTGAGTGGCCTCTACACTAAATGTAGGACATGGCTACCAAAAGGCTGTCCAAGATATTATGTGTACTTATCATGCTCCTATGAGAATTATGGAGGGTAAAAAATTAGAAAACCACATAGCAAATCCACAAAATTTTAATGACTAAATTTTGAGGGTTGGAGGAGGAGAATGACCAGAGGAAGAGAAAGGGAAAGGAAGAAGAAAATCTGTTATGGCTTCTCACTGAAGCCAGACTATCATCCACACGGGATAGAATAGGCTAGATTATGAGAGTTTCCCCTATGTGCTAGTCTGGCTTATAGTGCCTTCTCTCTACCCAGCTTCTTTATGTGGAAATAAAATGAACCCCCTCTCAGAATCATTTATAACACAAAAGAGACAAATAACTGTGAGGAAAGAAATAATTTCCTCTCAAAAAATGAGCAAAGCATCTTCATTGTGATATTTCTAATGTGTTTTTGAGCACTATGCTATTTTGAATTGAATGATTTTATTTTAAAAATTCTTTGTTTATATGCTTCCCCATGAACTAGGACATTGGTAACAATTCAATCAAGTATGTATTTATTGAGCCACTGGTATGTGCCAGGCACTGCTCAGGAACCATCTCTTTTCTTGCCCTTGTGAAAGTTCATCCCTGTTCTCAAGACGCTTCCAATCTAAGAAAGAAACGTGACAACAAATAATAACACAATATGATCAGTGCAATAATAAAAACATATTAACAAATATAAGTAGTATTGGGAAAAAAAGAAAATTCACTGTCAGAATTGGAGAAAGTTTTATAGAGGAAAAAATCACCTAGTAGATTTTTTTTATTTGAATTCAATTAGTCAACATATAGTACATCATTAGTTTCAGATGTAGTGCTCAATAATTCATCAGTTGTGTATAAATTCCAGTGCTCATCACATCATGTGCCCTCCTTAGTGCCCATCACCCAATTACCCTATCCCTCCACCCACCTCCCCTATATCAACCCTTAGTTTGTTTCCTTTAGTTAAGAGTCTCTCATGGTTTTTCTCCCTCTCTGAATGACTTCCCATTCAGCTTTCCCTCCCTTCCCTTATGGTCCTCTGGTCTGTTTCTTATATTCCACATATGAGTGAAACCATATGATAATTGACTTTCTCTGCTTGACTTATTTCCCTCAGCATAATACCCTCCAGTTCCATCCATGTCAATATAAATGGTACGTATTCATCCTTTCTGATGGCTGAGTGACATTCCATTGTGTATATATACCACATCTTCTTTATCCATTCATCTATCCATGGACATTTCAACTCTTTCCACAGTTTGGTTATTGTAGACATTGTTGCTATGAACATTGGGGTGCAGGTGCCCCTTCTTTTTACTACATCTGTATCTTTGGGGTAAATACCTAGTAATGCAATTGCTGGGTCATAGGGTAGTTCTGTTTTCAACTTCTTGAGGAACCTCCGTACTGTTTTCCAGAGTGGCTGTACCAGCTTGCATTCTCACCCACAGTGTAAGAGGGTTTCCCTTTCTTCCACATCCTTGCCAACATTTGTTGTTTACTGTTTTGTTAATTTTTGCCATTCTAACTGGTGTAAGGTGGTATCTCATTGTGGTATTGATTTGTATTTCCCTGGTGGCTAATGATGTTGAGCATTTTTTCATGTGTCTGTTAGCCATTTGTATGTCTTCTTTGGAGAAGTGTCTGTTCATGTCTTCTGTCCATTTTTTGACTGGGTTATTTGTTTTTTGAGTGTTGAGTTTGAGAAGTTCTTTATAGATCTTGGATATCAGCCCTTTATCTGTAATGTCATTTGCAAATATCTTCTCCCATTCCATGGGTTGCCTCTTAGTTTTGTTGACTCTCCTTTGCTGTGCAGAAGCTTTTTATCTTGATGAAGCCCCAATAGTTAATTTTTGCCTTTGTTTCCCTTGCCTTTGGAGACGTGTCTAACCAGAAGTTGCTGTGGCCAAGGTCATAGAGGTTACTGTCTGTGTTCTCCTCTAGGATTTTGATGGATTCCTATCTCACATTTAGGTCTTTCATCCATTTTGAGTCTATTTTTGTGTATGGTATAAGAAAATGGTACAGATTCATTCTTCTGGATGTGGCTGTACAATTTTCCCAGTACCATTTATTGAAGAGACTGTCTTTTTTCCATTGGATATTCTTTCCTGATTTGTCAAAGATTAGTTGACCATAGAGTTGAGGGTCCATTTCTGGGGTCTCTATTCTGTTCCATTAATCTATGTGTCTGTTTTTGTGCCAATACCATGCTGTCTTGATGATCACGGCTTTGTAATATAGCTTGAAGTGAGGCATTGTGATGCCCCCAGCTTTGGTTTTCTTTTTCAACATTCCCTTGGTGATTTGAGGTCTTTTCTGGTTCTATACAAATTTTAAGATTATTTGTTACAGCTCTGTAAAAATTTGTCAATGGTCTTTTGATAGGGATTGCATTGAATGTGTAGATTGCTTTGGGCAGCATAGACATTGTAACAATATTTATTCTTCCAATCTATGCATGAAATGTTTTTTCCATTTCTTTGCATTTTCCTCAATTTCTTTCATAAGTGTTCTGTATTTTTTATAGTATAAATCCTTTACCTCTTTGGTTAGGTTTATTTCTAGGTATCTTATGGTTTTTGGTGCAATTATAAATGGGATTGATTCCTTAATTTTTCGTTCTTTTGTCTCACTGTTAGTGTATAGAAATGCAATTGGTTTCTCTGCATTGATTTTTTCTTTTTTTCATGTTTTTTTAATTTTATTTTTTAATTAACATGTGATGTATTATTTGTTACAAGGGTACAGGTCTATGATTTATCAGTCTTCTTTTTTTCCTGGTACACATCAAGGCATCGATAGGCATTTATTTATTTTATTTTATTTTTATTTTTTTGCCTATTTTCTTTATTATGTTGTGTTAGTCACCATACACTACATCATTAGTTTTTGATGTAGTATTCCATGATTCATTATTTGTGTAACACCCAGGAAACAATCTGAGGGTTTCAGAGGGGAGGGGTGTGGGGGTATGGGGTAGCCCAGTGGTGGGTATTAAGGAAAGCACATATTGTAATGTGATTCATCAGTCTTATATAATACCCAGTGCTCATTACAACACATACCCTCCCCAATGTCCATCACCCAATTACTGCATCCCTCCAACCCCACCCCTCCAGCAACCCTCAGTTTGTTTCCTAAGATTAAGAGTCTCTTATGGTTTGTCTCCCTCTCTGGTTTTGTCTTGTTTCATTTTTTCCACTCTTCCTCTATGATCTTCTGCCTTGTTTCTTAAATTTTGCATATCAATGAGATCTTTCTCTGATTGACTTATTTCACTTAGCATAATCCCCTCCAGTTCCATCCACATCATTACAAATGGTAAGATTTCATTTTTTTATGGAGATATATATATATATATATCTTTTTTATCCATTGTTCTGTCAATGGACATCTCAGCTCTTTCTATAGTTTGGCTATTATGGCTATTGCTGCTATCAACATTGGGGTGCGAGTGCCCCTTCAGATCACTACATTTGTATCTTTGGGGTAAATACCCAGTAGTGCAATTCCTGGGTCGTAGGGTAGCTCTATTTTCAACTTTTTGAGGAACCTCCATACTGTTTTCCAGAGTGGATGCACCAGCTTGTATTCCCACCAACATTGTAGGAGGGTTCCCCTTTCTCTTCATCCTCGCCAACATCTGGCATTTTCTGACTTGTTAATCTGTGCATTGATATCCTGCCATGTTGCTGAATTGCTGTATAGTTCTAGTAATTTTAGGATGGAAACTTTTGGGTTTTTCACATAAATTATCATGTCATCTGTGAAGAGTGAGAGTTTGACTTCTTCTTTTCCAATTTGAATGTCTTTTATTTCTTTTTATGTCTGAATCCTGAGGCTAGGACTTCTAGTACTATGTTGAACAACAGTAGTGAGAGTGGGCATCCCTATCATGTTCATGACCCTAGGGAAAAAGCTCTCAGCTTTTCCCCATTGAGAATGATATTCACTGTGGGTTTTTTGTATAAGGCTTTTATGATATTGAGGTATGTTCCCTCTATCCCTACACTGTGGAGAGTCTTAATCAAAAAAGAATGCTGTATTTTGTCAAATGCTTTTTCTGCATCAGTTGAGAGGGTCATATGATTCTTGTCCTTTCTTTGATTACTGTGATGTATCAGGTTGATTCATTTGCAAATGTTGAACCACCTTTGCAGCCCAGGAATAAATCCCACTTAGTCATGGTGAATAATCTTTTAATGTACTGTTGGATCTTATTGGCTAGTATCTTGGTGAGAATACTGGAGAGTATCTTGGTGAGAATATCCATGTTTATCAGGGATATCGGTCTGTAATTCTCCTTTTTGGTGGGGTCTTTTTCTGGTTTTGGGATCAAGGTAATGCTGGCCTCATAAAATGAGTTTGGAAGTTTTCCTTCTGTTTCTATTTTTTGAAACAGCTTCAGTAGAATAGGTATGATTTCTTCTTTAAATGTTCTGTAGAATTCCCCTGGGAATCCATCTGGCCCTGGGCTCTTGTTTGTTGGGAGAATTTTGATAACTGCTTCAATTTTCTTGCTGGTTATGGGTCTGTTCAGGTTTTCTATTTCTTCCTGTTTCAGTTTTGGTAGTTTATATGTTCCCAGGAATGTGTCAGTTTCTTCCAGATTGCCTAATTTGTTGGCATATAGTTGTTCATAAAATGTTCTTTTTTTAAAACCCAGATTTCTATTTTTTTTAAGATTTTCTTTATTTATTTGACAGAGAGAGACACAGTGAGAGAGGGAACACAAACAGGAGAGTTGGGGAGGGAGAATCAAGCTTCCCGCAGTGCAGGGATCCAGATGTGGGGCTCGATCCCAGGACCCTGGGATTGTGACCTGAGCCAAAGGCAGATGCTTAATGACTGAGCCACCCAGGCACCCCTCATAATATGTTCTTAACATTGTCTGTGTTTCCTTGGTGTTGGTCGAGATCTCTCCTCTTTCATTCATGGTTTTATTAATTTGGGTCCTTTCTCTTTTCTTTTTGATAAATTTGGTTAGGGGTTTATCAATCTTATTAACTCTTTCAAAAAAAGAGCTTCTAGTTTCATTGATCTTTTCTACTGTTCTTTTGGTTTCTATTTCATTGATTTCTGCTCTAATCTTTATTATTTCTCTTCTTCTGCTTGGTTTGGACTTTATTTGCTGTTCTTTCTCCATCTGCTTTAGGTGTAAGGTTGCCTTCTGTGTTTGAGATTTTTCTAATTTTTTGAGAAAGGTTTGCATTGCTATGTTCTTCCCTCTTAGGACCACCTTTGCTGTATCCCAAAGGTTTTGAACAGTTGTGTTTTCATTTTCATTTGTTTCTATGAATTTTTTAAAATTCTTCTTTAATTTCCTGGTTGACCCATTCATTCTTTAGTAGGATGCCCTTTAACTTCCAAGTGTTTGAGTTACTTCCAAATTTCCTTTTGTAATTGAATTCAAGTTTCAAAGCAATGTGGTCTGAAAATACATAGGGAATAATCCCAATATTTTGGTATCAGTTGAGACCTGATTTGTGACCCAGTATGTGATCTATTCTGGAGAATATCCTATGTGCACTCGAGAAAAATGTGTATTCTGTTGCTTTAGGATGGAATGCTCTGTATATATCTGTGAATTCCATCTAGTCCAGTGCATCATTCAAAGCCCTTGTTTCCTTGTTAATCTTCTGCTTAGATGATCTGTCTATTGCTGTGAGTGGGGTGTTGATGTCCCCTACTATTATTGTATTATTATCAGTATGTTTCTTTAATTTGGTTATTAGTTGGTTTACATAATTGGCTGCTCCCATGTTAGGAGCATAAACATTTATAGTTGTTAGATCTTCTTGTTGGAGAGACTCCTTAAGTATGAGATAGTGTCCCTCTTCATCCCTTACTACAGTCTTTGGCTTAAAATCTAATTTTTCTGATATGAGAATTGCTACCTCAGCTTTCTTTTGATGTCTGTTGGCATGATAAATAGTTCCCCACCCCCTCACTTTCAATCTGGGGATGTCTTTACGTCTAAAATGAGTCTCTTGTAGACAGCATATGGATGGGTCTTGCTTTTTTATCCAATCTGACACCCTGTGTCTTTTGATTGGAGCATTTAGCCCATTTTAATTCAGAGTAACTAGTGACAGATATGAATTTAGTGCCATTGTATTACATGTAAAGGCCCTGTTTCCGTAGATTGTCTCTTTTTTTCTGGTCTATGTTACTTTTGGGCTCTCAATTTGCTCACAGGATCTCCTTTAATATTTCTTGCAGGGCAGGTTTAGTGATAACAAATTCTTTTAGTTTCTGTTTGTCCTGGGAGCTCTTTATCTCTCTTTCCATTCTGAATGACATCCTTGAAGGATAAAGTATTCTTTGGCTGCATGTTTATTTTCATTTAGTACCCTGACTATATCATGCCAGCCCTTTCTGACCTGCCAGGTCACTGTGGATAGATCTGCTGCCATCTAATGTTTCTACCATTGTAGATTAAGGAATCCTTACCTCTAGCTGCTTTCAAGATTTTCTCTTTATCTCTGAAATTTGTAACCATCACTGTTATATATTGGAGTGTGGTTCTATTGTTATTGATTTGGGGGGTGGATTTTTACCTCTTGGAGTTGAATGCCTATTTCTTTCCCCAGATTAGGGAAGTTCTCAGCTATGATTTTCTCAAATATACCTTTGAGCCCTCTCTCTCTTTCTTCTTCTTCTGGGACCCCAATAATTCTAATATTGTTCTGCTTTATAGTATCTCTGATTTCTCAATTCCTCCCCTCATGGTCTACTAGCTGTTTTTCTCTTTTCCTCAGCTTCCTTCCTTTCCATCATCTTGTCTTCTTTGTCACTGACTCTTTCTTCTGCCTCATTTACTCTAGCTGGTAGAGCATCAATTTAGACTGCATCTCAGTTAAAGCATTTTTAATTTTGGCCTGATTAGATTTTGGTTCTGCACTAAGAGATTCTGTGGTGTCTTTTATGCTTTTTTTCAAGTCCAGGTAGTAACTTTATAATCATTATACTGAATTCCAGCTCTGACATTTTACTTATATCCATACCAGTTAGATCTGTGGCAGAGAGTATTACCTCTGGTTCTTTCCTTTGTTGTGAATTCCTCCTTCTAGTCATTTTGCCCAGAGAAAAATGGATGAACAAGAGAACAAAATCAAAAATATCAACCATGACCCAAGCAAAATACACACCAGACAAATTCGAAGAAGTCAGAAACCAAAAAAAGAAAAGGAAAGGAAAAAAAGGGGGGGAACAAAGAGAGAATATAATCTCCCAAGTGGACAAAACAGGGTGATCCACTTGGTCCTGGGTGTATTTTGGCCTCTATACAAAAATAAAATTGAATGCTGCAAAAGGAAGCCAAAATTGAAGAATATATGTATAAAATGTAAATATAAAAATGAAGTTAAAAAAAGACTTAAAAACAAAGAGTTGCTAAAATAGGAAACTAGTTGAAAAGGAAAAAAAAAGAAAAGGTAAATTTTAAACTGAAAGATAAAAGAATCATGAGAAAAAAACTCGAATTCTATACTATTTTCCCCTAGCACTGGAGTTTTGCAGTTCTTTGTGCTTGGTAAACTTGGTATTCCCTTGATGTTACAGCTGGTCTTCTGGGGCAGGAGCCTGATGCACTGATTTTCAGGTGTCTTTGCCTAGGCAGAGTTGCAATGCCCCTTGCCAGGGGGCTGGGCTCAGTGTAAGCTGCTTTGGGTTCTTGTATGTGGCTTTTGTTCCCTGAAGGCTTTCCACAACGCTTCACAGGATGAAAATAAAAATGTCCCCACTTGACCTCCAGCCCTGGAGCTGAAAAACTGAGGCCTCATCTCTTCAGTAAACCCTCAGGAAAAAGCAATCTTCACTTTGGTTTGTGCCAAAGTCTGCAGACTCCTTTGGTTCACACCCACACTGATCTTCCTGGGGAAAGGTGGAGGGTCTCTGTGTTTCTGCCCTTTGCAGGATCCCCTCAGGGAGAGTGGCTCCTGATCATGTTGCAGTTCATGCTTTATGGCAAACCGAGCTGAAAGCCCACTCCTGGGCTCACTGACCATAGCAGGTTTCCCCACTCCAATGCTTGGGAACACTGATGGCTCAGGCATCCCCATTCTTCTGTGTCCCTAGGGATCCTGATACCACACTGTCCCACCTAGGATTCTGCCCCATTTCACCACCTGAGCACCTTTCAGGCAGGGACATCTCTCACTGGAGCAGACTTCTAAAAGTTCTGATTTTGCACTCCAGGGCTATATCACTTTCCAATAGCTGGCTTTCAGAGGCTCCATCTCCCCATCATTTACCTTCTGATATATCCCCTCAGATTCACTTCTCTGCACCTCCTATCTTGCAAAAAGTGGTTGCTTTTCTATTTGTAAAATTCTAGCAATTCTTTTCTTACATCTCAAGCTGAATTCATAGGTGTTTAGAATACTTTGATAGTTATATAGCTAAACTCAAGGGACCAGATGAAACAAGGTCCCCTACTCTTCCACCATCTTGCCTCCCTCCCACCTAGTAGATTTTAAAAGTTAATGAGGAGCGATGTCACAGCAATAGTAGTGTATGGTGATTCAGGAATTGGTCTCTCCACTGAAATGATCAAGCTGGCAAAAACTGAAAGAAACAACTTTTTTTTTTTTTAAGATACTGGAACCTAATCAATGACTTACAGTAAGAAAAAGAGTGTTTAATGAAGAAAATGGCTACTAAAATTGGGTAATAAATTATTGTAGCATTTTTATTCATTTTCCTGCCATTCTTTCTTCCTCAGCTCAGCATTAACAGTAGGTGTGGTGACCCACATTCCTAATGTGACTTGCTGGTGTTAGAGGGGCAATGTAGACCCTTTTCTCAAAATTTGTGATTGTGCATTTTAACTGCCTGATGATTCCTTGAGGGACTAGCACAGAGGTGTCCCTTTGTTTTACTACCTTGGGGTGGAGTGGCCTTCCAGGCAGCATCTGTGGAAAGCACTTTAAAATGCCTGCTACATATGATCATCTAAGGCAAGGGGTGATGCATTGGGCAAGCAACAGACAAACTTAACAACTAGAAAAGGAGGAGGATCAGGAGGAATATGCTTAGGGGAGTAAGGCCTTTGAAGTGCTACCATGTATGTTGGGAGTCCACAATACAGTGTAAATGCCCAGGGCCAGGTGCATGCTCAGAAGATCCCTGAGAGGACACTAGCTTGTGCCTCTAGCAGATCTTTGTGCTCTACATAAATAGAAGGTAAAAATGAATGGCCTATCCTACAACCCAGAAATTGCACTACGAGGTATTTACCAAAAAGATACAAATGTAGTGATCCAAAGAGGCATGTGCACCCCAATGTTTATAGCAGCAATGTCCACAATAGCCAAACTATGGAAAGAGCCTAGATGTCCATCAACAGATGAATGGATAAAGAAGATGTGGTATATATATATATATATACACATATATATATATATATATATATACACACAATGGAATATTATGCAGCCATCAAGAAAAATGAAATCTTGCCATTTGCAATGATGTGGATGGAACTAGAGAGTATTATGCTAAGCAAAATAAGTCAATCAGAGAAGGACAATTATCATATGATCCCACTGATATGTGGAATTTGAGAAACAAAACAGGATCATAGGGTAAGGGAGGGAAAAATGAAACAAGATGAAACCAGAGAAGGAGACAAACCATAAGAGACTCTTAATCTCGGGAAACAAATTGAAAATTACTAGAGTAGAGGGGGGTGGAAGGGATGGGCTGGGTGATGGACATTGGGGAAGGTATGTGCTATGGTGAGCACTGTGAGTTGTGTAAGACTGATGAATCACAGACCTGTACCTCTGAAACAAATAATACATTATATGTTAGTTAAAAAAAATGAATGGCCAGCCTTAGCATTAAATGAGTTCCTCAGCTGAAAGCCAATCTATGAGAAGGGGCAGAAAAGAAGGGACATACCTGCGTTATGGCATCAAGGCATTTATGGAAATTTTTGTCAGATCATTGACTGACTGCTGAGATGATGGAACAGAGACTTCAATGACTACATATGACAAGGAATATGGTCTTCTCAAAATAGCTTGGAAAAGTCACTAAACAAATGGATAACTGTGGTCCTCAACAATCAACAATAGCTAACCCTGGTGACAGGAGAATCTAATTTCCAGACTTACTGCATCATAATATTTAGATAACCTAAATGAAGTGGACAGATTTCTAGAAATGCAAAAATTACTGACTCAAGGAGAACTATAAAATCTGAACAAATCTATAACAAGTAAAGAGATTGAATCAGTATTCAAATGCTTCCCAATGAAGAAAAGTCCAGGAATACTACCCAAATAAATCTAAACATTCAGTGCAATCACTATCAAAATTCCAGCAGTATTTTGTATAGAAATGGAAAAGTATATCCTCAAATTAATATGGAATTGCAAGGGTTCTGGAATAGTCAATACAATTTGGGAAAAGAAGAATAAAATTGTAGGCCTCAAAAAAAAAAAAAGTTGTAAGACTTACACTTCCCAATTTGAAAACTTACTACAAACTATAGTAATTAAAATAGTGCAGTTCTGACATAAGGAAAGAGAGACAGGCAAATGGAGAAGAATTAAGGGTCTAGAAACAAAAGCACATACCTATGGTTAATTGACTTTTTTAAACAAGTGTGCCAAGATCATTCCATGAGGAGAGAAGAGTTTCTTCAACAAATGATGCTAGAACAACTGGATGCAAAACAATGAAGCATAGTTTATGCCATACACAAAATTAATACAAAATGGATCAAAAACTTATATATAAGTTCTAAAACTATAAAACAGAAGAAAACATAGGAGTAAATCTTAATGACATCACCTTTGATTTTTTTGGTGGATTCTTAAATATGACCCCAAAAGCTTGAGTAACAAAAGAAAGAATGTATATAAATAGGACTTCATCACAATTTAAAACTTTCTGCATCAAAGAAAATTATTAAGTAAGTGAAAATACAATCTACACAGTGGGAGAAAATATTTGAAAATGATATATCTACTTAGTGTCTGGTAATCCAAAAGATGTAAAGAAATCTACAACTCAAAAACAAAAGGACAGGGCGCCTGGGTGGCTCAGTTGGTTAAGCGACTGCCTTCGGCTCAGGTCATGATCCTGGAGTCCCGGGATCGAGTCCCACATCGGGCTCCCTGCTCAGCGGGGAGTCTACTTCTCCCTCTGACCCTCCTCCCTCTCATGCTCTCTGTCTCTCATTCTCTCTCTCGCAAATAAAAAAAAAAAAAAAAAAAAAAAGGACAACCAAATGTAAGAAAAAAATGGGCAAAAAAACCCCTGCATAGATATTTATCAAAAGAAGATATGCAGGGATGCTTGGGTGGCACAGTTGGTTAAGTGTCTGCCTTCAGCTCAGGTCATGATCTCAGGGTCCTGGGATTGAGCCCCATGTCCAGCTTCTGGCTCAGGGGAGTCTGCTTCTCCCTCTCCCTCTGTCCCTGCCCCACACTTATGCTCTCTCTCTCTCTCAAATAAATAAATAAAATCTTTTTTAAAAAAAGGAAGATATGCAAATGGTCAACAAGCACATGAAGACCTTCAATATTATTAGTCTTTAAACAAATGCAAACCAAATAATATTCCACTAGGATGCCTATAACCAAAGACAAATTGTTGTGTATACACACAATGGAATGTTACTCAGCCATAAAAAGGAATAAAGTACTTGTATATGCTACAACATAGATAAATCTCAAAATCATTATGAAAGAAGCCAGACACAAATTTGACCTCAATTATTTCACCTCAATTGAATATATCTATATTCAATATATATTTAAGTAAATGGAACTATTTGGGGGTTGGGGGCAGTGAAAAGGGAATTCCTAGTGGAATCAACACAAATAATGAAATGCAGTTTAGAAACAAGAGAATGACTATAAGCATCTACAAGTAATTCAGTTTGGTAGAATCTGACATTTCCAGGCCAGAATTTGTAGTTCAAGAGACTGGACAGGCAGCAGATGACAATGATGTGTACCATACCAAAGGACTTAATCCAGTGGATGTTAGGGAACCACTGGAAGGCTCTAAACAGAAGAAGAACATGGTTAGATAGATAGATAGATGATAGATAGATAGATAGATAGATAGATAGATAGATAGATAGATGATAGATAGATAGATGATAGATGATTAGATAGATAGATAGATAGATAGATAGATAGATAGATAGATAGATAGATGATAGAGGATAGATAGATGATAGATAGATGATAGATCTTGTTAGCCATTGAATAGAAAGTGAAGGCCTGCAATTAGAGGATAATAATTACAAAGTCTTCTGGAGGAAGTTTAGCCAAGAGGTGATAAAGGTATGTGTACTTGGGCAGTAGTAACAGGCATGGAAATAAGAATATTTAAGAAATATTTGGGTAATAAAATGGTCAGAACCAGATGACTAATTGACTTCCATATTTCCAATCTGGATGCCTGGGTGAATGCTAGCACCCCATCTGAGACAGAGGGGGAATCTCATTTAAAACATGTTCTGTCTAAATCCTTGAAAAATCTGGAACATTGGGATGGCCTTCCTGGGATAACAACTTTCATGTATCACCAAAAACATATCTCAAGCAGGTAATGCAATTTGCCAGGTCACTACTACCCTTCAGGAATCCAGTTCACCCCAGTCCCGACTCACCAGTGCCCTTCTCCTGAGAGGAACCATAATTCCAGAGTTTACCAACAAAGAGGCCTGTCCATTTCACCCATCTTTTAAATACTTGTGGTTGATTGCCAATGTAAATAGGTTTATAACCTGTCCATCGGATGAAATGCCATCTGCTTTGCACTGTGCTTAACATTTGGCTATTCTAACAAAGCATATAATTATATTTAATGGATGAAAAGTTTCTGATGGATTGCAGCCAAGTGTCTGAATAAGACAGTAAAGCATAAAGACAATTTACAGGGATTTGCCCAAAAGGGTTCCAAGGCAAGAAGAGAAGGTGCTCTTTTGTCTAGGTGTACTGCTTTGTGTTCACACCATCTCTAATAAAACCACTTATTAAGCCTGCATACTGGAGTGCACACCATCTTAGGTCCTAGTACACACTGTTATCTACCTTCCAAGAACTCTTAATCCAGAGGGGAAGGCAGACAGGTCAACAGCCCTAAGAGCATGACAAAAAATAGGACATAAACCACAGACTGCGTAAGCACCCAACAGTGCCATTCAGATGAGTCTCAGAAAGTAGGCATCAGATGAAGTTGAAAGGAAGAGCAAGAATTCAAAGAGTAAGCAGCACTCAATACAACAAAGTAGAAGAGAAATTTAGACAGAGGCAGCAGTACATGTGAAGTTACAAAGACCTGAAGCAGCATAACAATACTTCGAGGAACTATACATTGTTCCTTAAGGCAGGAAGAAAGTGTGCTTCTAGGGCCAGAGAAGAAGCCAGGAAATTAGCCTGGTCCAGGTCACTGAAGACCATAAGGCTTGAGGGAAGCCTTTTGAGTGACATCCTGCTCAGCAGAGGTGTGACGTGGACAAATTTTCTTTTCAAAAAGCCGGTGGAATTCTGTGGAGGAGAGATGGAAGGGAGAAGACTCTTGGAAAAGCCAAGGGAGCAGTAGTAAAATGAGAAGGAGTTGGATAGCTGTGAGAGGCATCTACAGGACTGGTGTGACCTTGGGAAAGACTGTGGGAAAATATTGTTCTGAGACTTAGTTTCTTATCAGCAAAATAGAATAACAGGATCTAACTCATAGGATTTTTTTATGTTAGACCCATTAAATGGTAGCCATGCTTGTTTGTTTGTTTAGTATTACATAAAAGCAAAACTCACTAAAGGTATCATATGGAGATGGGCTTTAGGTGCAAGGCTGTGCCACCTGTTCCAAGTTACAACCCCTTGATCATCAGTTTCCTATTTTTAAATGAGGACATTTTCCTTGGAATTAAGTAATGTAAGAGAAGTATGACCTTTATCACATAACAAAGGCTCAGTGACCCACCTATTTAGAATTTGCTCCCACTGCCTCCCACACTCATACCACCTGCTCTACTCTGCTTTGTATTGTTTCATCTTGTAGCCATTCACTGATATTTATACTACACTATATAACATACTGAATAGTGCATTTAATTATAATGACTTCTTGCTCATAATTTGTCTCTGTTCTCAGCCCCCACAACATGCACTGAATATAAGTTCCACAAGGGCATGGATCTTGTTTTATTCACAGGGCAGTGCCTAGCATAGTCTGGATGTCTATCATAGTCATCTATTTACTAGATGCCTAGTAAATTTGCTGAAAAATGAATAAGTATTTTTATTAACATTAGTATCAGATTTATATTAGCATTAATATTATTTACTATTTGAAAACCCCTTCTCTCTGAGTAGTAACAAAACTCACTTGAGTGGGACCTACTATTGGGGTGACAGCTCATGCTGCTGTATCATCAATGATGCTCCCCTCTCAGAGAGTTCTACCAACAAAACCAACTGCGTTTAACCCAGTCCTCAACCTAACTTAGTTTTCCTGCCTGCCCTCAGAACTATTCAAACAAGGCAATCATATCTTCCCAAGGGAATTAGGGGTTACCACCTAGTTATTACTACAAAGCCTACCTCCCATAAACCCTGTTTATTCACTCTATTTCCTAGTATAACCCCTGAGTGGCCCTGCTTCCCAGTACTATCTTCCTCCCCCATGCTGTAAATATACATGAGTCGTAAACTGCTGTAAATCTCACCTGTCCAGTGTCAGGTGTCATGTGTTCATCCAT
>NW_023270377.1:106909946-106926756 GCF_011800145.1 Mirounga leonina
GCTGTAAATCTCACCTGTCCAGTGTCAGGTGTCATGTGTTCATCCATTTAGGGCAGGAAATCTCACTCTCACCAATGGAGTGAATAGGAGGTGAGCAGAACACAAGGCTTTTGGTTAAATTCTGCAGTGGAGAAAATAGCAATCATAGGGAGAAAGGAGAGACACCAGGATATTTCTTTACCCATTCTCTCGTTTTATCTCCTCTGGCCACAACACCTACCAGGAGCTACTTTAATCACATATCAACACCACCCCTCAGCCTCTGGCTCTCCTGCTTGCTCCCTGTGCCCCTCTAGCCTCAGGGGTAATGCTGCCACCACATCTTGTATTGGTTCCTTTAACTATCACACCTCTGCAAAGAACCACCTTACTAAAATTTATCTTCAAAATCGCTTTTCTGCCAGGCCCTGTCTTTAAAAAAAAAATGTTGGTTGTTAGCATTTATATGATATTTTAAGCACCAGTACAAGGTGAAACCACAAAGGTGTAAGTGTAGAAAAAGAATAGATGAGCCCTGAAGTTGACTGATGTTCAGAAATCAGGAAACTAAGAAGGGACAAGCAAAGGAGACAAAGAGGAAAAAAAAAACATTTCAGACAAGAGAAGACCCCAGGTGACAACCAGTCCTTTCTATCTGTGAACCTCCAAGATGTCCATGCAGGTGAGGTTGATGTGTAAATAGGAGCATAGAGAGAGGGGCTAATGAGGCATCCAAGAATCCTAGCAGGATGACCTTGTGCACACAGAAGGAAACCAAAAGACCAGGACCTTCCTCCCATAATTCCCTCATATTTCCCACAATTCATGAAATTTCATAACCTTCACATTTGCTATTTTAGTTATTACAATAGAGAAAACGTTTGAAGTGATCATACTCTTCCACAAACTGATCATCTTTTCTAACAATTTTATTATGCACATGTGGTTTAAGAATCAGATGTAGCATAGAGATAATGACTTGTCTTTACACAGCATGTGGAATTTTAGTATGGATCAATCAACAGATGGGGCTTGAATAATCTGGAGGCATCTTTACTCAGGTATCTGGCAGTTGATGTTATATGTTGGCTGGGACCTCAGATGTCTTACAAGACACCTCAAGAGTTTTACAACATCAATTCTATCACATTCTATGGATTACAAGTGAGTCACAAGCCCACTCAGATTCAAGAAGAGGAGAAATAGATTCCACATTTTGGTGGCAGAGTGGGAAGTTCTATAAAAGTATATGGAAAAAGAAAATTTTAGAATTTCTTTGAAAAATGCAATCTACCATGTTGAGGACTATGGGGATTTTTCCAAACCTCTTTTCTCTTAATTTGGCTACTCATTTGTTCTCACTGTTTTTATTGTTTGAATAAGGAAGCTAAAATCTATAGAAGTTAAAGTTCACTCCTGAGAACTAGAGGAATAGGGATAGACCTTGAACCTAGGTTTGTCTCACTCCAGAAACTATACACACTACCCCGAGCCAAGATGAAAGTATTAAACCTAGTAGTGAAATGTTTAAGAAGACCATTTACTTATTATCTAGAAAATTGGAAAACAAAACAATACCAACAGGATATACGACTTAAGTTTAATAGACAAATTCCCAAAAAGAGATAAACTATTGAAATTGACAAGGAGAAATAGAAAATTTGAATAGATTTAGGAATAAGAAAGATTAAATTAACAATTTTAAAAATACCTGCAAAAAAATCCCAGGCCCAGAATGATTCACTGGTGAATTCTATCAAACATTTAATAATCAATGCCAATTCTCACAAACTTTTCTAAAAAAAAAAGGTAGACTAGGAAACGATGCTTCCCAACTCATTTTTTGGAGACTAGTATTACCCTGGTATGAAACCAGAAAAATACAATACAAGAAAAGAAACCCACATCTCTTATGAATATAGACACAAAAATCTTCAACAAATTACTAGCAAACTGAATCCAGCAACGTATGAAAGGGATCATACACCATGACCAAATGAGAATTATCCCAGGAATTCAAAGTTGGTCTAACATCCAGAAATCAATTAATGTAATATATCCTATCAATAGAATAAAGGACAAAAATTGGAGATCATCTACATAGGTACAGAAAAACCATTTGATCAAATTGAACACCACGTTATGATTTAAAAAAAAAGGAACTTAACTAAGAATAGAACTTCCTCAAACTAATAACGGGCATGTATGAAAATCCACAGATAACATCATACTTAATGATGAAAGATTGAATGCTTCTACGCAAAGATCAGGAATAAGACAAGGATGTTTGCTTTTACTGCTTTGCAATATTGTGCTGGAGGTTCCCATCAAGGAAATTAGTCAAATATATGTGTGGAATCCAGATTAAAAGAAGGAAGTAAAATTGTACTTGTAGATGACCTGTTCATGTATATTGAAAATCCTAAGAAATTCACTAAAAAAACATTAGAACTAATAATAAAGTCAGCAAAATCACAGGGTACGAAATCAACATACACAAATCAATTGTATTTCTATACACTTCCAATGAACAATTTAAAATTTAAAGGAACAATTCTATATTCAATAGACCCAAAAAGAATAAAATATTTAGGAATATATTTAACAAAAGAAGTGTATGATTTATACACTTACAACTGTGAAACATTTTTGAAATAAATTTTTAAAAACTTAAATACATAGAAAGATATTCTTTGTTCATGGATTGGAAGATATAACATTGTTAAAGTAGCAATAATCGCCAAATCGATCTACACATTAAGGGAAATTTTTATCAAAATTCCAGCAAAAATGCAGATAGATGATCCAGTCCTAAAATTTGTACAGAGATGTAAGGCACTCGGACTAGCCAAAGAAATTTTAGGCAAGAAAAAATAGGAGGACTCAAATTGCCCAATTTAAAACTAACTGTAAAACTACACAGTTCAAGCAGTATGGTATTGGCATTGGAATAGACATAGAGATAAATGGAATAAAATTGAAAGTCCAAAAATAAGCCCCTGCAGGTTAGGTAAACTCATTTTCCAAAAAGATATTGGAACTGGAGAAGGAACAGTCTTTTCAACAAAAGGTATTAATATAACTGGATATCTATAGGCAAAAGAATAAAGTTAAACTTTTCAAAACTTGACTCAAAATGGATCATTGGATCATCGGACTACATGTAAGAGCTAAAACTATAAAACAGGATCTTAATGACTTTGAGTTAGGCAACCCCTTCTTAGATTTGAGACTTTGAACTCACATGACAAAAGATAAAATAGACAAATTAGACTTCATAAAAATTTAAAACCTCGTGTCTTAAAGGGCATCATCAAAGAACTGAAAAGACAACACATACAACGGGAGAAAATATTTGCAAATGCTACCTATAATAAGGGATTTGTACCTAGAATATATAAGGAACTCTTACAACTCAATAATAAGACAAATAACCCAATTTAAAAATAGGCAAAGGATTTGAATGATCATTTCTTCAAAGAAGACACATAAATGCCCAATAAGAACATTAAAAAAAAAACATTCAATATAATTATCAGGAAAATGGAAATTAAAACCACAATGAAATACCACTTCACACCCACTAGGATGATTATAATCAAAAAGACATAATAATGTATGTTGATGGGGATGTGAAGAGACTGGAACACTGAGACATCACTGGTGGGGATATAAAGTGGTGCAGATGTTTTGGAAAAAAGTTTGGTAGTTCCTTAAAAATTAAACAAAGAGTTATTATTTGATCCAGCAAATCTACTCCTAGGCATTAGCCAAAAGAAATGAAGACCTGTATCTACACAAAAACTGTTTACACAGATGTTCATAAGAGCATTATTCATAATAGCCAAAAAGCGAAAACAACTAATGAATGGATAAATAAAACATGGTATGTCCATAAATCAAATATCACTTTACAGTAAAATAAAGGAAGTACAAATAAACAGCATAGTTGAACCTTGATACTGTTTTGCTAAGTAAAAGATGCCAGTCACAAAAGATGCCATATTATATTATCCCATTTATACGCAATATGCAGAATATGCAAATAGAAAGACAGAAATCAGATTAGTAATTGCGTAGGTTGGTGGGAGGGAGGGGGTTTGAAAGAATGGGAGTGCTTAAAAGTGCTTACAGGGTATCGTTCTGGGTGATGAAAATGTTCTAAATTTGATTGTGATGATATTTGCACACCTCTGTGAATATACCAAAAGCCATGTGACTATACATTAGGTCTATTGTATGTTATGTGGGTTATATCTCAATAATCCTCTTACATTAAAAGCAACAACAGAAAAATCTAAAGTTGTTGTCAACAGTAAATGATTTTTTATTTTTTGAAATTTCATCTCACTTTTATTTTGACTGAGAAAGCCCTTCCCCTACCAGAAGCAAAAATTTGCATCTGAGACATGAAATTTGGTAATTCTCACCTACTGCCTTTCCCTTCTAGGCTTGCCTTAGTCTTTTGGCCCTGTTTTAGGAGGGTCTGCACTGTAGGGTTGGTGGAACTGTTGGTCAGGAGGCTGAGCAGACATCTGCTTCTATATGGGAAGTCCCTCTGGAACAGCGCTGGGTGTCTTCAGAGTTCAGGATGGCAGCACTCCTAGAAGCCAGGAGACCCTGCTCAGGCCATGCAACACTGGGCTGCCTCTGGACTTCTCTGGACCTCCCATAGCTTTTTTCTTTCTTTCTTTCTTTTTTATATTTTATTTATTTATTTGACAGAGAGAGACATGGCAAAAGAGGGAACACAAGCAGGGGGAGTGGGAGAGGGAGAAACAGGCTTCCCGTGGAGCAGGGAGCCCAATGCAGGGCTCGATCCCAGGACCCCGGGATCATAACCTGAGCCGAAGGCAGACGCTTAACGACTGAGCCACCCAGGTGCCACTCCCATAACCTTTTTCTTATTGTAAATGCTAAATCATGGTCTAGCTATTTCACAGGGCCACTATGAAAAATAAAGTCGAAGTGTGTGAAAGCAATTAGAACACTTTTAAACTACTGTACAAATGTATGTCAAGCTGTGGGCAATGATGCCAAAGTCCCCTCTCACAGATGAGGCACCAGGGGACCAGGGCTGAGGTCCTGGACCACACAGTGGCAGAGTCAGGCCTAGAATCTGAGTCTTAACTGTATACCTTTTCCTGCAGACAAAACTCCTGGTCCCCCTCAGGCTGTTCTCGGGAGACCATACCGGTCTCCCAGCAAATTACAGGAATTGATTTCCTTGGTAATCCTTCCATGTGGTTTTATAAATCAATTAGGTTTTAAAATATACTGTAAATTTCTGCATCTGCTACTTTAGAATATCGATTGTATCTGTCAAAGTTTTATTGTGGGTCAAATTCTTGTTTGATGTGGTTCACTGAAAAAGATTAAGTAAGTACCTTAAGTAGCCATCAAATGGACTGCTCAATTATCAATAGGCAGATTGTCTAAAATACTTTTTCTCTCTTTGTGCATTGCCCTCAGGAGAAGAATAAATAAAGAGGTCAGGATTGAAGAAGATAATTTATATGAAAAGTGTTTTGTGACTGTCAAACTTGTGAAGATAAATATGTTATTTAAAAGAGTTCATAATAACACAATAATTATGTACATTATAATGTTACGTTAAAAAGCAAGATCGAAATTATCTGTTAACTACATTCAAAATATATACATATACAGAAAAAAAAAAAAAAAAAGAAAACCATAAAGGATCTCCTGCCTGCCCCTGAACAGGCATCTTGCATCTATCTGATAAGCTGCCTCTTCGTAAAAGCGGGCCTGGCTTTCGGGGATGCTGGAGGGTCTGAGTGGAGTGAGGAAAAGGCTTGACCCACATGGCCTGCATGAGCAAACCTCCTCCGTTTCCCTGGATGGTTCAGAAAACAGGCTCATTACCTTGCTGTCCGTGCTCATACCTGGCGTCCCCGTGGCAGTGCCAGCCTTCTGAAGGGACACAGATGCACAAAAAACTCGGTTTCTGTGGGGGCCCCTGGAGTTCCAGGACTTTACAAACATCCACACACATGGACATACCAAGGAATCCACACTTTGCTTTCTTATCTTGACATCATGTCTTGACATTTTCATTCCAGTATAAAGGTGGGGCTTCTTGACATTCCCCAGGCACACAGGACTCCGGTACTTGGGTACATCTTTATTTTACTAGTCCTTAGTGGATTGTATTTTGATTCATTCCAGTCCTTTGACATTACAAAAAGGCTCCCCTTATATGCAATAGGCATATTTTTTATTTCAATACATCATACCAGATTGTTTTCCAGAAATATTAAACTCACATTTCCATCAGGAAGATTAAGCATACCTATTTCTCCAACATCACTAGCAATATATGATGTTCTTTGGCAACAGGAAAGATGTTTTCATTTACATTTCTCTAGCTATTAGTGAGGTTGAGCATCTTTTCATATAAGTTTTAGGCTTTGGTGTTTTCTCTGTGAATTCATCATATTTTCCCATTATTCTATTGGAGTATCCATTTTTCAATTTGTAGGAGCTTTGAGTACAGAGCTTGTCAAATGGCACACAATAGTATATGCCACACATGGATTATAAGCATGCTGAAATGTGGACAACTTTGGATCTCAGGCAGCCTTGTTCCTCAGGCTGCACACAACCCCTTTCATTTACCCCAGGTTACTGAACTCACATCATCCACTTTTATACGTGCCATGATATGAAATAAATTGGTAAGTGTATATGACACATAAACCTTTGGTATATGAGTGGCAGTTTGTGTTTACTCAGTCTGTTGTTTAATATTTGCCTTTGTCCATAGCATCACTTAATAAAAACTCTCTGGGGAATTTTATATAATCATTTATATCTACCTTCTCTTCTGGCATTTGATATTCCTGTATAATTGTTTAAATACAGTTTCTCGGGGCTCCTGGGTGGCTCAGTTGGTTAAGCATTTGCTTTCAGCTCAGTTCATGATCTCATGGTCCTGCTCAGCGGAGAGCCTGCTTCTCTCTCTCCCTCTCCCTGGCATTCTGCCTACTTGTGCTTGCTCTCTTTGTATCAAATAAATAAATAAAATCTTAATAAGTAAATACATACATACATACAGATATACATACATTTTCTCCAAGGGCAGGGATTTTTGTTTGTTTCACTCACTGCTATATCCTTAATGCCTAGAACAGCATCCGGCATGTAGTAGATGCTCAATTAGTCAAACTCACAAATTAGTTACAATGCAGTATGAGAAGTACAATGTAATGAATATGCTCAGGTGAAATGTAATGGTTATATATATACTGCATCTGTGTTTCTTTTAAAAAGTAAAGCTCCCCACTGGGGATGGGGAGTGGTGTATGTCTTTTGCAGTCTTTTTAATACATCTTCCCTTTCTCTTTATGTCCCACTTGTCAGCCTCCTCAGTGTCTCTCTTCTCTATGTTGAAGGATCAAGGATGAGACCACAGGCCACACTGGGGCTTACTGGAACTCCAAGAGTCAGGTCCCAGTGGGTACTTTCTCCAGATCCCTTCATGGCACTGAAAGGTCCCTGTTTGCTGTGGTGAGGCTTTTCTGTACCTAGCTGCCCCTAATTGCCACAACACTGGACCCATCAGCGAGGCCCTGATTTCCTCAGATACTTCCAGTATTACAGCAGCTAATGCTACAGAGAAAATAAGCACAGGCAGCAAGACTCAAAGAAGTGCTGGTGTGGGTTGTGGTGGGTAGTGGTGCAGAGCACCCAGAGGGACGGTGAAAAGCAGTCAGGCAGGCATAAGTTCAGATCCTGTCTCTGCCCATGAGAAATGGGTGCATAATCTTGTGCTTTAATTCCCCTGAACTCAGGTATCTGATATGTAACAACAATACATACCACAATATTGTGATAATTAAATGCCATCAAGCCTCTGAAAGTTTTGGGTAATCAATAATAGCTGCTACTGCTACAGAAGCACTTCCAGAGAAGCTACTTTCTGCTACTTCGGCACAAGGCATCCTTTGACAAGACTTTACATATTTGCAAACAGCATCCCATTGTGTTTCTATTGCAGGTGCAGAGCTATTGATAACACCAGATGTGTTATCACAGATTATCATTGGATACTGTCATCGTGTTTAAAACATGCTTTATCATTTCTTCTGATGGGGCATTTGCAGGGTGAAGGAGCTGCAATGCATGAAGTACTTCAGGCAGCAAATCACCCTGGGACTCCCTTTCCAGGACCTTGCTGCAGACTCAGGGCTGTGCCCACTACCCTCAGGAAGAAGCTCAGTCAGTACCAAATCACTAAATCAAATCAAAATGCAGGAGAGGGAACAGTATGTGGGGAACAAGATCATTGCTGGTCATGCATCTCCTGTTTCATCAGTCCCTGCTCCTGTCCCACCATCACCCACAGAGCCCCAAGGAGTCCCCATCCCACCCGTCTCAAACACTCCCTGCCCTTTGTAACACTGATCGCCCTTCAAGCCCCAGTTCTCACACCATTTCTCCACTACCTTCCTCCACTCCCCTACTCCATTACAGATGTCCATCTACCTTATATTTTTACAACACAGCTAGCAATTCATCTCACAACAGGACTTGTATTCCAGATGGCTAAGTACATACATTGGTTTTGTTTTCTCTCCTAAGACCATAAAATGATGGCAGAAGCATAAATGGGAATATATCTATATTAAAACATGGAACCATGAGAAGGCACTCATCAGTGGACAAAAGATCTAACACACTTCTATTGTGGCTGCTGGAGTCATGGGCAAAGCCCACCTGATTTCAGCAGTGGGGCAGGGGCTGGAGTGAGTAGAAAGAAGTAATGAATGGCTCTCTGCATTCACCTTGAATTATATCCTGCCAGCCACAGGCACAATAATGTACAGACCATCTTCTTAGCTAAAAAACAAACCTGCCATTGCAGATGGTTTGGGGAACAAAAGGGAACTTGAAAACTCCATTTTTTACCCTAGAAATTTGAAATAAAATATTAGATTTAGTTTTTAAAGGAATTGGATGCTATTGAAAAATGGAAAAAGAATAAGAACAAGCTATAGGCTAAATAAGAAGGAAAAAAAATGGGTTTTCCCAAAGTGTCTCATTAGAATGCCTGGAAAATCATGTTAAGGAAATTGTTCAGGCCAAGGAGGCAAAGAGATGAGAGCACAGAGACAGGGAGTTTCAAAGCAGGTGCTCTAAGGAAGATAGCACAAGATGGAGGTGATACAATTTTGAAGAAATAATGAAATAACTTCCCAGAGCTAGAGAGAGGCATGTCACCTAATTGAAAACATGCATCATGAACTGAGCAAAATATATAAAAATTAATTCCCACACTAACACATTTTTTTGAAACTCCAGAATATCAAAATGATAGAAGATTACAGAGCTTCAATAGAAAGGGAGAGAACGTTCCTTAGAAACCCATCAGAGGCACTGGATCTAGAGGACCATAATACATAGGTCCCTGTTTCCTTTCCCTCCCAGAACTCCTATTCATTATTCAAAACCCAATATATTGGTGTCTTTTGGTGCACCCAATTCTCATTCCATTTAACATATTTTTGTGTGTAAGTTATGCTGCAATAAAACTTAAACACTTAAATGTATTATGTAACAAAATTTTGCACAAGAGTCTATGACATGCTCACATAGACAGCTGAGTTAACCTCAGGGTAACAATCCTCTCTTACCATCCCAACCATATATATGAGTTTCTTGAAATTTAATCACCAACCAGAAAGAGATCCATTCTGTAGTGATACTCATTTGAAGTCGGAGCAGCACGTCTGTTGACATAATTTGTAGAGGTGAATATACTCCTCAGCACACTTGAGCCACACTCAGCTGCACGCTGGGCATAGCTTCCTCCTCATGGCATGGCAGTCTTGCATGCAATAACAACTGCAAAGTGGCAACACTGCACTCTACAGACTGGAAATGCAAAGTCATAGCATCACTACACCCATGGCAGCAAATAAAGTGAAGGGTGAACTTGAACATCAAAGTTTAAATCCACATAGAACATAGACAAAAGAATTGACCGTTTTCACATTGAAGTTGCTATTTGGGAGGGAAACAATGAGGAATATGAGATTTCATATACCTGCACTATTGAACTTTACATGATATTCAAATTATTTCCTACCGGTTATGAAAAAGTAGATAGCTGAGAAATCATTAGGAGTATAAGATATTTCCAGTAGTAAATGTTGTTAAGACATCAGCTATGAAACAAAACACTCCCGTTGCCCTTCTTCTAATTTCCAAGTTTTAGATTGGTTTAAATAACCTAAGACCAAAAACAGAGTTACTAAAAAATAACTTAGCATTTTCAACTGGTTATATTTTAATATTTGAGACTTTCAAATAGCAGGAAACTGAGAAATAAATTGGATGCTGAAGCTAAGGTAAAACTATTAGTTATATCTAAAATTGTTTCCAGTCTTTATGATCATCTTGATATACTAATTGTTCTATTGATAATTTTATAAGTAAATGTTATAATATAGATTTATAAAATGAGTATATACTAATGCTCTTTTATCCATTTTTTTTACATATTGATGTTCCATGACAGATTTCTCCTGAGGACAAAGTTTGGTTTATTTGGCATCAATCAGAACTAGGTGAAATCCAAGCCTTGTCACTTACTGAGTAGAAGATGCCAGAAAAAGAAATAAAGTTGGAAATGCCAGACAGCTTTATTAACTTCTGTAACCCTCACTGTAAAAATGGAACAGTAAGGCTTTCCTGAGTGTTGCTGTGATCATTGCCTAGAGGGACAGAGAGAGATTAGGGCTCTATCACTCACCATCTGCCTGACCCTGGCCCGTGACTTCACCTGTCCAGAGTCACAGGATCCATGTGGCCCCTCAGCCTCACAGCACTGTTGTGAGGATAAAAGGACACAGGGCCCATTACAGGTGATGCCGTTGCCTTCTTAGTACGCTGGAAGTGCTACTTTATGTTACCCTGTGCAAGGGAGTCTGCTTTCTCCTCTTCCTTTCTCAGCATGTTGCTGTGAACAGAAATGTCAGACCTCAATTATCATGGCTGTGTGAACACAGGTTGTCTTCATGGGCTTTTGACCTCACGTGTTTAGATTCTAGCTCCTCCACCCAGGCACACGGTGTATCCAGACACAAGGTTTCAGTATGCATGTCCATCCACCTCTTGGCACCTCTTAGGCAGAGAGTTCAGAGTGACACAGAATATTATTATCACTATTATTATGATTATTCACCCTCAGCAATAATGATTAATGAAACACAAATAAACCTCACTAATCTCCAAATAGTGGTACCTTGAGAACCAAAAGAGTAGTTTCCACTTTGTTATGCAGAAAAGTTTTTCTGATCCTTACTGAGAAATTATAGGCTTTTCAAGACATATTTGACAACCACAAAAAATAGAAGTCCATATTTTAAAAACCAGATGAACAATATGTAATTTAAGGCATACTTATGTCAGGGAAAAAACGTCTTCCACTCACTCATTATGTAATTCACTTTTCAGCGCCAGCCCCTTCACATATGATACATGAGTGACAGATTAAAAGGAGCTAGAAATTCACATGCTTGCTTTATTCCAAAAGGAATAAAAAATTTATGTGACCCCACTGGATAAAAAGGCCTTTATTATTTTTAGAATCTCTTTGGTTGAAAGGAGTTTTGCTGTTTTCTCTCAATAAACTTTAAAAAAAATGTGTCAGGTCCCCCAAACTCTTTTAACCCATGCCCTTCCTGAAACAAGAACGCTTTCTCTTCCTTACTCCCTTTTCCCTCGTCACACCAGAATTACTACATAGGGTGATAAGCAACCACAATTTCTTACCATCTTGTGCAATCATGTAGAAGACATGTCACATGCTGTTGATTAGCTTAAGGGGTGAAAGGTTACTAAGGAGAGTCACAGACAGATCTCAGGAGTGCACACAACCCTGAGGAGGACAGCGGTTAAACAACCAGCCAAGCAACAGCAAATGTCCACAATAGGGTCGGTGACCAAAACGGCAAGGAGCAGTTAGCACAAAGAGAACAGCACAAGAGTTCCAAGCAAATACATGCCTCTCCCCCATCACTATGAGTACACATACACAAACACACACATACACACACACACACAGATCCCCATCTTGGGGTAGAGAAGGGACAGAACAGATTCTGAGAGTCTCAGTATTGACCTAAAGAAATACATTTAAACAAAATTACACTACTCAAAAGAAATTTAGCTAAGTTTTTTAACTGGCAAGTTTCAGTTCCCCATTAGCAGGCCAAGTGGGAGCTCCTGGGGAAACTTAGCTGGGTTGTGGGGAAGGGAGGAGAATTGATTTGTCCATCAGGGCAGTGGCATGTATGCATATGCAGCCTCACTAAATGCATTTAACACAGATGTATCCATTTACAAGCATATGTAAATGTGCATTCGCTGTGGAGTTATTGGTCAATAATCAGTGAGCTAAAAGATCACCTTCCCTTCATTGGTGAATCAGCCACTTGTACTTGAGACTCTGTGCTACCTTTATACATAGTCTTACCTACAGCAAGGTTAATATGACTTCCTGAATTTATAGTGTGGAGACTGAGTCTGGAGAACTGAAGAGACACATGCAAGGTCACTCACCTGGTAAGAGGAAAAGTCAAGATTCCGGTAAAAATATGTCTGACCCCAAAGGGTGTACTTTTGCCCTGTGCCATACAGCATTCAAATGCAAAGCCACATAGTGGGAAGACAATGGGACCACAGCAGTGGCAGAAACGTAGAAAGAGGGTCACACTTCAGGATGAGCAAAACCAACATCCAGGGCAGTGACTGGGATGAAATCAGGGGAAGGAGGGGGAAGGTTTAGGAAGGCCTGGTAGTTCTAGTGTGATGGAGCATGGAGGACACATGTGGGGGTACTTGCAGAGTATGAGGCTGCTAAAGGAGGCAGCATCCTGCAGACCTCCTCAGGAGTTGAGCATGTAGGTAGTAGGGATCCCAAGAGACCCTTCTTCTCCAGGTTAGGGAAGTCTTGCTCAAATGGTAACTACAGGGCCAACCAGCCATCAACTTAGGAGATAGAATTTTGTGTCACTACAGTTGGCTGCCCCTACAATACAATTCCCCTGCCACATACCTACAAAGGATCCATTGCCCTGGAAGAAGGAGTCTCTGGCTGTCAAAATTGACCACTGAGGGGTTTCAGCCAGGCCTCATTCTATATCTATGGCTATCAAACCTATAAGACTGGACCACATTATACACCAATCATAAGGCACCCATTAGTGTTGAGGTAGGAGATGGATTTCAACAGCTAATGCGTACCAGGTTGGAAAAGCACATTATGGCTGCATTGTCTGAGGGTGTGTGATCAGGTCAGGGGTCATCTATCCAGCCTCAAATCCTGCTCCACCTCCCCAAGTTGCATAGCCTTGGCAAAAGTACTTATTTCTCTACAATCAGTTTAGAGTTCCCCACTGTGAAATGAGAATAATAATAATATCTACTCCATAGAGCTGTTAACAAGGAATAAGTAAGTTGATTGCTGTAAGACAGCTGCACACACTAGCTATTGTTAGTAAGTTACTCCTTCTTGTAAAACTTCACTTTCGTGGAAGATAATAATGATTCCTTCACAAGCAGGAATGAGACTTCCAGTGATCGATAGTAGAGTGTGATGGGCAATGTGGGCTCAGTTGTCAAGCAGACTAGAGTTATATGCATACATGATCTTATCCAGAGTACAGTGTGACCCTAGGCAAGTGTCAACTTCACCTTGACCTAGTTCACCCATTCATAAACCAGTGAGAGTAATACACCTCTGGATTCATAGCCCAGCTCTATCCCTTACTTTAGCCTCTTGATGCCTCAGTTTCTCACCTGGAAAATGGAATAACAGCACCTATCTCACTTTCAGACAGAACCTTTCATAGAGGACTGTGTAATTCACTACATTCCCTCTCACAGCTGATGTGATAGTAGGAGCATCTATCAAGATGACTCCAACATGAATGATTACAATGAGGAACAACTCCTGTTAACACTTTGGATCTGTAACATGAGCAAGAAATAAACCTGGGTTACGCTAAGCTAATGAAATTTGAAATTGTCTATTAGTACTGCAGAATCTAGGCTATGCTGACTGATTAAAGGTCTTATGAGTGTGTGGATGGTATTTGAAGCCATGAGCATTGATTGATTAGAGGATCTAGTCACCTAGGACATGAATATGAGTAGAAAGAGATAGATAGATGATAGATAGATAGATGATAGATAGATAGATAGATGATAGATAGATAGATAGATAGATAGATAGATAGATAGATGATAGATAGATAATAAGAGAAGAGAAGAGAAGGAAGAGGAAAAGATAGGATGGGAGAAGGGAAGGGTAAAGAGAGATGGAGAGGAAAGAGAGAGACAGAAATGGGATCCTGGAACATTTCAACACTGAGAAGCCTAGGAAAGAAAATCTTAGCAATAAATGCTAAAAATGAGTTGCCTTTACTTATTTATTTATTTTTATTTATTTAATTTTTTTGTTTATTATTTTTTAGAGCAATAATGGTGTCACTGAAGCCAAGAGAAGAAAGAGTTTAGAGAAGGAGGATTGACTGGATAGGATTCTGTTGGAATTTGAGTGAGAAAAAAAAAAGTATTCTTTAAATTTGGAAATATGGAGATCATTATTGACCTTGGCAAGGAAGTTTCAATTGGAGTATGAGGACAAAAGTTCTATTTGAATAACCTGAAAAAAAAAAATCTGGGATGTGATGAAGTACAGGGCACTCCCCAGATGATTGCAATGTGTGGCCAGGCTTGAGAACCACCGGCCTAGATGGTGAATTTCCTTGTTAACTGCTCATGTTTACCTCCATCTCTGTTCCAGTTTCTTGGGTTTCTAGGCTTCTAGCCAGGTTTTCTGGTCCCTGTTTTCCCTTCTGGATTCTAGCCCTCATCTATATCATCTTCCTGAGTCTATGAGCCTGGCATCCTCTCTCTGCTATTGCTGTCCCCTTTGGACTTGAAACTGTTAATTCCCAGCACCAGTTGGTTCTGACACCTCCTGGCCAAATCAGAACCAGAGCCATCCAAGGCTCAGAAGATGTCTTGTGGTGTCTAATGGTCACCAAGTACTTCATAGGCCATTTCTGCTTTGTACTTTTCCCCTCAGAGAAAAACAAAATTAATTAAAGAAGTATTTGTAAAGCAAAAATAATTTATTTAAAAGAAGCATGGCAAGGGCATGTAAATATTAAATTAGGAGAGGAACGCCCCTGTTTTGCACACTTGTTGTGATAAGCACTGTGTGTTGTATGTAAGTAATGAATTACTGAATTCTACTCCAGAAACCAATATTGCACTGCATGTTAACTAAGTAAAATTTAAATTAAAAAAAAAAAGAACTCCTTCTTTTCCATATTTCCTTTTTCTATGCAAGTTTTCAAAGGCCAAATGCCATAATCAACAGAGAACAGAGCTCACAGGATAAGCTGTCCCTGGGAGAAAAATGCTTAGACATGAATTTCTACTATTGTTAGAACATGCTCACTGAGGTTCCAACATCAACATGAATATAAAAGGAACTCCTTTCTGGGAATTGCCACACATTACTATTCTCATGTCCAGGGTCTATAATGTCTCTTCTGGGTTTGATTTTTGGTTAGCAGGGATCTGAAATTTATCCCACACCAAGGATTTTCAGTACCCCCTATCACTACTCCAAGAATAAATTTGGCCAATATTTGAGATGTCCTTATTGTTTTCTTCTGATTTTTGCCTCTCTCAACCTCTTTTCAATTCTCTTGCACATGAGGGGCCTAAGCTTCAAAACATGCTTTTGAATGACCAGCTCTGGTGCAGCTCTCTTGACAGCAGGAGCAAAACACAAACAAGCCAAATCTTTGACTGCAGCAGTCAGGCCCCATGTTTGATGGGACTGTAAAGGTACCACTATGACATTCATATTAATTCCCAGTAGTCATTTTGAACCTGAAAAGGGATATTCATCTCCCAACCAGTTTTCAAAAAGGAATTTTAATTCTCTCTTGGCCTCATCACAGAGAAAGAATAGAAGCAACTGGCCAGAAAACATCACACCAGAGGAAAGAAAACCATTTGACTACAGTAACAACAAATAAAATAAAACCATTCCTGAGATACACAATTTGTGTCAAACGCTTTCCAAAGGCACTGGTTGGTGTAAAACTTTTCCTTAAAAAGGAATGTCAATTATGGAGGAACACTGAGCAATTGTAGACAGTCTGAGAAAATTTGCTAAAAGTTATATACCATGCAGACAGACAAGGAAAGAGAGCAGAATAGGACAATCAGTCAAAGACTCCAGGACCACACTGAATAGAGTGTGGGCTTTCAACTTGGAAAGACTAGAATTCAATTCTCAATTTCTGGACTACCTGATTACTATAGTAAAGATTTCAGCATCCGGAATGGGTCACTGCAAGATGTATTTTTTCCTGTCAAGCTCCTGTTTTAGAAGTATTTGTTGAGTGTTCATAACCCAAGATGCTCTGTTAATGGTCCTGGCTCTTTTTTTTTTTTTTATGTTATATTAATCACCATACATTACATCATTAGTTTTTGATGTAGTGTTCCATGATTCATTGTTTGCATATAACACCCAGTGCTCCATGCAGTATGTGCCCTCTTTAATACCCATCACCAGGCTAAACCATCCCCCCACCCCCCTCCCCTCTAGAACCCTGTTTGTTTCTCAGAGTCCATAGTCTCTCATGATTCGTCTCCCCCTCTGATTTCCCCCCCTTCATTTTTCCCTTCCTGCTATCTTCTTCTTCTTCTCCTTCTTCTTCTTCTTTCTTCTTCTTCTTCTTCTTCTTCTTCTTCTTCTTCTTCTTCTTCTTCT
>NW_023270377.1:106926766-106948930 GCF_011800145.1 Mirounga leonina
TTCTTCTTCTTCTTCTTCTTCTTCTTCTTCTTCTTCTTCTTCTTCTTTTTAACATATGTGTATTATTTGTTTCAGAGGTACAGGTCTGTGATTCAACAGCACCCTCTGTAATAGAGCTCTATCACCCTTTGTAATAGAAATGACAGCTCTATCACCCTTTGTAATAGAGCTTGAAGTCTGTTATTGTGATGCCACCAGCTTTGCTTTTCTTTTTCAATATTCCTCTGGCTATTCAGGGTCTTTTCTGGTTCCAAACAAATTTTAGGATGATTTGTTCCATTTCTTTGAAACAACAATTCACAGCACCCTCCATAGCACATAACCTCCCCAATGTCTATCAACCAGCCACCCCATCCCTCCCAGCCCCCACCACTCCAGCAACCCTCAGTTTGTTTCCTGAGATTAAGAATTCCTCATATCTGTGAGATCATATGATGCATGTCTCTCTGATTGACTTATTTTGCTCAGCATAATACCCTCCAGTTCCATCCACATCATTGCAAATGACAAGATTTCATTCCTTCAGATGGCTGCATAATATTCCATTGTATATATATACCACATCTTCTTTATCCATTCATCTGTCGATGGACATCTGGGCTCTTTCCATAGTTTGGCTATTGTGGACATTGCTGCTATAAATATCGGGGTGCACATACCCCTTCGTATCCCTACACTTGTATACTTGGGGTAAATACCCAGTAGTGCAATTGCTGGGTC
The DNA here is from genome assembly GCF_011800145.1 of Mirounga leonina. Classification (NCBI taxonomy): domain Eukaryota; kingdom Metazoa; phylum Chordata; class Mammalia; order Carnivora; family Phocidae; genus Mirounga; species Mirounga leonina. The sequence continues at coordinate 106,927,487 of NW_023270377.1, forward strand.
GTGTGGTAGCTCTATTTCAACTTTTTGAGGAACCTCCATACTGTTTTCCAGAGTGGCTGCACCAGCTTGCATTCCCACCAACAGTGTAGGAGGGTTCCAGCCATTCTGACTGGTGTGAGGTGGTATCTCATTGAGGTTTTGATTTTGATTTCCCTGATGCCAAGCAATGCTGAGCACTTTTTCATGTGTATGTCAGCCATTTGGATATCTTCTTGGAAAAATGTCTGTTCATGTCTTCTGCCCATTTCTTGATTGGATCATTTGTTCTTTGGATGTTGAGTTTGATAAGTTCTTTATAGATCTTGGATACTAGCCCTTTATCTGATATGTTATTTGCAAATATCTTCTCCTATTCTGTCACTTGTCTTTTGGTTTTGTTGACTGTTTCTTTTGCTGTGCAAAAGCTTTTTATCTTGATGAAGTCCCAATAGTTCATTTTTGCCCTTGCTTCCCTTGCCATTGGCGTTGTTTCTAGGAAGAAGTTGCTGCGACTGAGGTCGAAGAGGTTCCTGCCTGTGTTCTCCTTTAAGATTTTGATGGACTCCTGTCTCACATTGAGGTCTTTCAACCATTTTGAGACTATTTTTGTATGTGGTGTAAGGAAATGGTCCAGTTTCATTCTTCTACATGTGGCTGTCCAATTTTCCCAACACCATTTTTTGAAGAGATTGTCTTTTTTCCACTGGACATTCTATCCTGCTTTGTCGAAGATGAGTTGACCATAGAGTTGAGGGTCCATTTCTGGGCTCTCTATTCTGTTCCATTGATCTAAGTGTCTGTTTTTGTGCCAGTACCATACTATCTTCATGATTACAGCTTTCTAATAGAGCTTGAAGTCTGTTATTGTGATGCCACCAGCTTTGATTTTTTTTTTTTTCAATATTCCTCTGGCTATTCAGGGTCTTTTCTGGTTCCATACAAATTTTAGGATGATTTGTTCTATTTCTTTGAAAAAAGTGGATGGTATTTTGATAGGGATTGCATTAAGTGTGTAGATTGCTCTAGGTAGCATTGACATCTTCACAACATTTGTTCTTCCAATCCATGAGCATGGAACGCTTTTCCATTTCTTTTTGTCTTCCTCAATTTCTTTCATGACTATTTTATAGTTTTCTGAGTACAGATCCTTTGTCTCTTTGGTTAGATTTATTCCTAGGTATCTTATGGTTTGGGGTGCAATTGTAAATGGGATCGACTCCTTCATTTCTCTTTCTTCTGTCTCGTTGTCCATGTATAGGAATGCCACTGATTTCTGCGCATTGATTTTATATCCTGCCACTTGACTGAATTCCTGTATGAGTTCTAGCAGTTTTGAGGTGGAGTCCTGATGCAAGATATTTATGTTCATTACAAATGATACATTGTTCCCTTCCACTAGCTCCTGACAGGTGTCAGAAACTCATACTCCCAGTTTGGGACATGAAAGAATGACTTCTTACCACTTGCTTCTTGGAACTCTGAGATCAAAAGCTTCTCTGAGGTTTGTTTTCCTACTTTCTATAGATAGTATTGGTGTGAAGAGGGTGTGAAAAGAGACAATTGTGGTCCAGATGGAGTTTTGCTTCCTTTACAGCCTTCCATTTCTGCTATGTTATCAGCACTGCCTACAAAGAGACCACAGGGCTAGAATATTTGACCTTAGGGAGTTCTCCTCAGACCTCCATCCTGGGTGTCTTTATTTTGATTTTAATTTTCCCTCTCCTGAATGAGAATGTAGAGAGGAATGCGGCATGATCCAACCTCAAACCATCCTCTATCTATGGCAATGGGTGGCTCATTGGCCATCAGACCCTGTTATATATGTTCAAGGTCAGTGAGGACTTGGTGTCACTATCACTAGCTCACTGTACTGCCCTCTAAGCAAATTAGCACCCTTATATGAGCTATTGAAAGTCTCTTTCATTAGTGTTTTTGCCTCCAGTCTTGCCCTTTCCATCCATCCTCCATTCAGCAACCAGAGTGATCATCAGAAAATTTGGAAATGCCTCTGTGGATTACCTGCTTAAAACCTTCCAAAATTGGAACAAAACAAGGATAACCACTTTTGCCTATATTATTCAGCATAATATCAAAAATTCTAGACAGAGAAAATGGGCAGAAAAAAAGGAATGAAAGGCATCCAAATTGGAAAAGAAAGAGTAAAACTGTCACTTTTCACACTCCACATAATCTTAAATGTAGGAAGCCCTACAGATTACACACATACACAAAACCTGTTAGAACTGATAAAAAAAAAAAAATCAAAGTTGCAAGCTACAAAATGAATACACACACAAAAAAATTCATGCACCATCAATAAACAATCCACAAAGGAAATTAAGAAAATAATTCCATTTTTAAAAAGCATCAAAAAATAAAATATGTAGGAATAAACTTAACCAAGGAGGCAAGAGATTTGTACAGTGAAACTACAAAACATTGTTGAAAACAATTAAATAATACACTAACAAAAGAAAAGTTCCTATGTTCATGGATTACATGACTAATATTGTTAAGATTTAAATACTACCCAAAGCTACAGATTCAAAGCAATCCCTCAAAATCTGAATGAGAGTTTTGCTGAAATAGGAAAATCCATCTTAAAATTCATATAGAAACTCAAGGGACCTGGAATTACCTAGACAATCTTGGAAAAGAACAAGTTTGGAGGACTCAGATTTCCTGATTTCAGAACTTACTACAAAGCTACAGAAATCAAAATCATGTGGTACCAGCCCTAAGAAGGGCATGTACACCAATGGAATAGAATAGAGAGCCTAGAATTAAGGCCTCACATATATCATCAAATTACTTTTGACAAAGATATCAAGATCATTCAATGGGGAAAGGACAGTCTTTTCAATCAGTGGTGGGGAAACAGAGTAACCACATGAAAAAGAATGAAATTAAATCCTTATCTTGCATCATATACAAAAATTAACTCAAAATGGATCAAAGACCTAAATGTAACACCTAAAACTATAAAACTCTTATAAGAAAACATAGGAGAAAAGATTTATGACATTGCATTTGGCAATGATTTCTTGGATATGCTACCAAAAGCACAAGAAACAATAGAAAAAATAATCATATCAAAATTAAAAACTCTTGAACATCAATGGACACTAGTAACAGAGTGAAAAGGCAATACATAGAATGGGAGGAAATATTTGCAACTATCTGACCAGACATTAATATCCAGAATATATAAAGAACTCTTACAACTTAAAAACAACAACTAAAAAACCTGAGTTAAAATGATCAAAAGATTTGAATAGATATTTCTGGAGAGAAGATACACAGTAGCGAATAAGCACCTGAAAAGGTGTTCAACTTCACTAATCATTAGGGAAGTGCAAATCGAAACTACAGTGAGATACTATTTTACACACATTAGGATGGCTATTATATTTTAAAAAATAAACTTTTAAAAATGGAAAATAATAAGTTTTGGTAAGGATGTGAAGAACTCAAAATCCCCTTTGCATTGCTAAGGGGAAAGTAAAATGATGCAGTCACTGTAGAAAGTGGTATGGTGGTTCCTCAAAAAAAATAAGCATAAAATTACCACATGATCCAGCAATTCCACTTCTGGATATATACCCAAAAGAATTGAAAGCAGGGACTCAAGCACACCATTTGTACACCCACGTTCATAACAACATTATTCAAAATAACCAAAAGGTAAAAGCAACCCAATGTCCATCAACCTATGAATGGACAAACAATGTATGATACACATACAATGGAATATTATTCAAAGTTAAAAATGAGGGGAATTATGACTGATTCTACAGTGTGGATGAATCATGAAGACATTACACTAAGTGAAATAAGTCAATCAGAAAAGGTGTATGAATCTACTTATATGAGATACCTGGAGTAGTTAAATTCATAGAGACAGAAATTAGAATAGTGTTATCCAGGGGCTGAGGGGAGGGAGAAATGAGTTAGAATTTAATGGATACAGAGTTTCAGTTTGAAAATATGAAAAAATTCTGAAGTTGGATGGCAGCAATAGTTGCACAACAATGTAAAGGTATTTAATGCCTCTGAACTATACACTTAAAAATGGTTAAGATGATAATTTTTATATTATTTATATTTTACCACAATTTTTAAGACCTCCCAGGTCTTGCCATGCTATTAAATTTTATGCTTTTCAGCCAAGTGCAGGTCCCATCACAAGCTGGTCCTATGTACTAGTCTGTTATCTCTCTCTACTCCCTGCTCATAATGCAGCCATAGGGATCTCCCTGATATTCCTTTAATGTATTCATTTCTCATTCATGTGCCTTTGCATATGTGCTTTGTCCACTGGGAATTTCATTTTCCTCTTTTTTCCCCCTTTGTCAATACTTACTTTTAGTTGGTAAATGAGCTCAAGTGTTATTCTACTCTGGGAAATCTTTCTTGATCTTCACTGTGGATCATCTTTATTTCCCTTCCACTCCCACTGCTCTCTGAGAACACTGATAATACTACAATCTAATCTCCCCTGTAATAACTGGGAAACAGCTGTTGGGGAAAAAAAAAAAACTATCTCATGTGTGTATGCTAATGGAAGGTGAAAATTCAATTAATAGAAATAGACCTAGAAATGTCACAGGTAACATAATTAGAAAACAAGGATATTAAATAATTTATTAAAACTGTATTTCATATGATTAAGAAAAAAGGAAAAGGTGAGCATATTAAGCAGAGATATGGAACATGTATAAAAGATCCAAATCAAATTCCTAGATATGAAAAATATAATGTTGGTAATGAGAAAATATCATGGATGGGATTAAAAAAGATCATACACTATAGAAGAAACAATTAATGAGCTTGAAAACAGAAAAATAAAAACTGTATAAAATGAAACACAGAAACAATCTTAAAAAATTGAAGAGTGCATCAGTGAGCTGTAGGACAACTTCAAGTAGCCTAATACATGTGTAATTTGAATTCCTAAAGAAAAGTAGAGAGGAGGACAGAAACAGAAAAAGATATATTTGAAGAAATAATTGCCCCAAAATATCCAAATTGGATGAAAGTCACAAGTCTACAAATCCTAGAATTTCAAGGAGCCACAACCACAAGAAATATGGGGGGAAAAAACTGTACCAAGGCATATCATAATTGAATTTCTCAAAACCACTGAAAAAGAGAAAATATTAAAAACACCCAGAGAAAAACATTTCCTTAAATACAGAAGAATAAAGATAAAAATGACAGAAGTCTCCTTGTTGATAAAAAATAGTAGAGCAACATCATTAAAGTGTAGAAAGAAAGAAAAAACAATCTACTGTACTAGATGCAGCAAAAATATCTTTTGAAAACAAAAGTGAAATCAAGACTTTCAAAGACATTCAAAAGCCATGAGAATTCATCATTAGCTGACCTGAACTTCAAAAAATGTTAAAGGAAATCCTTTCAGCAGATAAAAAATGATACCAGATAGAAAACTTGATCTGTGTAAATGAATGAAGAACTCTAGAGATGATAAGCATGTGAGTTTAAAAAAAAGAGATATTTTTTAATTTAAAAATTTCTTTAAAACATAACAGTTTGCTTAAGAATAATAGCAAAGTATTGTGTAATAAACAAAATGCATAAAAATAAAATGTATGGCAGCAACAGCACAAAGGCCAGTAATTAAATACAGAAGAGTGCTGTTGCAAATTTCTTATACTATATGTGAAATATTGTTACTTACAGTTAGACAATTAGAAGTAGAGGACACTAATTATAAACCCCAAAGCAACAATTGCTGCAGCAGATTGCTTTTAAGGTGGGCCCCAGGATCCCCATTTTCTAGCGTTCATACCTTTGCCGGATCCTTTACACCTAAGTATGGGCATAACTTGTAACTTACTTCTAACCAACAGAATATGACAATGATGATAGGATGTATGTGATCATACTACATAATATTGTATCAGTCTACTTGCTAGAATTTCTCTCTCTTGTTGACTTTGAGGCAACAAAAAAGGATGGGGTGAATGCTTTTCCACTAATATGAACAGTGTGACAAGGTTTACACTTAACAATTCTTATTCAATATCATAATTGATACACTACCCAATATGACAGGAAATTAAATAGCTTAGTTTGTAAAGAAAGAAATGAAACTCTATTCACAGACAAATTATCTACATAGAAAATGGCAAAGAATTTTCCAAAATACTACCATAAGTAATAAGTGAATTTCGATTAGTTGCTGGATACAGCATCAATATACAAAAATCAATTGCATTCCTATGTCCTAGCAATGAAAAACTAGAAATAGAAATTTTAAAGTCATTTAGAGAACTGCCAAAAATATGAAACACTTAGATATAAATCTAATAAGAATTTATAAGACCCTATGGTAAAAACTATAAAATACTTATTTTAAAAAATCAAGGTAACTTAATTAAAGGGTGAGATATGTCTTGCTAATGGATTAGAAGACTTACTATTGTAAGTCAATCATCTTCAAACTGAACGACATACAACTCAACACCAATAAAAATTCCAGCATGTTATTTTAGACATAGAAAAAGTGATTCTAAAATATATATAGAAAGGTAAATGACTGGGGTACCTGGGTGGCTCAGTCGTTAAGCATCTCCCTTCTGCTCAGGTCATTATCCCAGGGTCCTGGGATCGAGCCCTGCATCGAGCCCCGCATTGGGCTCCCTGCTCCATGGGAAGCCTGCTTCTCCCTCTCCCACTTCCCCTGCTTGTGTTCCCTCTCTAGCTGTGTCTCTCTGTCAAATAAATAAAATCTTTAAAAAAAAGGTAAATGATATTGAGTTTGAGACGTTCTTTATAGATATTGGATACCAGACCTTTATCTGTAGTGTCATTTGCAAATATCTTCTCCCATTCTGTGGGTTGCCTCCTTGCTTTGTTGACTGCTTCCTTTGCTGTGCAGAAGGTTTTTATCTTGATGAAGTCCCAAAAGTTCATTTTTGCTTTTCTTTCACTAGCTTTTGGAGATGTATCATGAAAGAAGTTGCTGTAGCTGATGTCAAAGAGGTTACTGCCTATGTTCTCCTATAGGATTTTGATGGATTCCTGTCTCACATTGGGGTCTTTTATCCATTTCGAGTTTATCTTTGTGTATGGTGTTAGAGAATGGTTGAGTTTCATTCTTCTGTATATAGCTGTCCAATTTTCCCAGCACCATTTATTGAAGAGACTGTCTTTTTTCCATTGCATATTTTTTCCTGCTTTGTCAAAGATTATTTGACCATAAGAGTTGAGGGCCCATATCTGGGGTTTCTATTCTGTTCCATTGGTCTATATATCTGTTTTTTTTATGGTGACTAACATAACATAATAAAATAAAATTTAAAAAAGGTAAATGAGCTAAATCACCAAAATAATTTGTAAAAAGTGGATCCAATTTAGAGGAGTCTCAATACCAGATTCAAGACTCCATATAAACCTACATTAATGAAGATAGTAGAATATTAGAAGCAAGATAAACTCATAGGCCAATTGAACAGAATAAAAAGTCCCAAGTTAGCCCCACATGTATGTAATCAATTGATGTTTTGCAAAGATGAAAATATTTCCTTGAAAGAAGAATATTTTTTTTTACAGATAGTACCGGGACAGTCAAATATCTATATGCAGAATAAAATAATATTAAACCTTTTCTCAAACCACATACATATTGATAAGATAGATATCATCTGTGCTTTGAAAAATAAAATGACAAGCCATAGGCTGGGAGAAAATATTTGCAAATCACATATCTAATAAAGTTTCTATAGATTCAAAAATATGAAAGCAAACAACCCTATTAATAGATGCAGATCAGATAAGAATAAAAACCATCAAAAATACGTATGAATGGCAAAACAGTTAAAAAGATGATCAATATTATTAGTTATGAGGGAAAAGCAAAGTAAAACCATAATGAGATATGACTATACACCTTTAGAAAAGATAAAATAATTATAATGAAAAAATTCTGATAATTCCATGTTCTGACAATGTTGTATAATTATTACAACACTTACACTTGTTTGAGAGGAATGCAAAATGGTAGAGACAGTTTGAAAAATGATTTTGTAGTATTTTACAGTTAAATATAGATTTATTTTATGGCCAAGCAATCCCCCTTCTTGGTATTTACCTTAGTTGAAATGGAAACTTTTGTACAAAAACTTGTACAATCATGTTTAAAATGGTTTTATTTGCAATTCCCCCAAACTTGTAAAACTCAAATTTCTCCTAAGGAATGAATAAATAGTGCGGCACGTCCATACAATGGAATACTACTCATCAATTAAATAGAAAAAAAAATACCAATACACACAACATAAACGAATCTCATATGTATCGTGCTAAGTAAAAGAAGCCAGTTTCAAAAGGCAATAAGTCATATGATTCCATTTCTATGATCTTCTGGTAAAGGCAAACTATAGAAAAGAAAAATAAACCAATGGCTGCCAGAGCCTGGTGGTGAGGATAAAAGTCATTTACAAAAAGGAACAGGGAATTTTAAGGGTGCTGGAAATTATGTTCTATATTATGATTGCCATGGTGTTTACTTACCTGCATGCTTTTGTCAATCTTCACAGAATTATACATTTTAAAAAAGGTTAATTTTATTTGTGTAAAATATATATTAAAGAAAACCACTGGGAGCAAAGCAATATAATCTAAACTCCATAAAATGCACAATTTGCAATTTCCAACAATAAATCCTACTTATATAAATAATAGGAAAATATGAGCCAGGTTCAAAGAAAAAAGTTTAGTCAATAAACAGTGAGATGATACAGATGTTGGAATTAGTAGAAAAGGACTTTAAGTCAGCTAATATAAATTTGTTCAGATTTAAAGAAAAGAATGAGACACAATGTGTAAATAGATGTGGAATGTCAGTAGTGAATTGAAAATTAAACATAACCAAATGGAAATTCTAGAACTAACATGAACAATATATAAAGGGAGAAAACTAATTGGTTGGACTTAACAATATATTGGAAGTAAAAGATGAAAAATGAACTCAAAAACTACTTTGTATTGTAAAAAGAGAGAAGCAAAGATTGAACAAAATGAACAAAACTTCAGGGATTCTAGGACAGCGCCAAGTAGTCTAACAAACATATAACTGGAGTTCTGAAAGGAGAGAAGAGAGAGATTAGAATAGAAAACTAAATGATAAAATAATTTTTGAAGTCCCAAATTTGGTGAAATTCATCAACCAATAGATCTGAGACCTGCAGCAAATGCTACACCAAGCATAATGACTGCCAACATATCCATACATACATCGATAAGAGTCAAAAAGCTGAAGACTAAAGATAAAAAGCAAATCTTAAAAACAAACAGATGATATAATGTAACCATTATACACAGATAATGGTAGAAATTATAACTGACTGCTTCTCAGGAGAAAAAAAATGAGATCAGAAGACAATGGAATGACATCTATAAAGTGTTAAGAGAAAAACTGTCAACAAAGAATTCTATATGTAAGCAAAATTTCTTTAATTCCTTATCTGGCAAAAATAAAGACATTCTCACTTAATAACTGACAGAATTTGTCATAAGCAGATCTGAACAATAAGAATAAAATAATTGTATCAGGCCAAAGAAAAATGACAAAAGATAGAAAGATCTATGGGTAAAATGAAAACAAGAAGTGATAAATATGTTGGCAAAATAGACTTTTTCTTATAAAAAGGAAACTAATGGTTTAAAGCAAAAATAATACTTTCTTTCTGGGTTGAGAGTGTATGTATATGTTAAATATATAACAATAAAATACAAAATATAAGAGGTGGTATATGGAATGGAAGTGTAATAAGGTTCTGAATATTTAAGTAAAAGATATAATGTTAAATCTAAGGAGACCTTGATAAGATTACCTTATATACTATAATTCCTAGAGTAACCAGTCAATAATAATATAAAACTATATATATAAATATAAAATTATAGCTGAAAAGCCATTATAAATGGAAGATGGAATAAATAATTCAAATATTTGAAATAAATACTTGAAAATTTTGACTATGTGAAAAAATATTTGGTATATTTGAATATTTGAAGGAAATATATAATTAACTCAAAAGGAGAGAAAAACAAAAACTCATATGTAACACATGAAAAAGAAAGGAAGTGAACTTAAATCCAACTAATTAAATAATTATATAGAACATACATAGACTAAACAATGCAATTAAGAGGCAGACTGGCATATGCATATAAAAACAAAACACATTTATATTTTATCCACAAGAAATAAACTTTAAATATAAAGACATAGATGGAGTGAAAGTAAAAGAATGGGGAAAAAAGGATGTGTCATGAAAATAATAAGCATAAGAAAGCTGGTGTAGCTATATTATTATCAGAAATGTATATGTTAAGAGAGGATCATTATCAGAGAAAAAGAAATATGTGTATTAGATTCTTCGTTAGAGTTTACAGTCATGCTTCCACTGATGCATAAATCAGATAATTCTTAAAAGAGAAGCAAGAGAAGGTACTTGAGTATTTTCCTGGTCATGATAACAAAAAGGGTTAATTCACAAGGTAACATAAAAACTGCAAACTTCTTAAACTCAACACCCAGAGAACAAATGGTCCAATCAAGAAATAGGCAGAAGACATGAACAGACATTTTTCCAAAGAAGACGTCCAAATGGCCAACAGACACATGAAAAAGTGCTCAGCATCACTCGGCATCAGGGAAATCCAAATCAAAACCTCAATGAGATATAACCTCACACCAGTCAGAATGGCTAAAATTAACAAGTCAGGAAATGACAGATGTTGGTGGGGATGCGGAGAAAGGGGAACCCTCCTACACTGTTGGTGGGAATGCAAGCTGGTGCAGCCACTCTGGAAAACAGTATGGAGGTTCCTCAAAAAGTTGAAAATAGAGCTACCATTATGACCCAGCAATTGCACTACTGGATATTTACTCCAAAGATACAACTGTAGGGATCTGAAGGGGTACGTGCATCCCAATGTTTATAGCAGCAATGTCCACAATAGTTAAACTGCGGAAAGAGCCAAGAGGTCCATCGACAGATGAATGGATAAAGAAGATGTGAGAGATATATATACACACAATGGAATATTAGGCAGCCATCAAAAGGAATGAGATCTTGCCATTTGCAATGACATGGATGGAACTGGAGGGTATTATGCTGAGCAAAATAAGTCAATCAGAGAAAGACATGTATCATATGACCTCACTGATATGAGGAATTCTTAATCTCAGGAAACAAACTGAGGGTTGCTGGAGTGGTGGGGGGTGGGAGAGATGGGGTGGCTGGATGATAGACATTGGGGAGGGTATGTGCTATGGTGAACACTGTGAATTGTGTAAGACTGTTGAATCACAGACCTGTACCTCTGAAACAAATAATACATTTTATGTTAAAAAAAAAAAAAGAAGAAGAAGAAGAAGGTAGCGGGAGGGGAAGAATGAAGGGGGGAAATCGGAGGGGGAGACGAACCATGAGAGATATGGACTCTGAAAAACAAACTGAGGGTTCTAGAGGGGAGGGTGTGGGGGAATGGATTAGCCTGGTGATGGGTACTAAAGAGGTCACACTGTGCATGGAGCACTGGGTGTTATATGCAAACAGTGAATTATGGAACACTACATCAACACTACATCAAAAACTAGTGATGTAATATATGGTGATTAACATAACAATAAAAAATTTAAAAAAAACTAATGTAATGTATGGTGATTAACATAACATAATAATAAAAATAAATAAATAAATGGCATTGTTTTCTTAAAAAGAACTGCAAATGTCTAATTACAAAGCTTTAAAATACATGAAGCAGAAATCAACAGAACTGAAAGAAGTAGATATATCCAAAATTATAGAGATTTGATCACTCTTCTCTCTCAAAAAAAAAAAAAGAACAAGCAGACATAAAGTCAATAAGGACATAGAAGACTGAAACAACATACCAAACAGCTTGACCATTAGAAAGCTATACCTAACAACTGCAGAATTAGCATTATTTTCAAGGGCACATGAAGTATTTCCCTAATTAGACCATATGAGAGCCCATGTAATAGTTTCAGTAAGTTTAAAAACAATTGAAATTTTGCAGAATATTTTCTCAGAAAAGAATTATATTATAATATACAACAATTTATATATATATATATATAATCACTAAATATTTAAAAGTAAGCAGTAATAATAAATAATTCTTGAATCAAATGAAAAATAGAAAACATCTCAGATTAGTGATTAAAGAATACACCAAAACATGTGGGTTATAGGTTGAGCAGTGCATAGAGAGAAATTTGTACTTTTAAATTATTTTATTATAGAGGAAGAAAGTTTAATTGTCAATAATCTAAATTCTCATTACAAGCTGGTGGAAAAAGAGCAAATTATACCAAATTAAATAGAAAGAGAGAAATAACAAAGACAAAATCAGAAATTAATAAAATAGAGTTAGCAAGACAGTGGAGCAGGTGATCCCAGCTCCTTTGCCCCCTACAAAGAACAATTAGACACTATTCATGAATAATATTGAATCAATAATATTTTTATTCATGAAAATAGCTCTGAGAAACCTCAGGGGCCCATTTAAGAAGCTTCAGGAATGCAATGCAGCAAAAAAAAAAAAAAAAAAAACCCTGAAAATCCACACAAATAAAGTAGGAAGAAGGGTTTCATTTTGCTTGCATCATCCCCTTCCTCAGACTGGTTCTGCTCAATGCCAAGAGGGAACTCCCTGGCCCAAGAGAGTTCCCTTTACTGGGTGAGTGAGCAGTTCCCCAACTTATGGGGCACAGCACCCCACCCAGAACACAGGGGAGACTGGCATAGCTAGGACGTCTAGAGGCAGTAACAAAGAAGGATAGGGATTATCAGTATCAGCCATGCAGTAGGAGCAACGAAGGTTGCCCATGGCCTGCTCTGCTGAGGACCCCAGCATCCTTCACCACTGAGGACTTCAACAGCCCTTGTGGATAATGCAATATCCCCACAGCTTTCAAAATTGAGGAATCCATCACAGACCCCAGAAGACCACTCCACAAAAGATCCCAGCAGCTTCTGCTGCCAAAGAAACCAATAACCAACAGAGCTGCCAAGGATCCCCTGCAGCTTTTGCCACTGAGGGTCCCACAGGTTTTTGCATTTCAGACTCCAGCAAGCTGAGTCTCCCCCAACCTGCCAGAGTCACCCAGCCTGCAATGCTGTGGACACCCTTAACCCCAGGACTCATCACAGCCACTATATTCACTGCCTTCCCAGGCTCCCATGACCACACAAGTGCATGCAGTTGGCCACCAAACATTGCACACATGGCTAACTCCCCTGCAGCTGCAGGAATGTACAGCAACAACCCCAGTCAAAAAAATTCAATAAGGAAACCTTGGATTTGAACTAAATCTTAGACCAAAGAGACATAACAAACATTCAGAATGTTCCATCTGACAGCAGTAGGATACACACTCTTTTTAAGCACCCATGGAACATTCTCCAGGATATATCATATTTAGGCCACAAAATAAATCTAAACAAATTTGAGAAAATTAAAATCATATCAGGTACCTATCCTGACCATAATGGTATGCAACTAGAAATCAATAATAGGAGGAAAGCTGGAAAATTTATAAATATGTGGAAATTGAACAACATGCTCCTGAACAATCAAAGAGTCAAAAGAAGAAATAAAACGGAAAATCAAAAAATGTCTTGAGACAAACAAAAATGAAAACATAATGTACTAAAATATATAGGATGCAGCAAAAGCAGACCTAAGAGGGAAGTTCATAGCAATAAGTGTAAGAAAACAAAATATTTCAACATAAATATGAATTACTCTTCCATGTTTATTATATTCTTCAATCACATCATCCTCAATCTCTGTATCCCCTCCAACTTGGCAGGTGATTTTGTGGTAAAATGATAACAGCAGCATGTGTACATCTTCCAATTTATCACAACCTCTTCCCTGATTCTATGCAGCAACACAACTATTTGTTCCAAGTAGATGATGAAAGAAGATATAACCCCTTATGTACAGAGCTTTTTTTTTTTTTTTCCTTCAGAATTCATCTTGAGTCATCTATTTAGATAAAAATAAAGAAGCAAAGATCTATTGTCATTTATATACATTTCCTTGTACCTTGAAAAAATTAAAATGTTAACAGGGAAAAAAAGATCTCAAATAAACAACCTGAGTTTACACCCCCAAAAACTAAGGGAAAAAAAAAGGAAAAAAAACTAAGCCCAAAGTTAATAGTAAAATGGAAATGACAAAGAGCAGAGCAGAAATAAATGAAATAGAGACTAGAAAGACAATAGAAAAGATCAATGAAACTAAGAGCTGGTTTTTTGAAAGGATAGACAAAGTTGATAAACATTAGCTAGACTGAGGAAAAAAAAGAGAAGATAAAATCAGAAAATAAAGAGGAGACTTTACAACTGATACCGCAGAATTACAAAGGATCATAAGAGAATGCTATGAATAATTATATGCCAACAAATTGAATGACTCAGGAGAAATGGATATAATCCTAGAAATATACAATCTTATGAGCCTGAATCATGAAGAAACAGAAATTTTAAATAGACCAATATGAATTAGGAGATTAAATTAGTATGGAACCAGATGGTTTCATTGGTGAATTCTACCAAACATTTCAAGATGAGTTAATATTAATCCTTTCAAGCTCTTCCAAAACTTTGAGGAGGAGGAAACACTTCCAAGCTCATTTCATGAGGCCAGCACTACGTGATATCAAAGCCAGATGAGGACATTACAAGAATAAAAAATTAAGATCAATATCCCTGATAAGTATAGTTGTAAACTGTAAATATCCCCAATAAAATGCAGGCAAGCCAAATTCAACATCATATTAAAAGAATTATATACTATAATCATGTGTGCTTTATCCCTAGGATGCAAGGATGGTTCAACATAAACAAATCAATAAATGTGATATACCACATTAACAAGATGAATGATAAAAATCATATGATCCTCTCAATAAATGCAGAAAAAGAATTTGAAAAAAATTAATATCCTTTCTGATAAAAACTCTCAACAAACTAGGTATAGAAGGAATGTACCTCAATATAATAAAAGCTCTATATGTCAAGCTTACAACTAGCTTTTCACCATTCAATGGTGAAAAGCTTAAAGCTTTTCCTGTAAAATTAAGAACAAGACAATGGTGTCCACTCTCAACTCTTTTATTCAACATAATACTGGAAGTCCTAACCAGAGAAATCAGGGAAGGAAAAAAAAAAATGCCTCCAAATTGGAAAACAAGAAGTAATATTGTTTGTATTGGCAGATGGCATGATATTCTATATAGAAAACCCTAAAGACTCCACCCAATAAATCCTGTTAAAACTCATAAATAAATTCAGGAAAGTTACAGAACACAAAATCAATATACAAAAACCAGTTGCATTTCCATATATTAACAATGACATATCTAAAAAAAAAAAGACATTAAGAAAACAATCCCATTTGCAATAGTACCAAAAAGAATAAAGAGTTAAGAATAAATTTAACCAAGGCAGTGAAAAATTTGTACATTGAAAACCTTAAAACATAAATCAAAGAAACTGAAGAAAACACAAGCAAATAAAACATATCCTATTTTGTGGATTGGAAGAACTCATATTGTTAAAATGTCCATTCTGTACAAAACAATATATAGATTCAATGCAATCCCTATCAAAATTCTAATTGCATTATTCACAGAAATGGGGGAAAAAGTCCTAAAATTTTTATGGAACTACAGAAGACCTTAAATAGCTAAAGAAATCTTGACAAAGAAGAGCAAAGCTGGAGGCATCAAACTTCCTGACTTCAAGCTATATTACAAAGCTTTAGGAATCAAAACAGTATGGTACTGGTATAAAAACAGACACATAGACCAATGAAATAGAACAAAGCATCCAGAAATAACCCATGCATATACAGTCAACTTATTCTGAAAAAAAATACCAAAAACACATGATAGGGTAAGGATAATCTCTTCAATAAATGATGTTGGGTATATTGAATATCTACATGTAAAATAATGAAAATGGACCCCTAACTTACACATTGCACAAAAAAATCAGCTCAAAATGGATTAAAGACTTAAGCATAGCATAAAACTTCTACAAGAAAATGGGGTGATAGCTCTTGGCAATAATTTTTTGGAATTGATAAAAAAAAAAAGCACAGGAAACAAAAGCAAAAATAAATAAGTGGACCACATCAAACTAAAGGTTCTTTACAGCAAAGAAAACAATCAACAAAATGAAAAGGCACCCTATGGAAAAAGGGACAATATTTGCAAACCATATATCTGATAAGGGTTTAATATCCAAAATACGTAAGTAACTCATACATTCAATAGCAAAAAAAACCAACACAGAATATGGGAAAAGGCCTGAATAGATAGATATTCATCTAAGGAAGACATACAAAAGGTCAAAAGGTAAATGGAAAGATGCTCAATATCACTAATCACCAGGGAGATGAAAATCAAAACTATAAATGAGATATCACCTCCTACCTGTTAGGATGACTATTATCAAAAGGCAAAAAAATAAGTGCTTGTGAGGATTTGAAGTAAAGGGAACCCTTTTACACAGTTGGTGGGAATATAAATTGCTACAGCCATTATGAAAGAGTATGGAATTCCTCAAAAAACTAAAAATAGAACCACCATATGATCCAACAATCCCAGTTCTGGGTATACATCCAAAGGAAATAAAATCATTATCTCAAAGAGCTACATGCATTCCCATGTTCATTGCAACATTATTTACAATAGCCAAGATATGGAAACAAACAGTGTTGTCAAGAAATGAGTGGATAAACAGGCTATCAGACTGGATTAAAAAACAAGACCAATGGATATGCTGTCTGCAAGAGACTCATTTTAGAACCAAAGACACCCACAGATTGAAAGTGAGGAGGTGGAAAACCATTTACCATGCTAATGGACACCAAAAGAAAGCTGGGGTGGCAATCCTTATATCAGACAAATTAGATTTTAAACCAAAGACTGTAATAAGAGATGAGGAAGGACACTATATCCTACTTAAAGGATCTATCCAACAAGAAGATCTAACAATTGTAAATATCTATGCCCCTAACATGGGAACAACCAATTATATAAGGCAATTAATAACAAAAGCAAAGAAACACATCGACAACAAT
This sequence comes from Mirounga leonina, assembly GCF_011800145.1. Classification (NCBI taxonomy): domain Eukaryota; kingdom Metazoa; phylum Chordata; class Mammalia; order Carnivora; family Phocidae; genus Mirounga; species Mirounga leonina. Next base: position 106,944,626 of record NW_023270377.1, read on the forward strand.
ACAATAATAGTGGGGGACTTTGACACCCCCCTCACTGAAATGGACAGATCGTCTAAGCAAAAGATCAACAAGGAAATAAAGACTTTAAATGACACACTGGACCAAATGGACTTCACAGACCTATTCAGAACATTCCACCCCAAAGCAACAGAATACACATTCTTCTCTAGTGCCCATGGAACATTCTCCAGAATAGATCACATCCTAGGTCATAAATCAGGTCTCAACCAGTACCAAAAGATTGGAATCATTCCCTGCCTATTTTCAGACTACAATGCTTTGAAACTAGAACTCAATCACAAGAGGAAAGTCGGAAAGAACTCAAATACATGGAGGCTAAAGAGCATCCTACTGAAGAATGAATGGGTCAACCAGGAAATTAAAGAAGAATTAAAAAGATACATGGAAACCAATGAAAATGAAAACACAACTATTCAAAATCTTTGGGATGCAGCAAAGGCAGTCCTAAGAGGAAAGTATATAGCAATACAAGCCTTTCTCAAGAAATAAGAAAGGTCTCAAATACACAACCTAACCCTACACCTAAAGGAGCTGGAGAAAGAACAGCAAATAAAGCCTAAACCCAGTAGGAGAAGAGAAATCATAAAGATCAGAGCAGAAATCAATGAAATAGAAACTAAAAGAACAGTAGAACAGATCAATGAAACTAGGAGCTGGTTCTTTGAAAGAATTAACAAGATTGATAAACCCCTGGCCAGACTTATCAAAAAGAAAAGAGAAAGGACCCAAATCAACAAAATCATGAATGAAAGAGGAGAGATCACAACCAACACCGAGGAAATACAAACAATTATAAGAACATATTATGAGCAACTCTATGCCAGCAAATTCGATAACCTGGAAGAAATGGAGACATTCCTAGAGATGTATCAACTACCAAAACTGAACTAGGAAGAAATAGAAAACCTGAACAGACCTATAACCACTAAGGAAATTGAAGCAGTCATGAAAAATCTCCCAAAAAACAAAAGCCCAGGGCCAGAGGGCTTCCCAGGGGAATTCTACCAAACATTTCAAGAAGAATTAATACCTATTCTTCTGAAACTGTTCCAAAAAATAGAAATGGAAGGAAAACTTCCAAACTCATTTTATGAGGCCAGCATTACCTTGATCCCAAAACCAGACAAAGACCCCATCAAAAAGGAGAATTACAGACCAATATCCCTGATGAACATGGATGCAAAAATTCTCACCAAAATACTAGCCAGTAGGAATCAACAGTACATTAAAAGGATTATTCACCACGACCAAGTGGGATTTATCCCTGGGCTGCAAGGTTGGTTCAACATCCGCAAATCAATCAATGTGATACAATACATTAACAAAAGAAAGAACAAGAATCATATGATCCTCTCAATAGATGCAGAAAAAGCTTTTGACAAAGTACAGCATCCTTTCTTGATCAAAACTCTTCAGAGGATAGGGATTGAGGGTACATACCTCAATGTCATAAAAGCCATCTATGAAAACCCTACTGCGAATATCATTCTCAATGGGGAAAAACTGAGAGCTTTCCCCCTAAGGTCAGAAACGCGGCAGGGATGTCCACTATCACCACTGCTATTCAACATCGTATTGGAAGTCCTAGTCACAGCAATCAGACAACAAAAAGAAATCAAAGGCATCCAAATTGGCAAAGAAGAAGTCAAACTCTCTCTCTTTGCAGATGATATGATACTTTATGTGGAAAACCCAAAAGACTCCACCCTAAAACTGCTAGAACTCATACAGGAATTCAGTAAAGTGGCAGGATATAAAATCAATGCACAGAAGTCAGTGGCATTCTTATACACCAACAACAAGACAGAAGAAAGAGAAATAAAGGAGTCGATCCCATTTACAATTGCACCCAAAACCATAAGATACCTAGGAATAAATCTAACCAAAGAGGCAAAGGATCTGTACTCAGAAAACTATAAAATATTCATGAAAGAAATGGAGGAAGTCACAAAAAATGGGAAAACGTTCCATGCTCATGGATTGGAAGAACAAATATTGTGAAGATGTCAATGCTACCGAGAGCAATCTACACATTCAATGCAATCCCCATCAAAATACCATCCACTTTTTTCAAAGAAATGGAACAAATCATCCTAAAATTTGTATGGAACCAGAAAAGACCCCGCATAGCCAGAGGAATGTTGAAAAAGAAAAGCAAAGCCGGAGGCATCACAATTCCGGACTTCCAGCTCTATTACAAAGCTGTCATCATCAAGACAGCATGGTACTGGCACAAAAGCAGACACATAGATCAATGGAACAGAATAGAGAGCCCAGAAATGGACCCTCAACTCTATGGTCAACTCATCTTTGACAAAGCAGGAAAGAATGTCCAATGGAACAAAGACAGTCTCTTCAACAAATGGTGTTGGGAAAATTGGATAGCCACATGCAGAAGAATGAAACTGGCCCATTTCCTTACACCACACACAAAAATAAACTCCAAATGGTTGAAAGACCTCAATGTGAGACAGGAGTTCATCAAAATCCTAAAGGAGAACACAGGCAGCAACCTCTTCGACCTCAGCCGAAGCAACTTCTTCCTAGAAACATCGCCAAAGGCAAGGGAAGCAAGGGCAAAATGAACTACTGGGTCTTCATCAAGATAAAAAGCTTTTGCAAAGCAAAGGAAACAGTCAACAAAACTAAAAGACAACCGACAGAATGGGAGAAGATATTTGCAAATGACATATCTGATAAAGGGCTAGTATCCAAAATCTATAAAGAACCCATCAAACTCAACACCCAAAGAACAAAGAATCCAATCAAGAAATGGGCAGAAGACATGAACAGACATTTTTCCAAAGAAGACATCCAAATGGCCAACAGACACATGAAAAAAAGTGCTCAATATCGCTCGGCATCAGGGAAATCCAAGTCAAAACCTCAATGAGATACCACCTCACACCAGTCAGAATGGCTAAAATTAACAAGTCAGGAAACGACAGATGTTGGCGGGGATGCGGAGAAAGGGGAACCCTCCTACACTGTTGGTGGGAATGCAAGCTGGTGCAGCCACTCTGGAAAACTGTATGGAGGTTCCTCAAAAAGTTGAAAATAGAGCTACCATATGATCCAGCAATGGCACTACTGGGTATTTACCCCAAAGATACAAAAGTAGGGATCCAAAGGGGTACATGCACCCCGATGTTTATAGCAGCAATGTCCACAATAGCCAAACTGTGGAAAGTGCCAAGATGTCCATCAACAGGTGAATGGATAAAGAAGATGTGGTATATATATACAATGGAATATTATGCAGCCATCAAAAGGAATGAGATCTTGCCATTTGCAACGACGTGGATGGAACTGGAGGGTATTATGTTGAGTGAAATAAGTCAAACAGAGAAAGACATGTATCATATGATCTCACTGATATGAGGAATTCTTAATTGCAGGAAACAAACTGAGGGTTGCTGGAGTGGGGGGTGTGGTGTGAGGAATGGGGTGACTGGGTGATAGACACTGGGGAGTGTATGTGCTTTGGTAAGCGCTGTGAATTGTGCAAGACTGTTGAATCTCAGATCTGTACCTCTGAGACAAATAATGCAATGTATGTTAAGAAAAAAAGAAGAAGAAGAAGGTAGCGGGAGGGGAAGAATGAAGTGGGGGAAATCAGAGGGGTAGACGAACCACGAGAGATGATGGACTCTGAAAAACAAACTGAGGGTTCTAGAGGGGAAGGGGGTGGGAGGATGGGTTAGCCTGGTGGTGGGTATTGAGGAGGGCACATTCTGCATGGAGCACTGGGTGTTATGCACAAACAATGAATCATGGAACATTTCATCTAAAACTAATGATGCAATGTATGGGGATTAACATAAGAATAAAAATTTTTTTTTAAATAAATAAAAAAATTTAAAAAAATAAGAAATGAGTGGATAAAAAAACGTGATATAGAAGTATACAATGGAATATTATTCAACCTTAAAAAAGAAATTGTGTCATTTGTAACAACATGGATAAACCTGGAGGATATTATAGCAAGTGAACTAAGCCCGACACAGAAAGACAGATATAACATATCTACTTATATGTTGAATTTAAAAAATATGTATTAAAAAAAAAAAGCCACACTCAGTGGCCATTATATCAAGTGCCCTCCTTAATGAGTATTGGGTGTTATATGCAACTGATGAATCACTAAACTCTATCTCTGAAACAAAAAGGAAGGAAGGAAGGAAGGAAGGAAGGAAGGAAGGAAGGAAGGAAGGAAGGAAGGAAGGAAGGAAGGAAGAAGAAAGAAAGAAAGAAAGAAAGAAAGAAAGAAAGAAAGAAAGAAAG
>NW_023270377.1:106948940-107148698 GCF_011800145.1 Mirounga leonina
AAAGAAAGAAAGAAAGAAAGAAAGAAAGAAAGAAAGAAAGAAAGAAAAAGAAAGAAGAAAGAAAGAAAAGAAGAAAGCAAGCCAGCCACACACATAGCAACAGAGAGTAGAGTAGTGAATATCAGAGGCTAGGGTGGTAGGAGGAGGAGAGATATTGATCAAAGGCTATAAACTTTCTGTTATAAGACGAATTAAGTCTGGTGACCTAATGAACAGTATTATGACTGTAGTTAGCAGTAACACTTTATACACTTGAAATTCTCTAAGATAGTAAATTTCAATTGTTCTCATCACACACACACACACACACAAAGGTAGCTATGTGAGATGCTGGATGTATTAATTAGTTTGACTGTGGTGATCATCTCACAATGTATGCATATATCAAAATACCATGTTGTATACCTTAAATATATACAATTTTTGTCAAAAATAAATAAATATTGCAAAAGGGACAAAAAATACATCAAATAGAGACAAAAAATAGAAAAACTAATGTAACTTTTAAAAGATTTTTTTTAAATAATAAATAAAATTGATAAAAACCTTTAAAGACTTATCCAGAAAAAAAAATAAGAGAAAAAGCACAAATTATAAATTTGGGGAATAAAAGAAGGTATATCACTACTTATTGCAAATAGACTTAAAACATAATAAGGGAATATTATGATTAACACTATTCCAATAAATTTGGCATTTATTAAAAATATAATTTACCTGACAAAAGAAGGAATAATATATTTAAATAGACATATTTATTAAGACATTTATAACATATATGCAAATACAAATATAGAGATATAATATATGTGGCATATTTTTACAGATATCCAGAAAATATTTATTAAAAATATAAGTAAACATATACATTAGGAAACTAAATTGATAGTCAAAATGTTCAGGCCCCAATGAGTTCATTAGTGAATTAGATCAAACATTTAGGAAGAAATAGCAACTCTACATAGAAACTTTCAGAAAGCAAAGGAGGAAAGAACATTTTCCAAACGTATTAGGGCAGCATAGCCCCACAACATCTGACACAGTTACCACACCACCAAAAACGGCAATAAAAAAATGACCAATTACATTCACATACATGAATACAAAAATCTTTAATAAAATAGTAGCAAATAAAATCTCACAATCTTTAAGAAGCACAACACAATATGACTGATTTGGGATTATCCCAGGAATGTAAGGTGATTTAATATTATAAAATTAATCACTATTATTCTTTACATTAACAAATGAGAATAAAATATAATAAATAATGAGAAAACATATAATTATTTTAATACATGGAAAAAATTGATAAAATTAAATAATCTCCCATGATAAAAACTATTAGCCAAGTAGAAATGGAAGGGAACTTTCTTAATCTGAAAAAGACGTCATGTGAAGCCTATAGTCAGCTTTATACTTGATGGTAAAAGACCAAATAATATCCTTGTATGTTCAAGGACACTAAGGACATCTGTCCTCACCACTTCCATTCAATATTGTATTAGGATGGGGGGAGGGGGGTGGATGCTACCTAGTGCAATATGGCAAGAAAAATAAAGATCATACTTATTAAAAAGAGGCGACATTTTCTTTATTAACAGAAGTGATGGTTATGCATGTGAAGTCCAAAAGAATCAACAAAGACTAAAAATTTAAATAAGTCAATTTCAAAAGTCATAGAATAAAGTGTCAGTATAAAACCCTATTTTGTACTTCTGCCTGCTAGCAGCAAAAGATGTGTTGGCTTTGTACTATGTCAAATTAGCTAAACTCATTAAAGGACAACAACATAATTTTATATGATATTTTGAAGATGGAAGTGAAAGAGTACCACTTTTATACCCAGAAATATAACAGAAGGAAGGGGTTGTTAGAGCTCACACATGTTGCTAATTATCTGCTGATCTACTTTGTTGGAGGAAGCAACAGCTGGACCTACAAATTCTGCAGCTTGCACAATATCTTTATCAAGCTTCTGCAAATCCTGGGTCAATTGTGTGAGCAGCTGCATAGCTTATCCTTCAAGTCATTTGAATCATAAAGATGGGATGTTGTTTTAGTCTGCTCAAGATGCCATAACAAAATACCATAGACTGAGTGGCTTAATCAACAGAAATTTATTTCTCATAGTTATGGAAGCTGGGATGTCCAAGGTCAGGGTGCCAGTGGGTCAGTTCCTGATGAGAGCTCTCCTGGTTTGTAGATGGCTGCCTTCCCATCTCTCTCTTTACCTTTTTTTACAAGGCCACCAATCCTATTAAATTAGGACCCCACACTTATGACTTCATTTAACCTTAATTATCTTATAAAAGACCATCTCCAAATATGGTCACATTGGGGGTTAAGATTTCAACATACGAATTTTGAGGCGACACAATTCAGTCCAAGGAGTGAGAGACAGTTCCATTTTGTTATGACAGTTTCTGGATCATCCCATTTCTCCTATTCCATGTCTATATTCCTTGCTCAACCACCAGCCCTGCATAACTGAAGCCCTGTACCAGACACAGAGGTAACAGCTCTACACATTGCTTAACAACCTACTATAACTGCATAAAGTCCAATAACTGTAATTAATTCCTCATTCTACATTACTTTCAATTCTGCTCCTCTGATTGAACCCTGGCTGTTACATACCATTACACAATGAAAAATGAAATTTTAAAATATGTCATCTACATTTGCATGAAAACCACAAAATATTTAGGAATAAATTTAGTAAAAGTACAACAGCCATGCATTGCAAAACACAAAACATTGCTAAAGCATATTAAGGATGACCTAAATGGAGAGGCATGACATGGCCATGGATTACAAGATTGAATATTGTTAATATGTCTATTCTCCACAGCTTGATACAGATTCAGTGCAATCTCAATTGAAATCCTCATAGGCTAGTCCATAGAAATAGAAAAGCTGACTATAGAATTTATATGGAAAGCTAAAAGATTTACAACAGACAAAACAATCTTGATAAAAGGACAAAGTAGGAGAACACACACTTCTTTAATTCAAAACTTCCTTTAAAGATACAATAATATGACAGTGTGGTATTGATACAAGAATAGCCAATATTAAAAATGGAATAGAGTCCAGAGTTCCAATAGAAGAGAGTCCAGGAATAAAACCACACACTTATGATTAATCAATTTTCAACAAAGGTGCCAAGGCACTGGAATAAATTGTATGCCCATAAAAAGAAAATTAATCTTGACCCTTGTGCCCCACTATACACAAAATTTATTCAAGAAAGATCATTGCCTTAAATGCAAATATTAAAAGAGTGAAGCTTCTGAAAAAAAAATACGTAAAAGAGTATTTTCATGACTTTGGAGTAAAGATGGAATTTTTAGAAAGGACACAAAAATGAAAACCATAAAAAAGATATATTAAATTACATCAAAACTGAAAATTTTGTTATTCAAAAGACATAGTTAAAGAAATGAAAAGGCAAATCACAAAATGGGAAGTGTTTACAAAACACATAATTGACAATGGCTTGTGTGTAGAATATATAAAGACTCTTAACACTCAATAATAGGAAGAGAAACAACCCTATAAAAATGAGCAAAATATTTGAACAGATGCTTAAGAAAATAAGATATATTAATATCCAATTAGCACATGTCATTATTCATTGCAGAAATGCAAATTAAAACCACGAGGAGATATCCAGCAAAACTGCAAAAATTAAAGTTTGGTAACACCAAATCCTTATAAATACTTTTAGAAGTTTCAGACTTCTAACTAAATTGTTGTAAACATTAAAAGAGATTAACTTTGTGCTGAGCTCTGGGCAGTGACTTGTAATCAGTAAGTATTTAATAGATGCACACTCCCTTCCTCCTGCTAGCCCTTATCAGCTAAGAGTGACCAGTCCCAGTGACCAGATGGAAAGTTCTCCATGAACATATGGAATAGAGAAAGAATGAAACATTTGACACTAGGAAAGAATAAACAAAGGAGTTTGCTAGTCTGCTGAGCTTCTGGAAGAAGGAATCTTCCTCCAGGATTCATTTTTCATTCCACAAAATAAATACACATACAAACACGAGGTGGCAATGTCACTTCCTTGGATTTCCTGAGACTGTCACAAACAGAGCATGTTTATTGCAAACAGCTAATTATGGACTCCGTTAACATTCACACTCCTAATTAAAGACATTTGTTCTTTGTGAAATGTGTCCCGTAAGCTTGTAGGAGCCCAGTCATGAGGCTTTCCCTGGGCTCCTGAATAACATATTCATAAATCAGAAGAGTCTCCAAGTAAAAAACACCCATTAAATGAGTAGTTTCCTATTAAATATAGTTCATTTTCAACTATGCCTTTCACTCTCTCTCTCTAGCTCCTCTCCTCTCCTCCAAAGACAATCTTCTAAAAAGTAAATATTCATTTTCAATGTGTGCCACATGGCTTTAAGAAAAACTGCATTAAAAAATGGGAGGAAAGGGTAATTTTTTTAGCAGTTTGGGGGCAGTTCTCCCATTGTAAAGCAATTGACCCAGTCAGTCCTCACAAGCAAGTCAAAGTGCCTAACCACTTTTCAAACCCTGAGTTTGGTCTGCAGATCCCAGGAGAGCCAGGGTGTGGAAGGGGAAAGTGGATGATTTGGGGTCAGAGAAGTCCCATTTATGTGGGCTGTATGTGCAGAGTCCCGCCCAGCCCTGCGCTTGTCTGTCAAATGGGATGACAGCTATAGCCACTGCCAGGGCTGTGACACAGACTCAATGGAGCATGTAGCATTCAATGAATGCACTTTCCCTTCTTGTCCTCCCCCGTAGAAAAACTGTGTCTTACACACAACAATCATGTCTGTCATTCCTGCTGAAATTAAGCGAAGGAAAAACCCCACCCTCACTTGACTTTTTTAATTGAATCCCATATCCAACCTTGTGACACCTTCCAGAGACAAGCCACTTGCAAGTATGTACTTTTACCTTTTAGGGGAATCATCCACGGAAGAGTGCCCAGAATCCCCTTCGTCCCAGGTTTCCCCCCACTCCTTCTCCAAATGTTCAAGGCCCTTTTCCCTAATCAGCTGTCCTAAGAAGTCTGTGGATGTGAGGCAGAGGGAGGCTCTGGAGTAGAGGTCTCGCTCTGGGTAGGCTTTCACCATCCCTGGACTGCATATCTGGAAGTGAGCACTCACTACTGATGGGCCCTGTGAGGTGGAAATCCCCACAGGGACAATCCCACTCCATCTACTGGGGAATCGTCATTGGTGTGCATCTGCCTCTATACTTCTGTCTTGTTTTCAAGGGTAGACACCACTCTTACAGGGGTTTGACAGGCCACACCTGAGTGACTGACTCAACCCTCTTTTTGCCCCACTGTTTCCAGTTCCTCACTGTCTCATTCAGGAGGACCAAAGGAATGTATGTAAACAAATTATGCAGATTGTTCCCTGCAACTGTATTTTAAGATGTAATCTTTAGATCTAGACACTTTATTGTGTGTAAGTGAGTAAGAATAGTCTTCACTTGGGTAAGATAATATGTTCTCTTCTAGTTTTCTGGAAACACTTGGGTCTCTGTCTGCCTTTCATCTTCACACTTTTAATAGAGACATACAAATAAGGAATATCTTACGATTCAGATTTATTAGAAGAACAAGAGCCATGGAAATGCCTGGAAGTTAACACACACTGGATAATAAAGAAAGTGGGAACTAGAGAGCCAGGAACACTACCACAATCCAAGGGCAAGTGCTGCTCTTCCCAGCCAGGCACTGCCCACAGAACTGCAAGCCATGGGTCCAGCTATTCAAGAAAAGATGCATCTGGATTTCTAATGTAGAACCTGATGAGTATTAAGGGGAAAAATAATCAAATGTTCTCAGCAGACTAAGTTTGCCAGACACCTTCTGGCTAGATTTGATTCATGGGCCACCAGAGTGTGCCCTAAGCTCTGTCCATCCTTCCTATGGCTTTCCTATTCAGAACTCCTTCCAACAGCCTGCAAGAGAGACTCAGACTCTCCACCCTGGGCATCAACTCTGCTCACAATCACACATTGGCCTTATGTCCAGGCCTATGCCCATGAGCAACTACACTCAGCATCTACCATTCAACACCCCACTACCAAAGCCAGGCTGTCATATGAATTCTTCCTTCCTAATGTCTTTCACATTGTCTTTGCTCAAACAAGGAATATTCTCTCTTCTTGCCATTCTGCCTATAGAGATAATCCCCATGCTTCAATCTCATTTTCTCCAGCTTCGTCTCTAGAGGAGATTTCTGCCTCTCTTCTGAACCCTGATAGTGCTCACAGTCACTTGTGCAGACCTCAGAAATTAATTTCAGCCTGCCTTATGCTGTTCTTTAACTACTTCCTTCAGGTATGTTTCTTATAGCTTACAGCTAGACTATAAGCTCTCTGAGGTCAGGTATCAGATTTACACATTATGATTTTCAATGTCTTGCAAATAGTAAGTGCTCAATTCAGACCTACTTCAAGTCTTGTATTGCAGATACTATGAGAGGATAGAAGCACTTAACAACCCTCCAAATGAGGAGGAAAAAGAAAAGAGTAAAAATGCTGAATAAAATATTGAGATTTTTTTTTAATACATTGACTATCTGGCAGAAAAGTAAAAGTAATTCAAATGCCAAAAGCCAAATGAAATCCAGAGAGAGTTAAGTCAAACACAGAAGCAACCTTTCTCCTTGCGGACATTAAGTACCCATTAATGACACTACAGGATTCAGGGATCAAGATACAAAGCCTGGAGTCTGCTTAGGTGAGAAACCTAATTCCATGAAGCTGGCACTTGAAGTGCTACACCTTCACTGTAAGTGTGAACAAGAAATAAACACATATTCTGCACTGATTGCCACTTACTCAGGCCCACATCTACTGGAAGGAAAACAACAAAACACACCTGTCTGAGTCACAGCACTGAGTGAAGAAAAAAAATCTATCCTAAATCTATTAACAAAATCCTGTTCTCACTTAAATTGCAGCATCAATCAACACTACCTGAGAGGTCTGAAAAAACTCAAGCTGAAAGCTCAGTTTAAAATATCAATTCCAGATAACCAGTAAAAGCAAATATTCAACACAAGCTTGGTAGAGTTCCCCCAAATGAACTGCCAAGGATTCTGATTTCACAGTCAAAATACACACACACATATACACACGTGCGTGCATGCGCCTGCATGTGCGAAACATGTACCCTGAGAATTGGCAGTAATAGCAGGAAGTAACACATTTACACCAACTTCAGATTCAGAATTACCAGCAAGAATATAGAATATGTGTATTTAATGGGTTCAAAGAAAAAATAGTGTTTGAGAAGAGGGACAAATAATGAGAGACTATTAAAAATGTCCACCCACCAGGGTGCCCAAGAATGTATAACAATTAAATAGCCTAATGGATGGTTTTAACAGAAAAATTTTAGAAGTTGAAGAGATATTTAATAAAACGAAAGTTAGATCTAAAGGCATTTTCTATAATGCAGTAGAGAAATCAGAGTCAGGAAATAACAAAGGAGAATGAGAAGACATAGAGAATAAAGAAGTCTAGTATTTGTCTGACTGGAGGTCCAGAAGGGTGCTGTGAGAGATGGGGAGTGATATCTGAAAAAACTATGAGTGAAATACTTCAGAACTGTTAAAAGACATTGCTACTTATAAAAGCAAGTGTATCTCAGATAGAATAAAAATTAAACAAAAATAAAATCCACACTTAGAAATAGAACTGTGAAACTGCACAATACCAAAGGGAGAAAGAGACCATCTTAAAATTCTTCAGAGAAAAGATAGATTATCAATAAAGGAATGACAAAAAGCAAATGGAAGTCAGAAGACAGTGGAATAATACTTTGTGCCACGAGAAAAATAAATTTACCTAGTAAAAATATCTTTCTGAAAGGAGATGAACTTAAAGAAAGAAAGAGAGAGAGGAGAAAGAAAGAAAAAGAAAGAAAGAAGAAGAAAGAAAGAAAGAAAGAAAGAAAGAAAGAAAGAAAGAAAGAAAGAAAAAGAAAGAAAGATCCAGACAAAAACCGAGCACTGTACTTAAAAGACCTTCACTTATGATATTGCAAAGTTTATTCAATTGACAAAATTAAAGCAATCAGATGGAAGATCTGAGATGTAAGAATAAATGAAGAAGAAAATGGTAAATATGAAGGTAAATCTATTCAGATATTGACTATATACGACAAAAATATTACTGTCTATCAAGAGTAAGAGGGATAATAAAACAGATCTAAAACTCTTACCCAAAATAATATATCATAAGTAAAGAGTAAGATTACAGTTAATTTATTTTTCAGTTCTTGAATTATCCAGTAAATAAGTAACGATAGTAAGCATCCTCAATTTTCTAAGGTAACCATTAACAGAACAAGAAATAAATAGAATTAATCAGTTACAAAATAGTAGAGAGGTAATATTGCAGTGAGAAAATATGCTTAAAAATCAAAAAGGGGGAAGGAAAGAAAAAAGCATAGGAAATGTATAATACACAAAAAGATAATAGATATATGTGTAATAATAATAATTAGAACAAATGCAACAAAATTTAAAGAATTAAAAAGATTTCTAAACCAGACAAACAAAAGCTAATGTTATGCTATTTGTAAGAAACATTTCTAAGTCATAAGTATTAGAAAGAATAATAGTCAGAGAATGCAGAAAATTATACGAGGCTAGTACTAACCAAAACAAATACATAGCTACAATCATAGTACAAAGGTCAGACTTTAAGGCATAAAGCACTAACAGAGAATCACTATTAAACCATTAAAAGTTTAATTCTCAAGGAAATGTTCATCATCATTAGCCATCAGGGAAATTCAAATCAAAACCACATTGAGATATCACCTTACACCAGGTAGAATGGCAAAAATTGACAAGGCAAGAAACAAGAAATGTTGGAGAGCTTGTGGAGAAAGGGGAACCTTCTTACACTGTTGGTGGGAATGCAAGTTGGTACAGCCACTTTGGAAAACAGTGTGGAGGTGTCTCAAAAAATTAAAAATAGAGCTACCCTATGACCCAGCAATTGCACTCTTGGGTATTTACCCCAAAGACACAGATGTAGTGAAAAGAAGGACCATATCCACCCCAATGTTCTAGCAGCAATGTCCGCAATAGCCGAACTCTGGAAAGAGCTGAAATGCCCTTCAACAGATGAATGGACAAAGAAGATGTGGTCCATGTACACAATGGAATATTACTCAGCCATCAGAAAGGATGAATACCCAACTTTTACATCAACATGGTTGGGGCTGGAGGAGATTATGCTAAGTGAAATAAGTCAGAGAAAGTCAATTATCATATGATTTCACTTATCTGTGGAACATAAGGAATAGCATGGAGGACATTAGGAGAAGGAAGGGAAAAATGAAGGGGGGGAATCAGAGGGAGAGATGAACCATGAGAGACTATGGACTCTGAGAAACTGAGGGTTTTAGAGGGGAGGGGAGTGGAGGGATGGGTTAGTCCAGTGATGGGTATTAAGGAGGACATGTACTGCATGGAGCACTGGGTGTTATACGAAAACAGTGAATCGTGGATCACTACATCAAAAACAAATGATGTATTGTATGGTGACTAACATAACATAATAAAATAAAATAAAAAATTCTCAAGGAAGATATAGTAATTGTAAAATTGTATGCACACAACATAGCCTAAAACATAATAAGCAGAAATTGAAAGGACTAAAGGACTATACAGAAAAAAATCATTCATCATCATCACCATCATCATCATCAACCACAAAATCATAGCGATTGATTTTAACACAATTTTCACAGTTAATGAAAGATATATCAGGAAAAAATAATCAGTATTCATAAACAGAATTTGAATAATGCAAATAGTAAACTTAAACACACTTAGCTAGCATATTAATACAGCCAGTAGAGAATATGTCTTTATTAGGCAACTATGTAACACATAAAAATTGATCAACAGGACCACAATTCAAACATCAAAAAATTAATATAATTAGATATCAATAACAAAAAAGATAAATTTGAAAATTCTTGATATCTTTAGAAATTAGAATTTATCATATATCTTTATACTCTTACAAATTAGAAAGCAATAAAAAAAGATAAACAAAAATTATTTTTAATATACAGTTTAAATAATTTATGGATCAAATAAAACATAGTTATGTTAAAAATACACCCAATTGATCAATAATGAAACTATAGCTTAACAAAATTGTTGAATTCAGCTAGAACAGTATTTAGAGGGAAATATATAACCTAATAACTTATATTATAAAACTAAAAAAAATGAAATTTAATGAGCAAAGAATCCAGATTGAGAGATTACAATGTAAATGGAAAGAAGGAAATACAGACCAGAGAGTAATCCAATTAAAAACTTACAGATACTTTGTAACATTAATGGAATAGTGTTAGAAATAGCAAATGCATATAACTGCAGATTTGCACAAAGTAAAAATATTTCATGACTAACTTTAGCTGATAAATTTGAAGATGTATCAAATGGACAAATTAAAAATATAACAAAAATCAACACCAGAAGAAATAGAAAATGTAAATAATCCTATAAATATTTGATAAATTAAATAAGCAGCTAGATGTCTTTCTACAAAGAAAATATAGGTTTCCAGTTGTTTGTCCCTATTAGTTCTGTCAAGGGACAAATAATCTTAAACCAATATTATGGAGGATAAAACAGAGGAAATAATTTACAACTCATTTTATGAGAAAACAAAATTATAAACTCATTTCATGAACTTATGCAAAAAATTCAAATAAATGTTAGCAAACTGAATCCAAAATGTATGGAAAAGGTAATACAGTATGTCAATAGGGATGCAGGGTAATTTAACATAGAAATCAGTTAGGTAAGTTCTATGTTAACAGTTTAAAAGAGAACAAAGAATTTTTGTTTGTGAAAAGAAAATTCCATTTATATTTTAAAAATTAATACTTAGCAAACTGAAAGTAGAAGTGAATTTTCTGAAGCTGGCAAAATATATCCAGAAACACCTTCAAACAAGCATCATACTAAACCACAACAACAAAAAATGCTGTAATCATTTCCTTTATGAACAGGAAAAGGAAAGGTGCCTCTTATTACCATTTCTACTCAACTTATGCTGGTGATTTACCATGCAATAAGATAAAGAAGTACAAAGAATATGAAAAGAGAGAGAGAGAGAAGGAAGGAAGGAAAAAAGGAATGGAAGGAAAAGAGGAGGGGAAGAAGGGAAGGAGGAAGAACGGGAGGGGGAGGGAGGGAGGAAAGAGAGAAAGAAAGGAGGGAGAGAGGAAACTGTAGATAATGCAATTGTTAAAGTAGATAAATTATTATAATTAAAAAATACACTTAACACAGTAGGTTGATTTAAATATATACACAATAGCAGCAAACATTTTAAAACTATAACTAAATAAAATGCTATTTAAATACCTTGAAATTATAAAGTTCCTATGAACAAATTTAGCACAAGATCTTAAGTTTTTTGTAAACTAAATTATAAAACTACACTAAAATATATAAAGGAAGATCCAAATAAATGAATAGACCATTTTCATGGCTCAGAAAACTGCACTGTTTAAAGATACCAATTATTTCCAAAATGATAGTTCAGTGCAAATCCAATTCAAATCTTCAGTTATTTTGTGGTACTTGACAAGCAGTTTCTAAAACGTATATGGAAGACCTAAGGAGGAAGAATCAGCAACATACCCCTAAAGAAGAATGCTGGTAAGGAGTCCTACCTCACCTGACTTATTAAAAAGTCATGGTAACTAAGACTGTGTGGCGCTGGTGCCTTAGTAAACAGACTAAGCAGGAGAAAAAGCCCACACACAGAGATCTTTGCATAAAGAAAAATGTGATGCATAACAACAAGGGGAAAGCATGAGCTTTTCTCTAATCTATCCTAAGACAATCAGTTATCCACATAAGGAGAAAAAAGAAAGAAAGAAATTGGAGTATTACCTCATATCATACATAAAAATTAATTCCAGATGTTTTAAAGATGTAAATGTATAACATGAGGTTATAAACATCTTAGAATACCATATGGAAGACTATCTTTATGACTGCAGGATAGGAATGGATTTCTTAAGATTCCAAAAAGGCAAATCGTAAAGAAAAAAATAAATGTAAACATATTAAAAATAAGAACTTCTCTTCATCATAAGAAACCATTGTAAAAATGTACACAAGCCACAAATTGGGAAAACATATTTGCAGCATATATAACTGACGAAGAATAAAAATATAAATTACTTAAAGAACTTAAAGAATTACTTAAAGAATCAACAGGAAAAAGATGATCCAAAAGAGAAATGTGCAAAAGACTTGAAAGAGTACTTTGGAAAAAAAAAAAAAAAAAACTCCAATGGCTAATGAAAACATGAAAAAATGTTCAACTCATGTTTAATTAGGAAAATTCAAATAAAAACCACAATCAGATGCCATTTTACACCCATTGGATTGGCAGAATTTCCCAAGCCTGACAAAATCAAGTTTTGGCAGGGATGTTCGGAAAAACCCATCTACTGCTGTGGGGTAACAATCTGGCATTATCTAGTAAAATTGAAGTTGTGCACTCTCAAGATACAGGCATTCCTTACCTGGGGTTGAATGGAAGCACTTGCATACATATTGCTCTGGGAAATATCTACAAAATGTTCATAGCAGCGCTGTATAATAGCAAAACCTCAGAATTAAGCCAAATGCCCAAAGATAGGAGAATGCACAGAGACTGGTACATTAGTACCACACGGTACTGTACAGAGTGAAAATAAATTATCTACAGCCATGAGCATCTGGTGACTCACTCTCAGAAGAGTACACTGAGCAGTATAAAGCAAGCTGCAGATGAGTACATATGGTACAATTCCATCTAAGTAAAGTTTAAAATTTGTAGCACTAAGCACTATTTTATTTGGGGGCTGCAAGTCAGAGCTGAGCCAGCTCTGTGCTGCACCATGTTGGCAAATAAGCCCTGGCAGCTTACGGTGCATACGCTCTAACGCATTATGTGGTGGCCCTGCTACAGACACAGCCGTAGTTGTTTAAACTGAAGAAATGCAAGAAAAAACACGCATTCTGTAGCGTTGCTACCTCTGGGGAAAGAGAAGATGGGGTTAGAAAGAGTTACTCACTGGGCTTCAAAGATCATGGTAATGTTCTGTTTCTTAAACTGTGTGGGGGATATGTTGGCATTTGTTGTGTTATTTTATATTTATTACGCATATTCCATAAATATTATTTTTATCTAATATTTAATAAAAGAAAAAAGACTTGGATAGTTGTGGCCTTACGTGGCCCCCATGATGTTATTTTTCCAGTCCTAATGTGTATTCTCCAGAATCCCTGCTGCCTTCTCTCATTCTATCACGAGTGAACTCTTACTTTCCATGGGTCATGAAAACCAGTGACCTAGAGAGAAGCTATATAGCATGGACAGTGAAACAAACAGAAGCTGACCTCGGTCAAATCCCGGTTGGAGAATTTAATGCCTTGGAAACCTTACTTAACCTCTCTGACTCCAGTTCCCCTCATCTTTAAAATGGACATGATAACATAGAGCTTGCTATGCTGTGGGAAATTGAACTGTATAGGCAGATAAAGTGTAATTAGATACAACACCACTGGGGGACAATTTGTAGAAACTATTAGAATATTAAACGTCCCTGTCATTTAACCAACAAATCAATTACTTTGAATCTATTCTAGAAAAATGCTCTCCAAACTTTCCATAGGTTTATAGATAAGCTAGATCATTGGACTATTATTTTGGATAGAAAATGAAAGATAGCTATCAATAAGAGAATTGTTAAATAAATTATGGTACATAGATTCTTGGAAATACATTAATAGTCACTAAAGTGAATAGACAATGTCTTGACATAGGTAAATCCCTATGACATATGGCTAGGTGAAAAATACCGTCATTCATATATGAAGAGTGTGAAGCCCAGAAAAGTTCAAAGATGTCCAGTTTCCCCAGCCAGTAAGGAGGCAGGACAGGGGCTGTCATTCATATAACATAATTCCCAAATAAGAATTATTCCTGCTCCAACACACAACCATCCTTAAGAAACCTACAGATAGCTCTAATTCTACTTCTCCCTTTCCTAGAACATTTTTTTCCTAAGTTATTCATAATTATAACTGAAGCAATGAAAACCTGATAGTTTTAGGGACTTTCTGAAATCTAAAAAAGCCATTTGTGAAAGACAAGCTCTGTGAGGCGAGGGCACCTGGATTGGGAGAAAAGCTGGGAAAGAGTTTCTACACTTGGGGCCTACAGTTTGTTCTCATTCATATGTTCACCACCTGTCTGTAGAACTATTCTTTACCTGAAAAACTGGGTCAGAATGTGACATGAGGCATCTCCAAGGTACCCAAATGAATAAATTTGTAATTCTCTGGTTGTTTCAGTGGTGGTGAGCTTTTCTCTAAAGTCTGTCCTAGAAGGGAACTAGGAGGTTATCCTGACCCAGTGCCTTCCTCTGTCGTAGCTCAGTCACACCTGCTTGTCTCTCTCTTGACACCATAAAACCCTCTAAGGCAGGTTCAGGGAATAATTAGAAGAGTCGCTGGGGGAAAAATAGATGTTCACCGAAGGAGTTTCTTGAACTCCGAGGAGAGGTGGCCGAGGGTAAGAGAACCATCCATCTTGGGTCCCAAAGCAAAAGTATCCTCAAAATTAGGAGAGCGATTAAGTTTTTGTGTTTTGGTTTTTAGCTTTTTTAAAATTTCTTGCAATGGAATGACCTAACCATTTTCAAAGCTAATTGTGATATTGCCTGAAAATTCCCTTTTAACTGGTGCCTTTCCCCTGCAAGAGACTAGAAAAGCTGAGAGGTGTTGGTGTGTGTTAGTATATGTCTGGGCGTCCAGGAGCACATACTGAGTCCAGGTCCTCCTGCCAATGTGGAGGAGGCTGACAGGGACTCCAAAGCCAAGCTGGTAGACTCCTTGCTCAGTGCTCTCTCTCATCCAGAGCTTAGGATCACAGTGCATCTAAGACATGTGAGAGAAGCCCTGGTACAAAACTGGGCTCGGGGATGATCCTCTGCAAGCCAGCCTGTGGAGGGACTTATTGTTAGTGGTGTAAGGAAATGACAAGCCTTGTAAGTGAGGACACAGGGAGTGGGGCCATTGGTATTGTGAGCCAAGTACACATGCCATCTCATACAATCTGCACAATGATTACACAGTCAGTGTTTATATCCTGATTTTGTAGATTAGGAGTCTGAGACTCAGGGCTTAAGGAATTGCCAGAATCTTTCTATCTCTGTGTGGTTAGTTTAGAATTTGAATCCACCCAGCGCAACTCAAATCCATGCTTTTCCCACAAGTTCTCCTTCCGCAGACATTGATTTGGTCAGAGCTGTTCCAGGCCATCATGAATTAAATCTCATGCACAGCATTTTCTACATATTCCAGCTAAGTTTGAAAGCTCACTGGACTGAAGTCTCACCATAGATCCCCTGAAACCAGAAAGCTTGGTGGAGATTAACTGCACCAGGTCCCACAGCAGGATTTCATTGCCTGGAGAAAGACAGAGGCTGCTCTTCCACTTCCTCTTCAACGAGTGCCACCAGGGACACCCCATGCAGACAGCTCCTCCACCAGCTGTTCCCATTAATCCAGAATAGCTTTGTGAAAGGATTCCAGACTTGTTATTCCTTAAAAGAAAAATAAAAACTTTGTGACCCCGACAACATGCTATTAGGCACTGTAACTAACAACATGCCTACTGCCATGAAATGAAGTTACATTACAACAGTGCCTGAGAACTCAAACACACATCTTCTCTATGCCAAGAACTATTCCAGGAGCTTCGTAGGATTTAAAGTCCCATGACCCTTCAGGGTAAGCATGGTCATCTCCATTTGACATCCGATGAGCCCAAGACCATGTTCTACATGACGATGCACCATTGATCTGTCCATTTTATATACCTAAAGGTATATGAATGTGAGCTGTGAGATGATGAAGACCCAGAAATGTACAAGGGAAGATCTTGTCCTGCTCCTCAAGATGCTGGCCATCACACCAAGGAAAGAAGCAATACACTATGCAAGAAAAGCCACAGTTTAAGGTAATGAGCTGTCCATGTCAGACCAGGCGAGAATGCTTTCCTGATCAGGAAACACCTCTTCCAGGAAGCTTTCCCAGACAGCCACAGCCACTACTCTTTTTTTTTTTTTTTTAAAGATTTTATTTATTCATTTGAGACACAGAGATACACAGAGAGATACAGAGAGAGAGAGAGCATGAGCAGGGAGAGAGGCAGAGGGAGAGGGAGAAGCAGGCTCCCCACTGAGCCAGGAGCCCGATGCGGGGCTCGATCCAGGACCCTGGGATCATGATCTGAGCCGAAGGCAGACGCTTAACCATCTGAGCCACCCAGGCACCCCGATAACAACTACTCTTGTGAGCATTTCTGTCCCCCCAGTTCTCTGCACATTTCTGTCTTTGCACATGACATCCATTTAGGAGATAATTTGCTTACTGGCTTGTTTCCCTAGTGGACTCAGAACTCACTGAGGGCAGGCACTGTGCCTTATGCTTTCTGTTCTCCTAAAATCCAGTAAAAAAAAAAAAAAAAATGGCACCAGAAGAAAAGTGCTTATTGATGCAAGATTTGGGTGGCCAGGGCAGGTTTTTGAGGTCTGGCTCAGTCTGAAAGTTCCTTGAAGAGGGAGAGAATGTGACACAGTGAACATGGTTGAAACCTCATGTCACTGATCTCATTGCAGCCCTATACTCCCTAGTGTCTTACTCCTATTCCCTAGTTCTGTCTGTGTTTAAATACTAATTCACAGTGGTGTGTGGATACAGTTTTTTTATATTACAAAAGGCTCCAAAATGACAGGAAAGGGACCACTAGACTATGAACCAAGGGATCTGAGCTTGACTATTATTTCTGTCACTCACCTAATCTTGGAACAGTGAAGTGACCTCGACACAACTCTGAGCCTCAGCTTCTCCATCCATATAATGAGAGGGTTGAGCTAGTTGAAACAGAGACCCTTTCAGTTTTCAAATTCTATTCACCTGAGAAGAACATTATGCAGAGCTCAGTTAAGCTCCCCTGTAGCTGGCAAAGGATGATATTAAGCCTGGACATTAGGGAAAACAGGAGCCTTTTGAATAATGACTTCATAGATAAGCATTGGGGTGTCATAAACCTCCCTTACCATTCTCCAAGTTATAATTCCACCTCATTGTCACTAACACCCTAGTTTCTGCAATAATTTCATTTAATTTTATGGTCTGGCTCCTCCAGGCTTCCTAGTCAGATAAGCAGGTTTGACAGCACCAAGGACAACCCTGGGCAATGATTTGCAAGGTTCGGAGCACTGAACAAACTAGCCAGATCAACAGCAAAGGTGGGTGGGCGGAAGTAGTTTACCTCTGGAGGCAAGGGCCAGACTACCTTCCAAGCAAACTGACCAAGCCAGCATGGTCGAGGCTGACTGGGGTGGGGCAGATGGTATGATCCTTAAACGGACATACACACAGGATCATGGGTGACCACCAGGCACAGAGAAGGATGGTGGGAACAGTTCCTCCCTGGGAGGGCCCCAAGATGCTCAAACACAAGAGCAGGAAGAGGTAGGCAAAGAGGTAGGGGTCATTTATTACTGTCATGTGTGGAAAGAGAGGCACTCTCATGTCCCTCTCCCTTGGGCAAGTTACTTAAGCTCTCTGAGCTTTAGTTTCTCACTGGTGAAGGGGGGACAATAACAACTGTACCCAGAGCTGTTGTGAGTGTGATATTTATGAAGTTCAGTGGTATACCCAACACAGTAGGAGTGCGTATGAGCTGGCATCCTCTTGTCCAGTCAGACTTTCAGCTCCAGAATTTCAGGCCCAGATTCTAGAAGTTAGATGACTGAGGAGGCATCCTGTTGTGAGCACTAACACCTATTTGGTGTAATCAGCTTGCCTGCAAGTTTCCTATGGGCAAACATTGGGTACGTCTTATTTTGCTTTGTATCACCAGGTTATAGCAAAGGGCCTGATGAGGAAGGCCTCAGGGCACATTTTGAAGGTGGCTGGAGGCACCCATGGCACCAGGGGAGGGATCACAGGACATCTGCCTCCAAACAGGCCTGGAGTGGGAAGGAGGAGCCTACATAACCTAAATAAATCCACTCATGGAGGCTCTGAAGTGATTGTCTACCTGCCTTGCTTTCTGGAGGGGAGTTAACCAGTAGTTCAAGGTTAAACCCACTGAAGGCCAACTCCCAACTGGCCAGGTGAGCTTGAAATGTAAACATGGTACAGAGGAAAGGGATCCTCACAGGGTGGGGTTGAGTCCAGCAGAGTGGATGCTGCATGGAGTGTGGTCAGCAGGGCTATGACTCTCCAAAGGCCCTAAACTCCACTGGAATATGGATGTGTGTCCAGTGAACCATCACTGACCTGCTGCCTGCCAGGCATTTTTATAAGCACTTTGCATTTACTAACACATTTAATCCTTCTACAGCTATGATGCAGGTGCTCTCAGCGAACCCATGCTACAGATGGAGGTACCAGCCACAGAGAAGGTGAGAAACCTGCTTGGGGTACACAGCTAGTAAATAGAGAGAAGGAGTTTGATATTAAAGCTTTTCCACAGCAGCACTATTGACAGTTGGGAATGGATCATTCTTTGTTGCAGGGCTTTTCTGTGCATTACAGGATGATTAGCAGTATCCCTGGCTTCTACCAACTGGATGCCAGTAGCACCCTTTTCTGAGTTGTAACAATCAAGTATGTCTCCAGACATTGTCAAATGTGGCAGAATCACCCCCAGTGGAGAACCACTGTCCTAGAAAGTAGCAGAGATAAACAAGGAGACATGATTTCAATATGCAGTTTACTACCTACTGAGATGGGAACTAGAATTTGAGGTGGGCGCCCTTGAGAGCACAAGGAGGGTCTCTAAGCTCAATCTGCTGAGTCAGCTGGAGGAGTGAGTTGAACTGAGGGTGAGGAGGACTCAGCTGGGTGAGGGGTGGCGAGAGGTGTCCCACACAGAGGGAAAAGGACGTGAATGGGAGCTGGTGGGGTATCCAATCTATCTGAACTTTTCACAGATGTGGTTGTCCAGAGGTGCCCTGTCCCCATGCCCACTGGGTCGGAAGCTCTAGGGAGGGTCCTGGGATCTCCATTTGAACAGGCACCGTAGGTAATTTGTGTGCAGTCAGCCAGCACTGAGGTTTGGGAATCACAGGGACTTTTTGGTTTGAGAAGCCTCAGAGGACCCTGTGAACAGACTCTCAGTGTCACAGGATGGAGAGGCACTGGGTATATAGACGTGGCTATATTATCCCCGTGAAACAAACTTCTCCTTACCTGAAATCTAGTTGTAACTGGGCTTTCCCACCCAACCAGACAGGCTTAGCATAGCTTTTGTGTGGTGGAGAGAAAACAGAACTGAGTTTGAATCTATTCTTTATAGCTTATCACCATTGGCTATTTTGAGACTCAATTTTCTTATCTGTGATATAAGTACTAAAATATATACCTCTTAGGCATTTTAAAGCTGGAATTACATATTTGAAGTATGATAATGTAGTTGTCATCAAGGCCTTCTGCTGGCTGAATCCAGCACCAAGTAGCTATCCAATACACAGCCCTCCAGTATTAATGATGCTTCTGAGATTTACACAAAGCACACTCATCAGAGAGTCTGGGAAGATTTTTTTTTTTTTTTTGGTCTGCATCCAGGAAGATTTATTAAAAACAGAGATGTCCAGATTATGATCAGGTCCCTACTACCTGAGGCTTTTCCTCCAAACTGGTTTCTAGTTTTATCATCACAACCATGATTTCTAAATCACACCCCAGATTTACCCCTGCCTGGGTTGAATATGATGGATGAGCCCAGATCTATACCTCTGCTTTGATGACCAGAGCCAGATGCCCACCCAGGTCTCAAACCCATTTTCCCGGCAGGCTGAATGAACCTCAGAGCTTCCCTGTGAACCTTGGGAGCTCTGATCGCCACGCCATTCACTTCTCAAGGTAGCCTTCAATTCAATCATTCCTGAGTGTGGGTCTTTCTTCCACCACATTGAAAATCAAAACCAGTACCTGTATGTTCACTGTCCCCACTTCATGGGGACTGCATTTTTATCAGGAACTTTGAAATCCTTCTACAGTGAGCCTTTTGTTCTACACTCAGCAATCAGTGACCTTATACTGGCTCAGTTTTCTCTGCAATATATCCCAAATCTACTGGTTGCACCCCAAATCCACATTTTAACCATGCATTTGCTTCTGGGTTTAAAAAAAAAAAATCACTGCCTTCCCCAACAAATAAAATCACAGTTATCGAGCATAATACATGTTATTTTTTGGTTGTACCTGCAATTTGTGAATGAGTCCATTAAATTGTTAAGGGAAATGCAGTATTTGAGGCAGCTTTGAAAATGATACCATCAGGTGTGCTTTCAATTTTCATCCATTTTGGTGACTAAGAAGCAGACTCAAAGAGCTGATCCATTGTCTGTTCCAACCCCAGCAAATCTCTCCTCTCACAGACATGACTACAGGGTCTCAAAATAGAGGAATGATGGTAGATGGAATTGACCAAGGGTGAAGGGTGTGGGGATCAGGAAGAGGTAGTAACACTAACACCTGTGAATAGTTGCACTGAGCCAGGCACTGTGTGAAGACTTTGAACATGTGTTAGTTAATACTTGCTGTGGTGTTCTCAGGGGACATTAGGCAACACCTGGAGCTATTTTGGGTTGTCATCATTTGAGAGTGTGGGGGTTATGCTACTGGCATTTAATGGATAGAAACCAGGGATGCTGCTAAACATCTACACAGGATGTTTAATATAGCTCAGCCTGCCCCACAACAAAAAATTATCCAGTCCAAAATGTCAATAATGTCAAGACTGAGAAAACCTGGCTTATGAAATACTCTGTTGTTCAGATGGGGAAACTAAAGCTCAGAGATACTAAATCACCTCCCAAAGATCAGTAAGTGAAGAAAGTGGGACTAAACTTGAGGTCTGTCTGACCTCACAACTCCATAGTAAAACTGAGGAGGTTGCTGTTTTAGTCATGGGGAATTCCCTCATCCAGCAAAAAGATGTTTGCATGGCCTGTTCTTAGCACTTTCTCAAGCTATGACATTAACCACACACCTAAAGGAGAGCACAAATGAACAAATGTGCACATACAAGCCCACTATTTAAAGTTAAGGAGCACAGATTGCACAGCTCTGTTATCAAATTTCTGAGTGGCATTAGTCAAATCTCTTGTAGTGTCTCTAAGCCTCATTTTTTAAAGAAAATGAATCACACTAAGCTTATAATTACTGAGAATTACCTAATATGGCCATGCTTGTCTGCAATTCCTCCAGCTAATCAATCATTGTGAACATTTATTAGTCTTATCTAAATCTTGATTTGCACATTGGAAGGAGCCACACCTTAACCCAGAGAAATGAAAAGTGAATGATGGTGTTTCAGGAAACATAGCAAAATGGCAAAAGAGATACTGTTGAGTGGAGGGTATCCTATCTGTTTTTCCTAGAACTACTGCATCTATCTTAGGATTAAGTGGAAACCAGCTTGAAGATAAAGCTGACTTAATTGAAGAAGGCAGAAACTGCCATGACAGATGCGACCTTGGGACCTGGACCTCGGTCAGTAGCCAACTTCACTGTTGTCTTGTGAGGTCTCTATGCCTGCTGTTAGGATAACATGAAGCCCCAGTGTGCCTGGCTCTTTGCACTCCTCTCCCTCTGATACAGAGACCACTGCTACCAGGCCAAAGGGTTTGGGCTAATTTAGATAGGGAACAGAAGGCTCTTGAGGTCTTGTA
Source organism: Mirounga leonina (assembly GCF_011800145.1). Classification (NCBI taxonomy): domain Eukaryota; kingdom Metazoa; phylum Chordata; class Mammalia; order Carnivora; family Phocidae; genus Mirounga; species Mirounga leonina. The sequence continues at coordinate 106,970,746 of NW_023270377.1, forward strand.
AGTGGTGGACTAACGTCACTTGTTTTAGAATGAAATGATTTAGGACCTATTTGATGTAAGTGACATAAACTGTCTTGGTATAAAACTCAAAAGAATTGGGGGAAGCTATAAGCAGACAGACTTGGGCCTACTCAAAGGGCAAATTTCATTTCAGAATTTTGTAAGGAAGAAGTTGGCTGCTTAGTCATTAGTGAGTTTCCCATCACTGGAGAGATTCAAACAGAAGCTAGATGGTTTCTTTCCTCTTATCCATCAGGTTCTGCTCTCCCCTCTTGTGTGCTAATTGAGTTATAGATGGAGATATCGGACCACTTTTCCCTTGCTCCCTAGTAGTAGCTGTGTGTGGGCATCTGATAAGGGGTCACAATAGAAAGTAGACCTTTGCCATTCCATTGCAAGCACCCTCCCCTGTATTTGTTCCCCTTCTTGTGAGCAGGAACCTGGAGACACTGGACCCAGATAACCATGATGATGAGAATGGTAGAATAACAGAGGAAAATTTGTATGATTTTTTCAATAGGTGCAGGAAAAAAAGAAATTGACCAAACTCAACTTCCATTGCTGAGAAAAACTCAGAAAACTGTGAATAGAAGAAAACTTCTAAACCTAATTAAGAGCCTCTGAAACCCTACAGCTAACATCACACCCAATCGTGAAAGGTTCAATGTTTTCTATGTAACATCAGGAGCAAAGCACAGATGTTAGCTCTCATCACATCATGTAATATTTTACTGGAGATCCTAGCCAGTGCAATAAATCAATAAAAAGAAATAAAATCCATGTAATTAGAAAATAAAAAGTAAAACTGCCCTTATTTACAGATAGCATGATTGTTTGTATAAAAAGCCCCAGTGAAACAACAAAACAAAAACTATAAAAAACTTACACACCTGATAAATGAATTTAGCAGTGCTGTAGGATAAAAGATCATACACAAAAATATTCTGGTTTCTGTAATTAGCAGTAAACAATCAGAGAAGAAGATTTTTTTTAACTTCATTTACAATAGCATTAAAATCAATCAAATAAATTAAAATCAATAAAATAAAGTTAATGAAAGATGTTTAATGCCTCTACACTGGAAACTGCAAAGAGGACCTAAAAGATATTAAAGACTAACTAAATAAATGGAGAGATGTACCATGTTAATGGATTAAAAAGACTTTTTTTTTAAAGATTGGATGTTTTTAATTTATTTACTCTCAAATTGATCTATAAATTTAAAGCAATCCAAATGAAAATCTTAACAGGCTTTTTGGAGACATTGATAAGCTAATTCTAAAATATATATTAAAATGTAAAGAACATGGAATACCCAAAGCATATTGAAAAAGAAGAAATTCAGAGATTAATATTCTCTGATGTCAAGATTTTCTATTAAAAAGCATTATTCAAGAAAGTGTGCCGTCTGCATAAGGAATGACAAATAGATCAACAGAACGGAATAGAGAACCAGAAATAAACCCACATTTCCAAGGCTATATGATTTCTAAAACAGTGCCAAAAAGCTGACTCCATAATACATTATTAGTGGAATTATAAAATGTACCAACCAATTTAGGGAAAAAGTCCAACAATTTCTTACAAAATTAAACATATTCCTACCTTATGAGCCACCAAATTCTGATTCTAGCTACCAATTCCAATGAATCAGAAAAGAATCTTCAGACTTGCTTTATTCATAACTTTCAAAAACTAGAACTACTCCACATACCCATTGATAGGGTAGTAGAAACATAAAATGTGGTATATTCATACAAAGTATTATTATTCATAAGTAACAATGAATGAGCTACTACTACACAAAAACAACAGATAAATCTCAAAAGCGTCATACTGTTTGAAAGAAGCTTTATGTAAAAGAGAAAATATTCTGTTATTTTAGTCATATGAAGTTATAGAATAGAAAAACCTAATCTATGTGGGAAAAAGTCAGAACAGTGGTTCCCTATGAAAGCCTAGAGGTGGGGATGAACTTGAAAAGATCCCAAGGGAATGTTCATGTAATATTAATGGTCTCTATCTCAATAGCAGTTTGGGTTACACAGGTTATATGTGTATGCATTTACCAAAACTCAGTGAATGTGCACTGAAAATATGTGCAGTTCACTGTATATAAATTGCATTCCAAAAGAAAAATAACACAGGCAAAAGACTGAACTCTAGTGACATGATTGCTGAAGTATTTAGGATGAATGTATTATTCTGCAGTTTACTTTGAAATGTCCCAAAAACTAAAATGAAATGATGGATGGATAAAGGAACAGATACATGATTGGATTGTAATAAGACAAGGATAGTAAAATGGTAAAGGTAGATTCTACATGATGGATATATAGGTGTTTACCGTAAAGTATTTGCAATGTTTCGGTATTTTCATTTTAAAAAACTCTAGGGGCGCCTGGGTGGCTCAGTCGTTAAGCGTCTGCCTTCGGCTCAGGTCATGATCCCAGGGTCCTGGGATCAAGCCCCGCATCAGGCTTCCTGCTCGGCGGGAAGCCTGCTTCTCCCTCTCCCACTCCCCCTGCTTGTGTTCCCTCTCTCGCTGTGTCTCTATCAAATAAATAAATAAAATCTTTAAAAAAAAAATTAAAAAAAAAAACTCTAAAAAAAATCAGGACTGTGCAACTTCAATTCCCCTCTTTGTTCAATATCTAGGATAAGGGAAGTTTTCTATGGCAAAAAAATTTTTTGCCCATTTCTCTCCTTATCCTTTTACTAACAGATGGCCACATACTTCAGGGAAGGCGAGGTCCCTTTCCACCTACAGGGAGTGATATTTTATTTATCCAATCCAATGCTTATAATTCTATTCCTCTTATTAGTGATTAAGAATATCTAACCAACAATATATAAAGAAAAGCCTTGTGTAGGGCTTCTAGGGAAGTGTTCCATATTCTGAAAGGGGAATTAGGAAAGGAACATTCTTTTTTCTGGCCTCTCACCATTGATGTTTGACCTAAGAATCTTGGAGCAGCTGCAGCCATCTTTCAACCATGAAGGGACAAGCTCAAGGTCAAAGGAAACATGCTGCAAAGGCAGAGCAGAGAAAGCATAATATGGGTTCATGATGGCATCAAACAAACTAGAACCCTTCTTCTGAACTTATGAGAGAAACATTTGGGTTGACTAGAGCTGCAGTTGTCCTCTTGCCATAAGGCAATAAGCATAAAAACAAAAAGGAAATGTGCAAAGTATGTTAGAACAACAACAACAACAAAAAAAAAAGAGCTTGTTTTTTTAATATCATTATTGAGATGTTTACATTATCACCTGAAGTCCTCTAGACTTCTTGTTAAATAAACAATAAACTTGTGTAGGAGTCAGTTGTGTATTGTGTTATTTGTAGCTGAGAGCATTTTGACTGTACACAGCCTTGAAAACAGAAAGTATATGCATATAACCATAAGAAAATGACGTCTAAGTTTATTAATTGAGGTCATTTTATTGACTGTAATTCTGCCAGTGACTTTATTAAAATAGTTTGCTGTCACTTGGAGTCATAAGGAAAAACTTTACAAGGAGGAGGAAGCTGACTGAAGCTTTGAGGGAAGAGTAAAATTTCACAGGATGGAGAAGTCAGAAGTGAGGAAGTTTCAAATAGGAGACTTATAGCTCAGGTGACCAGCTGAAGTCCCCTTGCCTTACCATTACTTCAGAGAAAACCCAAACTGGTTTCTCAGGATAGAAGAAATCTCCCCAAGAAGTATCTAAAGGAGAAAATGCTTTCACTCAACAAAATGGTCACATAGAATGAAAACTACTCTCTTCGAATAGAATCAGTTGTAATGTGGGCATCTGGGTGGCTCAGTCGTTAAGCGTCTGCCTTCGGCTCAGGTCATGATCCCAGGGTCCTGGGATCGAGTCCCACATCAGGCTCCCTGCTCCGCAGGAAGCCTGCTTCTCCCTCTCCCACTCCCCCTGCTTGTGTTCCTGTTCTCGCTGTCTCTCTCTGTCATATAAATAAATAAAATCTTAAAAAAAAAAAAAAGAATCAGTTGTAATGCTATAGTTTCTAAGTAATGGAAAAACCCAACTAAATAAAACAGCTTATTGAATAAAGAAACTTATAAGGTTATAAAACAGGAAGTCTGTTGATAGAATAAACTTCAGGATTAATTGGCCAACTCAAAAATGTCTACAGGGAGCCAATTTTTTCCACCTTTCTGTTTTCTGTTGTTGGTACATTAATCTTGCCATCAGGCTGGATCCCCCTCATGATTGTGAGATGGCCGAATTGATCTTGGTGTTTCATGACTTCTCTTCTGTCTCTTCCTCTTGAGTCTTCGTAACTGCTCCAGTCTCCCTTTCTGTATACAAGTTCCTTCTTGGGCCAGTTTGCACAATCAAATGTGGTAGTAAGACATTTCCAGTCTTTATATTACCAGTTCAGCTTTGCCCATTCTCCCATGGTCCCAACACAGCATTTCCTGAAAAGGAACTCAATTTGGACAGATTGAATGCTGTGAGCAGTAGACTGCACAGGGTTGAGGAAAGAAGCAGTGAGATTGAAAATGTGTCAGAGGAACTTCTCAAGCTGATATGCAAAGAGAAATAAAGAGTGGAGAGAAAAAAAGGATCAAAATATCCAAGAACTGTGAGACAATCACAAAAGTTGTGACATTTGAATAGGGATACCAGAAGCAGAAGAAAGAAAGGAGCAAAATAAACATTTTTAGTAATATTGGCAGAAAATTCTCCAAAATAATGACAGGCAGCAAACCACAAATCCAGGAAGCTCAGAGAACACCAAGCAGGAAAAATTCCAGAAATAAGTTAATAACATACCCAGGCCATCATATTCCAACTGAAAAACAAAATAAAACAAAACAAAAACAAAAACACAGAGATCTTGAAAGAAGCCAGGGGCACAGGAACTGGGGGGAAACACATTACCTTCAGAGGACCGACAGTAACAATTACACCAGACCTCTCTCCAAAACCCATGCAAGCAAGAAAAGAATAGAGTGAAATACTTAAAGTTATTGAAAGAAAAAATTCACCAACCTAAAACTCAAAACCCAGGGAAATTATCCTTCAAATGTGAAGAAGAAATAAACATACCTTCAAAAGCTAGACAATATGTCACCAGTAGTCTTGCCTTGCAAGAAATGTTAAAAGAAGTTCTTCAAAAGAAGGAAAATCATAAATATGGATTTTATATATAGAAGTAAAGAATTTTAGAGAAGGAATAAAAGAAGGTAGGTAAAAATAAAATCCATTATTTTTATTACTCTTAACTGATCTAATAGATAATGGTTTATTACAAGTAACAATAGCAATAATGTATTGGGTGATTATAGCTTATGGGTAAGTGAAATGACTGACAGCAGTGTCATAAGAGAAGGGAAAGAAACATTGGGGATACTCTGTTATAAGTTACCTGTACTGTCCAGGAAGCAGTTCAGTGTTATTTGAAAGTTGACTTGATTAGTTTTAAATCTAATTAAAAAAAAAAAAACAAGGACACCACTAAAACAAAATTTAAGAAGTATAATTGATATGGCAAGTGAATAAATAAATGGAACAGTAAAAATGCTCAATTAAAACTGAAAAGGCAGAAAAAGAATGGAAGACAAAAATAGAAACATGCAACAAATAAAAACAGTTACAAATATGGTAGATATTAACCAAACTATGTCAATAATTACTTTAAATATGAATATTCATAATGTATAAATTAAAAGACTTCCAAAGAGAATTCTTTTTGAAAACTCAGCTATACAGCAATGTCCACAATAGCCAAACTGTGGAAAGAGTCAAGATGTCCATCGACAGATGAATGGATAAAGAAGATGTGAGATATATATATATATATATATATATATATATATATATATATATACACACACACACACAATGGAATATTATGCAGCCATCAAAAGGAATGAGATCTTGCCATTTGCAATGACGTGGATGGAACTGGAGGGTATTATGCTGAGCGAAATAAGTCAAACAGAGAAAGACATGTATCTTATGACCTCACTGATATGAGGAATTCTTAATCTCAGGAAACAAACTGAGGGTTGCTGGAGTGGGGGGTGGGGTGTGAGGGATGAGCTGACTGGGTGATAGACACTGGGGAGGGTATGTGCTCTGGTAAGCGCTGTGAATTGTGCAAGACTGTTGAATCTCAGATCTGTACCTCTGAAACAATGCAATATATGTTAAGAAAAAAAAAAAAAAAGAAGAAGATAGCAGGAGGGGAAGAATGAAGGCCGGGAATTGGAGGGGGAGACGAACCATGAGAGACAATGGACTCTGAAAAACAAATTGAGGGTTCTAGAGGGGAGGGGGTGGGAGGATGGGTTAGCCTGGTGATGGGTATTAAAGAGAGCACGTTCTGCATGGAGCACTCGGTGTTATGCACAAACAATGAATCATGGAACACTACATCTAAAACTAATGATATAATGTATGGTGATTAACATTACAATAAAAAAGAAGGAAAAAAAAGAATCTTAACAGAAAAAGAAAGAACACTCAGCTATATGTTGTCTATAAGAAACATAATTTAAATATGAAGACACAAATAGATTAAAAGTAGAGAGGTGGAGATAGATATACCAAGCTAATACTAATCAAAAGAATGCTAGAGTAGCTATATTAATTTCAAACAAATCAGACTTCAGGACAGAAAATTATCATGAAGAAAGAGAAGCATCACCTAATGATAAAAAGATTAATTCTCCAAGAATACATAACAATTCTTAACAGGTGTATACTTGACAACAGAACATCAAAATTTCTGGGTCAGAAGCCAATAGAACTGCAAATAGAAACAGAAAATCTGCTGTTGTTGTTCAAGACCTCAACATCCCTCCATCATTAATTGACAGACCCAGAAGACAGAAAATCAATAAGGACATAATTGAACTGAACAGCACTATTGATCTACTGGATCTAATTGACATTTCATTCAATGACAGGCTATACATTCTTCTACAGCTCAAGTAGAACATTGATCAAGATAAATCACATTTGAGACATAAAACACACACCTTAACAAATTCAAAAGAATTAGAATCATACAGTATCTGCTCTCAGACCATAATGGCATAGACAGCTGGAAAATCTCAAAATACTTGGAGATTAAACAACACACTTCTAAACACATGAGTTAAAGAAGATGTCTCAAGAGAAGCTTTAAAATATTTTGAACTAAATGAAAATGAAAATACAGCTTATCAAAATTTGCTGAAAGCAGTTCTTAAAAAGAAATATATAGCATCAAATGCATATGTTAGAAAAGGGGAAAAAAATACCTAAAATCCATAATCTAATTTTCCACATTAAGAAACTAGAGAAAAAAAAAAAAAAGATCAGTATAAACCTAAAGCATATAGAAGAAAATAAATAATAAAATCAGGGCAGAAATCAAGGAATTGAGAACAGGAAATAATAGAGAAAAATCAATAAAATCAAAATCTGTTTTGTTTTGTTTGTTTTTTAAAAAAAATTGACAAGCTCTAACTAGGCTATTAAGGGGGTAGTGGAAAGAGAACACATAAATTAATAATATGAGAAATGAAAGAGAAGCTATTACTACTGATTCCATGGATATTAAAAAAATAATAAAGCAATATTATGAACAACTGTATGCCCACAAATTTGAATGAAATGAGCCAATTACTTGAAAGGTACAACTTACCCATAGTCAATAAAGAAAAAAATGTATACATATAATGTGAATAAGGCTGTATATATTAAAGAAATTGAATCAATAATTACTAAACTTCCAAAAAAGAAAGTGCCAGGCCCAGATGGTTTCACTTATGAATTCTACCAAACATTAAAGGAAGAAATAATACAAATTCTCTATAATATCTTCCAAAAAAATAGAAGCTATGAGGTCATCATTACTCTAATACTGAAACTGGATAGGTATCTTACAAAAAAGTTGTCATAAACATAAATCCAATAAAATGCTTAACAAAATACTAACAAATCAGATTCAACAACATATAAACAAAATTATACACCTCAACCAAGTAGGATTTACTCTATGTATGGGAGGATGGTTCATCATTCAAAAACACCAATGAATGCAATTCATCATATCAATAGGCTAAAGAAAATCATATGATCATATCCAAGAAAAGCTTTTTTGAAAATATAACACCCTTTTGTGATAAAAACAAACAAACAACAAAAACCAAACCTCTTACTTAGAGGGAACTCCTTCAATCTGATAAAGAAAACCTATAAAATAAACCCTACTTATAACATCATACTTAATGTTGAGAAACTATAGGCTTTCCACCTAAGACTGAGTACAAGACAATGTCCCCTCTCACCACTCCTATTAAATATTGTATGTAGCTAATGCAATAAGATAAGAAAAAGGAAAGAAAAAGATATACAGATTAAGAAGAAAGAAATAAAACTAACATGATTGTCAATGTAGAAAATCCCCAAAACTCAACCAAAAATTCCTGAAACTAAGTGAATATAGAAAGTTTGTAGGACAGATGGTTAATATACAAATTCAGTTGCTTTCCTATATATCAGCACTGAACATTTGGGATTAGAATTTTTTTTAAAATGCCATTTATATTAGCCTCCCAAAAAAGAAATATTTAGGTATAAATGTAAAAACACTATGTAAAGAATCTGTATGTGGAAAACAACAAAACTCTGATAAAATAAATCAAATAAAATCTTTATAAATGGAGAGATATTCCATGTTCATGGAACAGAAGATTTGATATTGTTAGGATGCTAATTCTTCCCAACTTGATCTACTGATTCAATGCAATCCTAATAAAAGTTCCAACAACTTATGTAGTACATACTGACAAACTGATTCTAAAGTTTATATGGGGAGACAAAAGATTCAGAATAGCCAACACAATACTGAAGGAGAAGAACAAAGTTGGAAAATGGACACTACCCACATTAAGACTTACTATAAAGCTCCAGTAAATAAGACCATGTGTACTGGTGAAAAAAATAGACAAATAGATCAATGGGACAGAATAGTGAGTCCAGAAATAGAGCCACAGAAATATAGTCAACTGATCTTTGACAGAGCAAAGATAACTCATTGGAGAAAGGACAGTCTATTCAACAAACAGTGCTGGAACAACTGAACATCCATGTGCTAAATAAATAAATAAGCTTAGTTCCAGACCTGATATCTTTCACAAAAGAATAATAATAACTCAACAATTCTGAGTTTATCTTTGTGTATGGTGTAAGAGAATGGTCCAGTTTCGTTCTTCTCCATATGGCTGTCCATATGGCTGTCCAATTTTCCCAACACCATTTGTTGAAGAGACTGTCTTTGTTCCATTGGACATTCTTTCCTGCTTTGTCAAAGATTAGTTGACCACAGAGTTGAGGGTCCATTTCTGGGGTCTCTATTCTGTTCCATTGATCTATGTGTCTGTTTTGTGCCAATACCATGCTGTCTTGATGATCGCAGCTTTGTAATATAGCTTGAAGTCAGGCATTGTGATGCCGCTAGCTTTGATTTTCTTTTTCAACATTTCCCTGGCAATTCGGGATGTTTTCTGGTTCCATACAAATTTTAGGATTGTTTGTTCCAGCTCTGTGAAAAATGTCGATGGTATTTTGATAGGGATTGCATTGGAAGTGTAGATTGCTCTGGGAAGCATAAACATTTTAACAATGTTTATTCTTCCAATCCATGAGCATGGAATGTTTTTCTATCTTTTTGTGTCTTTCTCCATTTCTTTCATAAGTGTTCTGTAGTTTCTTACACCAAACACAAAGATAAACTCAAAATGGATGAAAGACCTCAATGTGAGACAGGAATCATCAAAGCCTAGAGGAGAACAGAGGCAGTAACCTCTACTACATCGGCCACAGCAACTTCCTTGAAGACAAGACTCTAAAGGCAAGGGAAACAAAAGCAAAAATGAACTTTTAGGAGTTCATCAAGATAAAAAGCTTCTGCACAGCAAAGGAAACAGTCAACAAAACTAAGAGGCAATCCGTAGAATGGGAGAAAATATTTGCAAATGACATTACAGCTAAAGGGCTGGTATCCAAGATGTATAAAGAACTTATTGAAGTCAACACCCAAAAAACAAATAATCCAGTCAAGAAATGGGCAGAAGACATGAACAGACACTTCTCCAAAGAAGACATACAAATGACTAACAGACACATGAAAAAATGTTCAACATCACTAGCCATCAGGGAAATACAAATCAAAACCACAATGAGATACCACCTTACACCAGTTAGAATGGCAAAAATTAACAAGACAGGAAACAACAAATGTCGGCAAGGATGTGGAGAAAGGGAAACCCTCTTATACTGTTGGTGGGAATGCAAGCTGGTAAAACCACTCTGGAAAAGTATGGAGGTTCCTCAAGATGTTAAAAATAGAGCTACCCTATGACCCAGCAATTGCACTACTGGGCATTTATCCCAAAGAAACAGATGTAGTGAAAAGAAGGGTCACATGCACCCCAATGTTCATAGCAGCAATGTGCACAATAGCCAAACTGTGGATGAATGGATAAAGATGTGGTTCATATATACAATGGAGTATTACTCAGCCATCAGAAAGGATGAATACCTACCAATTGCATCAGCATGGATGGAACTGGAGGGGATTATGTTAAGTGAAATAAGTCAAGCAGAAAAAGACAATTACCATATGGTTTCAGTCATATGTGGAACATAAGAAATAGCAGAGAGGACCACAGGGGAAGGGAGGGAAAACTGAATGGGAAGAAATCAGAGAGGGAGACAAACCATTAGAGACTCTGGACCCTGGGAACCAAACTGAGGGTTACTGAAGGGAGGAGGGTGGGGAGATAGGGTGATGGTTATTAAGGAGGACATGTGTTGTGATGAACAATGGGTTTTTTATGCAACTAATGAATTGTTGAACACTACATCAAAAACTAATGATGTACTATATGTTGGCTAACTGAACATTAAAAAAAAGAAAAAAAATAACTCAAAATGGATCATAGACCTAATTTAAAATCCAAACTATAAAGTTTCTAGAAGATACCATAGGAAAAATTCAAAGTTCCCTTGGTTTAGAGATGAGTTTTTAGATATAATACCAAAGTCATGATTCATAAAAGAAAAAAAATGTTAAATTGGACTCTATTAAAAATAAAAACTTCTGTTAAGCCACAGACTGGGAGAAAATCTTGAAAAACATATCTGATAAAGGACTTTATACAAAATACAAAGAGCTCTAAAAACTCAACAACAACAAAACAAACAACCCAATTAAAAATGGGCAAACAATCTAAACAGATGTCTCACTAAAGAAAGTATACAGATATGTATATGAAACAATGCTCAACATTGAAAAATGAAATACTGCTGTGCACCTATTAAGATTACCAAAATCCAAAAAAAAAAAAAAATTGACAGTGGCAAAAATGTGAAGTAAAGGGATTCTCATTCACTGCTGTTGAGAATGCAAAATTATACAACCAATTTGAAAGACAGTTAACCAGTTTCTTACAAAACTAAACATACCCTTACCAAGTAATCCAGCTCTACTGCATATTTACCATTTGAGTTGAAAACCCATGCCTGCACAAACTGCACACAAATGTTTATGGCAACTTTATTCATAATTATGAAAAACTGGAAGTAACTTAGGTATTCTTCAATATGTGGATACTCTGGTACATCCATTCAATGGAATATTATTCAACAATAAAAAGAAATGAGCTATCAAGCCATGAAATGACATGATAGAATCATAAGTGCATATTGCTAAATGAAAAAAAAATCTGAAAAGGCTACATATACTGTATGATTCCAACTATATGACATTCTGGAAAAGGCAAAACTACAGAGATGAAAATGATCAATGGTTGTCAGGTATTTGGGGATGATGAATAGATGGACCACAAGGATTTTTTTAAGGCAGTGAAGCTATACTGTATGATAATGTTATGGTAATACATATGGTAATACATAACATTATTCATTTGTCAAAACCCATTGAAATGTACAACACAAAGAGTGAAACTTTATGTAAACTATGGACTTTATTTAATAATAATGTATCAGTATTGGTTCATTGATTATAACAAATGTATCATACTCATGCAAGATCTTGATAATTAGGGGAAACTGCTTAAGGAGAGATGTATATAGAACTCACTGTACTATCTGCTCAATTTTTCTGTTAATCTATAACTGCTCTAAAAAATAAAGTCTATTAATTTTTAAAGTCACTTTTTCATCTCACACTCCATAATATTTTTGTCTAGTAAACATTTTTTCCCTTCAAAATAGTTGCCTTTGAAGCTTGGCACTTATTCTAGTGTTCACATGAGCTGCTGTCAGACTTACAGGGTGTCCTCTTACGCCTCCTGTATTGACAAGTCTCCTTTCTAGGAGGTTTTGACTTGAAAGAGCAGCCAACAGGTTTTCTGAACCAAAACTAACAAATAGCATAGCTGATTAGTTATTTTTTTGTTTGTTTTTAAAGAAAAAGAAGACTGATTAAATCTACAGACAATTTGCAAAGTTGAGATGAGATGGAAAACCATTTCAAAGAAGGGTCACATCAATGGCATATAATTGTAACCTCAACATCTGGAATTTCCCCTAAATACAAATACCTTCATATTATTTTTATGCTTATCATTTCAAATTATACAGACAAAAAGAAAATCCAGTTTAATCCCACTACCAATAGAAAAAAAGAAATCAGTTTTCAGTCTAAGCATTGCTCCTTTGAAGGTAACATGCCCTGTTTCTCTAGCTGCCTTTAGGATTCTGTCTTGTTTCTCACCAGCTTTCCTGTAATGTGTTTAAACATAGGTTTATTTGTAGCACGTATTTTGCTCATAGTTTGAACCACTTGTTGAAACTGTAACTTGATGTCTTTTGTCATTTGGGGAAAATTATTGGCCATGATTGTTTTCAAGTGTAGCTTCTACCCCATTTCATTCTCTTCCCCACCCTCCACCCCTCCCCCCGCTGGCACTCCAGTAACTCTTTGTCATATATTTTCACCATGCTCCATCTGTCTCATATTCTTTTTCTGTATTTTGCGTGTTTTTTTCTCTCCATGCTTCAGTCTATTTATTTTCTACTGACCAGATTTCCAGCTTACTAATTCTGTTGTAAGTCTGTCCAATCTGTTGTGAAACTCATCTATTGAGTTCTTAATTAATATAGGTTATTATTGTATTTTTATTTCTAGAATGTTCATATAAACTTTTTTATAGTTTCCTTATAAAATTTTTCATGTCAGTTTCCTGACAAAATTTTGTCAGCTAACTCCTTGAACATGTTATTACTGAGTTCATGTCTAATAAATGCAATACCTGAATTTTCTATGGGTCTGTTTATATTGTCTGATTTCCTATTTTTAAAAATGTTTCACTAACATACAGTAAAGTGTACTAATCTTAAGTGTACATTCTAATGGTGCTAACATATGTATATTTTCAGTAACCCTCATCAGATTGAGAAACAATAGTTATTAACAATATATAAAGAGTTCTAACAAATCAATAAGATTAGAGAGAATCATCACAAGGAAAAACTGGACAAAAGTTCTAAACAGGCAATTCACAAAGAGCACAAATAGGCTATACAAGAATAAATCTGATAAATGTGCAGGCTCACTTTTAATCAAAAAATTAAAATTAAAATAGCAATAAGATGCTATTTTTCATACATTGCATTAAAAGTTACAAATTAATACATCATTGATCTACGGTGGTAAAGCTGGGACTTTCATATCTTAGGGAAGTAGAAATGACATTTCTTAGCTGTCAGGTATCTCTCTGTGTTTCAAATTTATTTACTCTTTGATTCAGCAATTCAATTGTTAAGGCTCTGTCATTCAGAAATTTTCATAGAGGCACACAAAGATATATTAGCTAATACTAATATCAATACATTTTTTTAGAGCTCACTATTTGCTAGATACTGTTCTTAGTGTTTTATGTGTATTAACTCATATAATTGTCAAGATGACATAGAGACAATAGATATTTCCCAGCCTGAATGGTAGTTGAAGTAGGACACTAAAGCTAAAAAGGGAATATAGTGCTTGTTTTTGCCTCAAACACTAAGTAGAAGAGGCAAACATTTTAAAAGGAATGGCTAAGTGGAGGATATCAGGCACACATCAGAGGGTTGTCCAGGTGGGTATAGTGCAATGACAGGGAACGAGGTGGATAAAGCCACAGGGCTAGACTAGCCAGATCCCTAAAATTTGTTAACCATGGGAAAAGATTTCACTACCTCCATACCATGTAACTTCAATCACTTGCCAACTCTGTGTGCTCCACAGCGCCAACTGCTGTGGGATTTATAAAAGAATGACGAGACTTAGTCTATCTCTAAGAGTCTGAACATGATGTGGGAACACTGTGCATTCTGCTCCAGCCTCCCAGAGAAGGAGCCCCACCCAGATATCTAGCAGCTTCTACAGCACTCTGGGGATTTTTTGTCAAGTGTCTCTCTCCAATGCTTGTCTCTGCTCTTTTTGATGGCAACTCTATGTCTTACTCCTCTCTGTATCCTCTACACCTAGAATGATTGGATCCATGGATGGGTAGGTGAATAGTTGAGTGGATGGGTGGATGGGAGGATAAGTGAATACCTCATACCAAGTATCGACCCTTTCCTCATGACAAATAGATAAGAGGTCACACCAGATAATGTCTAATGTCTATTGTTCTGAAAACAGTCCTATATTCCGGTCTAACTTTTTTTCCATGTTTCAAGATTCCAATTTTGTGGAATTTATTTCCACCCTGTAAGTTTCATCAGCACAGAGAAAACTATAATTAAATTGGTGCTGTTTCCTATAGTTTTATTTTTTTTTCTCTTTTCAAAGCAGAAAGATCCTTGTATTTATTGTTTCATGTTTCTGAAAAAACAAGCACTAACAGCTTCAGGAACGACTATTAGAGTATCTGTCCACTGTCATATTAATTCCTCTCTGCAAAGAAAATCTATTTCATGCTTATTATTTTTTTATTGTTGCCATATACAATGAAATTCTGATATGTTCAGACTGTCATCATTGCCAGCAATTCTCAACACAGGCACTCATAGCTGAATCAAGGCATCAAAATGGCACAGTAAGAGCCAGTGGGGCTTCCAAAGCTTGACTCAGGCTGAAGAAGCAGCAGCTACCAGGGGCACGCTCTTCCCATGGTGGAGGACTGGAGGACAAGAAGTCAGGCCAAACCATGCAAACACATTCCAAGTCTCCACTGGGATGTGACTTAGGTCATGTCCACTCATATTCCATGGCCAAAGTGGTCTTATGACCAAGCCCAATATCCATAGGGCAGGGCATTATACTGGGCTTTTGCTGGGAAAGGAAAGAGTAAATATTTACTGGATAATAATATAAACTATCACAGGGAGTCATTTAAAATTTAACGCTCGGGACACCTGGGTGGCTCATTTGGCTGAGCATCAGACTCTTGGTTTCAGCTCAGGTCAAGATCTCAGGGTCGTGGGATCAAGCCCCACGTTGGGCTCCACACTCAGCCTGGAGTCTGCTTGTCCCACTCCCTCTGTTCCTCCCCCTCTCATGCTCTCTCTCTCAAATAAATAAATAAAATCTTTAAAAAAAAAAAAAAAGTTAACTCTCAAGGCCCCTGCTTCTTCCTCCCAATTTCCTGGAACTCTGTCTGCTTTTTATGCTTTGGTGGCTTTTAACACCCAGTAAGTAAAGATAATAACAAAAAGAGTAACTATTTATGGAGTACCCACTATGCTTCAGTCACTTTATATGTATCATTTGTAATTCTTACCACAGATCTACAAAGAGTTGTTACACATACGTTATGCATATCACATACAAGAAAGCTACAGATCAAAGAGAGAAAGTATCTCATCCAGTGTCACTAGTGCATGCCAGAGATAGATATCTATCAAGACCATTCTAGAAGCCCACTCACTGCGCATGGGCAATTTCTTGGGGCACTCAGCTTCACTGATCATCTTATCTGATGCATTTATTTGTGACAATTAAGACCACAATGAAATACCCCTACATGCCAAACTGAGTAAATTTAAAAGACTCAAAATATCAAGTGTTTGGAAGAAGTAGAGTATTAACAGCTCCCTACACTGCTGGTGGCGATGGAAATTGGCACTTTGGGGCACAGTTTGACATTATCTATTAGATTCGAATGCATACTATATCATTACCCAGTGAGTCCATGCCTCCTAAATACAGTATGTGATATATAGACATATAGATGGAGATGTAGATATATGTATAGACACAGGTATTGATATAGATGTAGATATACAAGCAAACAATAATTAAAGAAAAAAATCTCCACTTAAGAGGAAGAAATGTCCTTAAAGAAAGCCAAGCTCCTAAAAAAGCAAGAACAGAAAAGTAACATTTAACAAAAAGTTGCAGAATACAAGGACATTTGCTGGTAGGAATGTGAGTGTTGGAGTACCTGCAGAAGAGTTTGGAGAGTCAGAGGAATTGGTGATGGGCTTGCACTAAGGATTTAAGAGCTAAGTGGGATGAAGAGCCTCGGAAGCTTGAACTTCAGGTAATGACTTGAGGAAAAACAGGAATGCACAATGATCTGGATGGTATACTCGGCGAAGGTGGATTATTGTTTCTGCTTAGAGACTCAGCTGGAATTGATTGGAGGATGGGGATGGGGGTTCAGGGCCAGTCTTTTAAGGAGATCACAGAGATTAAGACATCTTCCTTGGCACACACACCCTAAATCATGCTGCAAGCAGAGTTGAGGCTGGGGACTGAGCTTAGTTAATTAAATTAATTTGCTCCTAAATTTCATCTTGCCAGGTCAAGCCCATTTTCTCAGCCAGCCGAAGGTTTTTTTGATTTTTGGGGTTTGGTTTTTTGTTGTTTGTTTGATATTTTAGGTTTCCCCTGTGACTTACAAGTGTTCTTCAAAAATTAAAAAAAAAAAAAGATTCAAATAGCACAGAGGGCTTTTGTTTTAAAAGCAACCCTCCCCCACCCCATTCCCCCCCCACCCCCCGCCATAGGCCTGTTCTCCAAATGCTCTTTTTACCATTGTGAATAGTAGGTCTCCAGTTGGTTACATCATTTTTCTAGATAATGCTTATTATCTTGTTTTTGACTTGCCAACTGCAGGCAATGTGCCCTGACTTCTTGTTCCAGTTACCCTCCATTTACCTGACTCCCAGACCCATTTCCCCCGTACTTCTACCCAGGGAAGGGACTTAAGGTGAAAATGAGTGATCTTTCCTCATACTCCATCAATGGTCCAAAATAATGCCATATTTTAGTGAGCTTCATATGTGGCTTATTTTTACAGCTTTTTGTTTTCTGGGTTTTTAGTCAACATTTTTTTCCCTGTGGAGAAGCAATATATGTATTCTTACCACAGTTTCAGTTATATCCCGCTGCTCAATCATCTTGTCTCCTACAGCATTATCCTTCCTGAAGTTCACCATCCTCCAGAACTCATAGAAAGCCCTGGAACCTCCCTGTCCTGTCCTTCAGCCACACCCACTGTTGCCTACATCCCGGGGCTTCTCTGCCTAGGCATTCTCCCTTGTTCTTTTTTTTTAATTTAAATTCAATTAGCCAATATATAGAATATCATTAGTTTCAGATGTTGAGTTCAGTATTTCATCAGTTGCACATAACACCCAGTGCTCATTACATCACATGCCCTTCTTAATGCTGGTCACCCAGTTACCCTATCCCTCCACCTACCTCCCCTCCAGCAACCTTGTTTGTTTCCTATAGTTAAGAGTCTCTCATGGTTTTTCCCCCTCTCTGATGACTTCCCATTCTGTTTTCCCTCTCTTCCCCTATGATCCTCTGTCGTTGCTTATGTTCCACATATGAGTGAAACCATATGATAATTGTCTTTCTCTGATTGACTTATTTCACTCAGCATAATGCCCTCTAGTTCCATCCAATTGTCATGAGAGAAGAATAAAGAAATCTTTGGATATATAAAAACTCAACAAGTTTAGTTCTTATGCAGAAGAACAGCTTCTTTTTCTTTTGTTCTGAAAAACAGAGCTGGAGGTATCACCATTTCAGATTCCAAACTATACTATAAATCTGTAGTAATTAAAACAGTATGGTATCTGCACAAAAGTTGACATATAGGTGAAGGGAACAGAATAAAGATCCCAGAAATAAAATTACACTTATATGGTCAATTAACCTACAAAAGGAGACAAGAATATCCAATGGAAAGAAGACAGTCTCTTCAACAAATGGTGTTGGGAAACTGGACGGCTGCATGCAAAAGAATGAAACTGGCCCACTTCTTAAACCATACACACACAAAAAAACTCAAAATGGATTAAAGACCTAATTGTGAGAATTGAAACCATAAAACTCACAGAAGAGAACACAGGCAATAATTTCTCTGACATCAGCCATAGCAACATCTTTCTAGATATGTCTCTTGAGGCAAGAGAAACAAAAGCAAAAATAAATTATTGGTAATTCCTTCAGCTCTAAGTTTCCCCTCTTCAATTGGATTTTCATTTTAGCCATTACAGATGGTCCCCAATTTAGAATGGTTCAACTTAGGATTTTTAGACTTCACAATGGTATGAAAGCATACACATTCAGTAGAAACTGTACTTGGAATTTTGAATTTTGATCTTTTTCCAGGCTAGCAATATGTGGGACTGATCCTTTCTCATGATTCTGGGCAGTAGCAGCTCCTGGTCTGTCACGTGATCATGAGGGCAAACAACCCACACACTTGCAACCATTCTATCCTCATACAATCATTCTGTTTCTCACTTTCTGTACAGTATTCAACAAATTATATGAGATATTCAATACTTTACGCTAAAAACGGGCTTTGTGTTAGATGATTTTGCCCAATGGTAAGCTAATGTAAATGTTCTGAGCAAATTTAAGGTAAAGTAGGCTGAGTTATGATGTTCGGGAGGTTAGGTGGATTAAATGCATTGACAACTTATATTTTCATCTTACAATGGGTTTAAGTTAAGGAAGATCTATATATTGTTAATTGTCTGTGTAATCTCTATGTTTTTATTGTCATTGTCAAAAATTATTTCATTGTTTGCTTTTCCTTTTACATGGCACAGCACTCTTAATTTTATGTTTTTATTATTTTCTCAAATTTCTGAGCATATTAAAGTTCTGCCTTATCCCTTTGTTTTATTTAAATCCTCTTATTATTTATCTCTGTTTCTTTTACTGAAGCTAGTTTTTCCCTTTGTTCAGCTTGGCCTTTTTCTTCCATATTCTAGGTCTTTTATGTGACTTGGTCATATACAGGTGTCTATCAATGTTTATAAATCAAAGAACAAGCTGATCATTCTAAAGAGTTGTTAAGGATTTTGTCTTCTATTGTTTGAATCTATCTGTTTCTTAATTAGTCTTTCTTCTGGGAGGAAGAAATCTGGCTGAGAGATCTGTTTCTGGACTGAATGTTCTCTGCTCTAGGGTGTGTGGAGAGGAGCTTCCCAATAGGCTAAGGGCCACCAAATCTCAGAAAGAGGAGGGTTTCACCAAAAGAGGCTCCTTCCCACACTAGTAGCCTTGACTCACACAGTTTCTTAATTTCCTTAGAAGTCCTTCACATGTTTTTGTCTGTAGGGGCAAACTTCCCTGGAAGGCCTGACATTTTGTACCCAAAGGTGGGGAAGTGGGGAGAAGTTGCTTCTGCCCCAAATAAACTTTAAACAATCTCCTTGTCTTCATCCTAACTGCCAACGCCACATTCCAACCTGCCATCTCTGAGCCCAGGCCCCTGTAGTTCTGACAGGCTTCATCCAATCTTTACCTCCCCTCCCCCTGCCACCACACACACACACACACACACACACATCCTGGTCTCCCTGCAGCCTCCCTGGGCTTCCTCTGGACTGGGCATCTCTCTATTTCCTCCCCCAACCTACCCCACACCTCATCATCTTGCTGGAACTCTTGAAATCTCACACATGCTGAAGGACCCCCTTAGAACCTCTTCACTTTGTGAGCTTATTTCTTTTATTATTCCTTTAATGTAATTGTAATGGGCTATCAAAAGAGTACAAAATATGCTGTCTATTGTCTTGAGCCATACACTTAAAGGAACTTATAATAAGATAAATAGATTTACAGTCACCTGTGTCCCTGTGGCCTTAGTATGACTATTCTCATCTGTGAGTGGGCAGAGTTATATCTATGTCTCTCTGTGTATTACACGATATTTTGACTTTTTTCTTTAGTGCTATGAAGTTTCCGTCTTTACCATCTTGATAAATGTGTGAACCTCCAAAAAGAACCTATATCAACCTCTTCAGAGCACATCAGATTTAGGTGTCATTAACCCCATTTTGATACGAGAAAATTTGGAGGCAAAGTCACTTAGCAAAGTTGCAAGTGCTGAGTCAGGAATGAGAAGCCATGTCTGCCTCATTCCAAATCCTGTTCTTTCTTTGCTCATGAGATTGTTCTGGGGATTAAATGAGATAAAATGTGTGGAGCTCATAGCATAAGTTTGGTAAATGTAATTGCCATTCTGGTTCCCCCTTCTTAGTCACAGCTACATACCCCAAATCCCTCCCTTCTCTTGGCCAAAGAGAATAAAAGCCTTCAAACCTCCTCATTTATGGTTTCTTCTCAGAAAGATCTCTGTGCCGCTGGGAAAGGGGAGAGGCTCCTGGAGTCTGCTGTCACTGATCTCTCTGTGCTTCTCTGGACCCCACCCTCGCCATTCCCACCCCATGCTCCTCATTACTCACAGCTTGTGGCAGCCTTAACCAACCAAACCCCTGCTTCCACTCTCCTCTCCTCTTAAAATATGCAGAGCCACACTTTGGTTTTCTTAAAAGCTTCCAACTTGCCAATCAGTTAAGTTAAGCCAAGTTTCTGTGCTAATGAAAAAGAACCAGTAAGGGGGCCAAGGAGAAAATATTTGCAATGCATATGAAAAGGTGTTGTTGTCTTTTGTGTATAAAGAGCTGAAATAAATCAATAAGAAAAACATTAACCACCCTTCTGAATGAGAAACAACATGAACAAAATATTCACCCAAAAGAACATGCAATTTCTAAATAAGCATGTGACAGTATTTTCAATCCCACTAGTAATCAAGAAAATGCAAAGTCAAATAATTACATATTTCTCATCTACAGAATTATCAATATTTAAAATCTAATGCTTGATTCTGGCAAGAGGCTCTGAGATGAACACTCAGCCACAACTCATGAATGTATCAAAAGCTTGAAACATAGTCTTGTAACCTTTGATCCAGTTGTTCCATTACTGGGATACAAGCTAAGGAAAAAATATGAAAGGCAGGGGCGGGGTGGCTGGGTGGCTCAGTAGGTTAAGCGTCTGCCTTCCGCTCAGGTCATGATCCCAGGGTGTTGGGATGAAGCCCTATGTCAGTCAGGGAGTCTGCTTCTCCCTCTCCTTTGCTCGTGCTCTCTCTCGCTACCTCTGTCTCTCTCTCAAATAAATAAATAAAACCTTTGGGGGAAAAAATATGAAAGGCAGATATTTAAGTTCATATGGTTTATCACAGCAAATAAAAGGAAGCAACTTAGTAATTAAAACAAATTAAAGAGCTTTGTACTTTTATATGGGAAAATGGTCATGGTATAATGTTTGGTAGTGAAAACTCAGCACTTAAAATCACATAATCAGTAACATCTCAGTAGTATAAAGCAAATGTCCACAAATGTGTAGGAGACTAGAAGTAAATATACCCGAATGTGCTAGATATTATGAGCAGTTGTTAAGAGTTTGAGCTTTTTTTTTTTAATCTCTCCGTTACTTTTTTTTTTTTTTTAACACAAAGAACATCTATCACTTTGACACAGGGCCAAACTTTTAATTAGAAATTTTAAAGGACCCAAATAAAATCTGCCTGCCTCTATCTGTAAGAGCTCACAGAGAGAGACTGCAGTAGGGCCCCTCCAAGAAGGAACCAGCAATGAATGGGTGTTCGTTTGGGTGGGGATAAAGTGGGCAGGGATTCCCCTCCCATGGGCAAATCTTGCTCTATATAGTTCTGGGAAGTAAGCAAAAATTCCCCACTGGGACTCCATCACACACTCTCACTCAGGAGGAGCTCAGCAGCTTATCCCAGCCACATCCTGCACATATTACTGAGGCTGCCAGAACTGAGTCCCAGTCCTGGTTGCACTACCTCAGACAAATTCTTATCACTGCTCCCAACCTCCATTTTCTCACTTTTAAAATGGGCCCTTGGCAATATCCTCTTTGATGGTATTTATGAGAATTAAATGAGATAGCAGTTTTATTGTTATAAGATATAGCTGAGTTTTTGCTACTCCATTAATAAATATCCAGCACAGAAAGACACACTGCATTTCTGTGACTTAACATCAGACCCTTACCATATAATCTAATTTTTCATATAATTATCCTGCCTTCTTAAAATATTCCTCATTTCTTTAAAATTAGACACTTCCATGGTTAAATCTTTTAAAATATATGAAACATGTCCCTGCTAGCTAAACAACAACTCACCATTAAACACTATTTATCTTCTTTTCAGAATGGCCTGGGGTCCTTACTCTAAGTGTGTCCAGGGGGGGAAGGGGACCAATCTCTTCAATAACTTAAACTTAATATCTTTAACTTATTTGCTGAGAAAGACATTGTATTGTCACATTATTTCTAAGATATTAGTCACGGCAACCTAACTTTGAAGATTGTTCCAGTTTCACAGATGAGAAAATTGAGGCTCAGAGAGGTTAAATAAAATGCCGATGGTCAGCCCCATGGAAGGCAGTGAAGATTCAAACCCAGTTGGAGTTCCAAAGCCCTGGTTCCTTGCCAGCTCATGGTGTAGTCACATCCTCCACCCACGGCTGGATCCAAGAAGCTTTAGTTGTAAAATAAATGCTACTTTGTTTTTGTATCTGACCTTACAGTTTGTGGAGCTTTCTACCTTTCTTTAGTTAGTTGTTTGGCTTCCTCCTTGAAAGGAATTCTTGTTACATTCTGGTGTTTTTAACCCATCCTACCTTGGCAAATGACATAAGCAAACGTCTTATGATTATGTCTAAAGGCCAGTTGGCTGTCAATGATCCTTCAGAAGTCTTCCCGTAAGTGAGGTGCAATGATCTGGGGACTTGTTCTTTGGCTACCTATAGGCTCTTTTAGCTTCCTTGCAGCTCCCCAGCTGCATTTCAGATAACTGAAGTTGTTTAATTTATGAACTCTGAATACGGGGGATAGTATTAGCCAACATGGATCTATATGTATTACAAAACAAAATGCCGAACTGTTGCTAGTTTCTAGTAAATGCCTGTTCTGTCCCACTGTTATTTTACAGACATTGCTTCTGTAAAACTGTGGAATGCAAGTGTTCTTGTCCGCATTTTCTAAGTGAAGAAATGGAGACTCAAAAGTTTCCACACGTGGCCAAAAGCGTTCTGTGAATAGTTCCCTTCACATCGACATGTATATGTCCAGCATGGGAGTTTCACTAAAGATTGATAAGCAGTGTGAGTTTCTTCATTAACTAAAGAGAATTATGAACACTTGCCCACTGTGTCAAACAGGCAGTCCTAATAATAATAATGCCTGGAGCTGGTCCAGCCCACACTGAATTGGGAAAGGTGTCTGCACTGCACACCTCCAGGGGGCAGCCTTACATTGTGTTCAACCTGGATGGAATTCCCAAGGGCACACACATTGTGCAGACATCTGGAATGGGGCCCCGGGACTGCAGCAGAGAAACCTTAATGGGAGAAGCCGGGAGGGTGTCACAGCAGTTCGCCCTAGGACTGTCAAGTAGACAACAATGAAAAGCCCCACTGGAAGGGCCAGCCATCAGACATGAGAAGTGCAGGGTGTCTCTTGGGTCTGAGATTTAAAACAAGGGTGACATGGTCTCAAGTTCCCTGCCCTTCTCTCTGGCGGGGAGAGGGGAGAGATAAAATGCAACCTATAACATAGCATTCTTTCTGGGTGATGTAGGTAGACTCTATTTAACTAACCAGAGCGTCAAAATCCGCTTCAAGTTTTTAATTGCCTAAGTGAAGCTTTTACAAACTCTACAATGTCTGGAAGCCTCAGGCAGAAGTGATCCAAATAAATCACATGGCCTTTGTCCAAGCAATCCCTGTTTCTAAGAATCTTTTCCGAACATTAGCCCACGACAGAGGCCGTGAGGGGCCAGTCATGCAGGGACTTCCCAGGCCACCAATGCCCCTCAGCTCTGAAAGGCCACCCTGCTATGGAGTGGCAGAGCAGCCAGCCAAGATTCAAACGCAGGTCTGTCCCTGTTTGGTCCCCGGCCCTGACAGTGCTGGGCCAGGCCATCATGTTCCATCTGGGAGTTTTTCAGTCCACACGCAGGGGAATTCTCCACCACAACCTCTGAGTCTGGTAACTGCAGATGGAAACAGAAACGTAGTTAGAAAAATGTGATTCTTGCGCAGGAAAGTTGGACCAGAGAAGAGTTCAGATGTGGGCGGGTGTGTGTGTTTAAAAAAAAAAAAAAAAAGAAAGAAAGAAAGAAAAAAGAGAAGGGTGGGAACCCCACCAGCCAAGTCTGCAGAAAAAAAAATAAATGAAGTCTGCCTATCTCGGGCCGGAGCCCCTCCCCTCGGCCCGCGCCGGAGGAGCGTGACACAGGTGCCGCTTCCTCCCCGCTGCTGAGGGTCAGCAGCAGGCCGGCGCGACCCTCGCCACCGCTCCGCTGCCCCCTCGGCCCCCGGTCCGGCCGGCGCCCCGCACCCATCGGCGATGAACAGCGTCAACGGCACGTCGCGGCCCCGCCTCGGTGAGTACCCGCCGCCCGCAGCAGTCCACCGCCCGCGGGGTTCCCGGGACCCTGTGCCTGCCGGGCCCACGGGAGCCGGGAGCTCGGGCTCAGCGGCGGGACCTCAGCCCGAGCCCCGCGGCGTCGCCGGGTGGCGCCCGGAGCGCCCGAGCCCGGCCCGGCTCTGCACCCCGGGGCCTGGAGGGGCCGCCCGGCCACCGCCGCCCCGCGCGCCGCCCGTTCTCTACGTCTTTGTGCGGTGGCCGCCGAGTATCTGCCGCAGAAACTGGCCCTAGACTAGTAAGTGAGGGACTTACTAGGAGGGAGAGGACGTCGCGCGCTGTTTGCTCGGCCGCCCAGGGCTCGGGGACGGGTTCGGAGTAAACTTCAGTAAACTCCGCCGTTGCCCGGACTCGCTGTCCCGGCCGCGGGGAGGGACACACATGGCGGAGGCATAGGCTCGCCTTGACCCTTTGGGGCGTTGTAATTCCTCTTTCTTTCTAAGACGGCACATGCTTTCCTGCTGACGGGAAATCGTATACCCTGAGCTTCTTTGTGAGGATGTTGGGAAACTTTGCCGGGCCTCCCCCGGCCCCTCCTCTGCCAGTGGGCTTTTGCAATAAAAAAAAAAAAAAAAAAACACTAAAATTTCCTTTTCAAAACTTTCCATAAAAAGTAATGTTTATCCCTTCTATCTCCACCCTGGCTAGATCTGGTCATTGGAAACTGTCAGACGGGAGACATTCTGAGTCTATAGTGTATCGTGTTAAGTAATTAATATGATAATAATATGGGTACTGGAGACATCCACTCGTTTACAGGTCTTTAAAATCCAGGTGGTTGTGTGGCCTCACCAGAGGAACTTGAGCATAGTGGACTGTGGCTAGGTGCCTGTGTGTGCCTAGTCACGCGTGTGCCCAGGAGGGTGCTCAGCTAGTCTGCGTGCAGGAGGACGAGTCCTGGAGTGAGGGCCCTGCTGCCTGCTGTGGGATCAGCAGTGCCACCTATTAGCCGGGGGCCTGCGGCAAGCTAGCCTCTCTCTTAGCTCCAGCTTCATCCGCTGCAAAATGGGAGTGATAGGGTATTTCTCTTTGGGCTGTGAGAATTAAGAGCTTGTAAATGGCTCAGCACAGAGATTAACACATACTAAGGGCTCGATAAATGTCAGGCATCTTTGTTTTCATTTTACACTAGACTGGGTCTGGAAGCTCATGTGCATTAGTGCTTGCATGTAAGTTTCTGTGAGTGTGTGAGTCAGACACTAGTGAACTTAGATGTGTGTGTCCGGGCCAGGGTTGAAGGGAAAGCCACGGTAATCATTCCAGTACAGGCGCTGGGGAAGTGCAGGCCTGCTGCCATTCCCCTGGCTGGAAAGGACAGGCTTGCTCACCAGGAGCCCTGCCCCTGCCCCCACTCTCAGGCAGTTCTCTAAGATTCAAGTTTCAGACCTTGACCAATGGCTGCAGACACTTCCCTTCCAGAGCTCACAGGAATACAGCCCTCACTTGCATACCATTCTAGATTACCCTTAGGACTTGATTTATTGCAGGCTCTTTGCTGTAAGAGAACCCTGGGGCCCTCTTTCTTGCTGTGAACTCAGGCAGGATGTGTCTATATCCTGTCTCAGTTTACATCACTGCTTCTCAGAAGCAGAGGTTGGAATGGAGAGGACCCTCTGCTCCTGCCCCACCAGGCCTGCCCCACCCCTCTGGCCTCAAACCAACTCCCATAAGCCCAAATGCCACAGGTACTACAAATGAGTCATGTGCAGAAATCCACTGCCTTGCCCTTGGATGGAAGGGGTCAATGCTCAGTGAGGAGACGGTCAGGTTTGTCAACTTTATATAGATTTCACTGCCTCTGGCAGAAGCCGAAAGGATTGCATTAAGTGCCAAATGAAATTCCATCTCAACCATTGCTCAACCCCTCCAGATATCCAAAGCAGTAGGAGTCACATGGCATTGGCACCGTCAGCAGCTGGACCTTTCCAAGGGTGCCCATGGTTGGACAACTATTTCTGGGGACTCGCAGCGCACCCTGGGAAACAGGGGGGTATGGGATAAGAGGCATTCTGTGTTTGCAGTGGAAGCGCATCAGCCCATCTACAGTGAGAAGGAAGAGGCAGCTGGGGGAGGTTGGCAAGCCAAATCAGTTTCCCTCCTTGGATGGCAGATATACATACATATATCAAATGGCCTTCTGCAGTCCCAACCAAAACGCCTTCCAGAGACTGTGTGAACAAAATGGGCCCAACAAGCACAAGCTAAACACAAATTTGAACAATGAATCAAGAGTTAATAATAGGAAAGAGAAAGATACCATCCCACCTCGAGAGCAATTTATTGATTTATGAGAAGCCTACTACAAATATCATATGTATATATAATTATTTTTGTTTTACAAAATGAAACTTATTTTATATATTCTACTTCATCTTGCTTTTTTCATAAGAATATATGCTGAAGATTATAATTAATCATCATATATAGACTAACCCATTCTTCTCAGGGCTATATGCATAGTATGAATTGTATGAATATATAAATGAATTGGTTATTTTATTTAACCAGTTCCTTCACCAATGGACATTTAGATTGTGGGCAGTCTTTATTTGATTTTTGTAAAACTAGACATGGTGCTGCCATTACAACCCATTAAGTAGGGTTTATGTGATTACACATATATGTGTGACTATATGAGTTCGCATATGATTAGGATAAATACACACACATTTAATTTCTGGCACAAAGAGTGTGAACATTTAAAATGTTGGTAGGTACTAAAAAATTGCCCTCTGAGGGGCGCCTGGGTGGCTCAGTTGGTTAAGCGACTGCCTTCAGCTCAGGTCATGATCCTGGAGTCCCTGGATCGAGTCCCGCATCGGGCTCCCTGCTCGGCAGGGAGTCTGCTTCTCCCTCTCCCACTCCCCGTTTGTGTTCCCTCTCTCGCTGTGTCTTTCTCTGTCAAATAAATAAATAAATCTTAAAAAAAAAAAAATTGCCCTCTGAAAGGTCACATGAATATCTAACACCCACCACTAGCTAATGAAAGTCGTTCTTTCCTCACACCCTCATTCATACTGGGCAGTTTACATCTTAGCAAATCTGATAAGTAAAACATGTTGTCACTTCTGAATGTGCCTCTGTAATTATAAGTGAGGTTGTGCATGGTTTTGTTTGTTTGTTTTCTAAAGATTTTATTTATCTATTTATTTGAGAGAGAGAGAGCATGAGCAGGGGGAGGAATAGAGGGAGAGGGACAAGCAGACTCCACTCTGAGCCCGACATGGGGCTCAATCTCATGACCCTGAGATCATGATCTGAGCCAAATCAAGAGTCGGACACTTAACTGACTGAGCCACCCAGTGCCCCCCCTTTTTAAAGATTTTATTTATTTATTTATTTATTTATTTATTTATTTATTTGAGAGAAAGAGGAGGTTGTGCATGTTTTCATACCTCCACAACATATTGTATTCCTTTTTCTGAGAAGTACCTGTTCATGGCCTTTGCCCATTTCCTATGAGGTCCCCCACGCCCAGGGAAGGAGTTTATGAAGTGTCCTCTCTCTTATAGTGACTTGGAGGCAGAGCAGGGCTTGAGCCCCGCAGTCAGAGCTGTGGAGCCAGACCTGGGTTTGGTCCCACCATCAACACTTGCAGGCTTTGAGGAGGTACACAATATGTCAGAGCCTCACTTTTCTCATCTGAAAGTGGGAATAATAACAGCTACTTCCCAGGAGTCATGTGATGAGCAAGAGAATAAGGGCTTGGCATCATGCCCAGGAATAGTGGTATCTGTGGCTGTTGTTGTTAACAGAATTTATCAAAGCAAACCTGGCCTGTGGGTGCTCCTAATCTCTCGAGTCTCCCTTACAGACAGCTGCTGTTTTTGCTTTTGATACTATAACAAGAATATCCATACCTATATGCCGAGCCCTTTAGTAGGGCCTTGCATGGGTCACCTCTCCACAGCCTGGGCCCATGGGCATTTTCTTAACTGTTTTGCAGAGGAAACACTGGAGGCTCAGGGGATGGCTTACCCCAGGGCTCCCAGGCACTGAGGGCACAGGGCTGTGGACATAGGCTGTCAGACTCCAGAGCCAGCAGAGGCCAGCTGAGGGGTGCTTAGGGTGCATGTGGACAGGGCATTCTGCCACCCAGCACCATGCAGGCTGTGCCTGGGAAATTACACTGTAGCTTTGTACAGAGAGAACCTGTGTGTGGCACAGATCTTCAGAACCTACCAGCCACCCTACGGTTCCTCAGCCAGGCCTCAGTTCCGACCTCAGTGTACCACTGCCCACTGTTTTGTGTTTGGGCCTGACCCACACCAGGCCAGCCGCTGCCCTTCATCATGCATTCCACAGCCTGCTAGGGCTGTCCCCTAGAACCTTCTCTTATGGCCTTTCCTGATGCCCAGGACTGCTCTGTGTCTCCAGCTGCACCTCCAGTGCTGTCTGGGTACTCCTGCACACACATATGCATGCACACGTACACACTCACGTTCACACTCACATACACACACTGCCTGCCTGCCTCACCCCTGCTCATCCCTAAGTCCTGGGTCATTCCCCTGAAGCTCCCTAGGCCCTCCCTGAACACTAGAAAACCAGCCACCGTGGCCCTGAGGACACGGCGGCCCCAACAAATTCCTGGATTTGTCCCTTTCCTGGAAATCCTGACCTCCCAAGGGACTCCATAACCCCGCCTGCCCCCTCCTTGGGGTCTGGCACAGAGAAGTGAATGCTCCCACGCCTGTGTCCATTCCATACGCTGGAAACACCTTTTAAAAATCACACACTCAGTAGCTCCTAGTCCAGAATTTGGCATATACATAGAGGTCAGT
The DNA here is from genome assembly GCF_011800145.1 of Mirounga leonina. Lineage (NCBI taxonomy): Eukaryota > Metazoa > Chordata > Mammalia > Carnivora > Phocidae > Mirounga > Mirounga leonina. The sequence goes on from NW_023270377.1 coordinate 107,000,278, forward strand.
GAATAGTGAGTTAAAATGCACAGAAAGTCAAAACAAAACAAACTCTAAGACCAGGGCTGCTGCCTCCCCACCTCGCTCTTTCCCACTCCCGCACTGATTCTTATTTCATATTCTCCCCCAACACCCCAACATCTTTGCCTAGGGTTTTCTTGGGATCTCCATGTAATCCGAACTTCTGAGGGAGTGCTGGCTCCTGCCCTTCGTTATTAGGCATTTTCATTTCTGTACATTCTTCCAGTACAAATAGTGTGCAAAATCTTAGCCATGGCAGATGCGGACAAGTGTGGGTTTCCTCTCGGGACAACAGGAGCCGAGCCCAAGACACTGGATTCTATCACAGGCTGGGTGGGCTCAGCAGGGCCCTTGCATGACTCCCCCAGAGAACATGCGGGGTTGTAACCAACCCACAGCTCCTGTTGCCCGGGCGACAGCAGCAGAGCAGGACTCATGGCCCACCTTCCTGGCACTGTGACCTGCCCTTTCTCCTGACCCCACATCTTCACCCCCTCTCATTAGTGACTCTGAGGCTGACTGAATTGCTGAAGACTCAGTGTGAACGACTCTGAGAGTTAGAAACTCCAGGGGGAGCGGGTCATAGGGAACCCCCACAGTACTGTGAGATTTACTTCCTAGAGCTCAACCTGGTTCCCACAGTATTTATCAGAGGAAAATCCCCTCAAGCTTCCAGCAGGAGAAGGAAAAAGGATGTATCTTGAAATAGACCAGAGCACCTGTTCTGAATAAGGCCTGCCTCAGTGGAAGCTACAATTGACCCTTGGACAACAGGGGTGTGAACAATATGGGTCCACTTATACGTGGATTTTTTTCAGTAAATACAGTACAGTGCTGTAAATGTATTTTCTCTTGTGATTTTCTTAATAACATTTTCTTTGCTCTAGCATACTTCATTGTAAGGAAACAGTATATAATACATATAACATACAAAATATGTTAATGGACTATGTCTTTGGTAAGGCTTCTGGTCCACAGTAGGCTATTAGTTAAGTTTTGGGAAGAGTCACAAGTTATACGTGGATTTTCAGCTGTTTGTGGGAGTGGGGGTGGTTAGCATCTCTAACCCCCTCCATTGTTCAAGGTCAATTGCTGTTAACCTGAGCCTAATTTGTTGGGGTATTATCAGAACCTTTCTCACCTGGAGGAAGGGATTTACCCAACTCGAGCCCATCCTACCCATCCTGTCCCACCTAAGGGGTGAAAAAAGGAATAGAAACACTCATGAAGTTCACAGTCCAGAGGCGCAGGCTCACCGAAAGACAGAGACCTGCTCACAGGGCTACGGGATGCCTCCCCTCCCCCCGACCCCATCACCACATCACTGCAGTTCCTTTTACCCACTACATCTTGTCTGTCAACAAAATTACAAGGCACACTAACAAGGCAAAAAATACAATTTGAAGAGACAGAGCAAGCATCAGAACCAGCCATGGCAGGGAATTACCAGACTGGAAGTTTAAAACAACTACGATTAATAGCTCTTTACAACACTTTATTATATTCTCTCTTGTTTCTGCTTCTCTAGCAAAGTCCTTCTGTAGGTAAAGCCACACCTTCTTTCTCTTACTGCCAAAACATTGTGGGTAGCATACTATTTGGGGCTCAGTGGACATACCCCAAACCCCTTCCAGGTCCCCAAGAGGGAAGCTGGTCCTTCAGGGTATTTGTGGGGGCAGACCCTGAGCAAGGCTAGCAGGTCATCTTACTGCACCCTTCTTACCCTGATGGAGGCCTTTTACCTCCACTTCAAATGTGAAGCACTGACTAGCACATCACTTGTAGAGAACACAGACAGCCAGAGCCCCTTGCTCCCCCTTCTCCTGCGTACAATGCACATTTTTAAGAGGGGTTTAAGTATGCAGCTGTCAACCAACTCCAGGCCCCAGCACTGCCATTTCTCCCCCTTGGAAAAATTTTCTCCTGGAATGGAGAAACTTCACATCTTAGCTGTGGGCACATATAATCTCACCAGAGTCTTAAAGTGAAGGACATTATGGTTTGCTAAATCAAAACCAGATAAAGCAGTCATGCCTGCCTGCCTTTTGTTTTGGGCCCCAGTCTGTGATTTCTGTATTCACCAGGCAGCAAAGTCTACTGGCTATGAAATGGTACTTTCTCTTGAGAGACTTACCAAACGCTAGAACCATGCACACCACCTTCAGCAAGCACAGGCTTCACGTTCAGGTTCCCCTTCCATACTTTTTAAAACCATTTAGCTCAAATTCACTTTGCACCAGTTTGCTAGTGATGAAGAAGTCAGAGCACCAGCTTTACAATTCAAAGATTTGGGTGTGAGTCTGAACCTGTTCTGACCTGCCTATGGCCTTGAACATGTTACTGGGCCTCCTGCGTCTCAGTTCATCCTCCAGGACAGGGCTAGCTTTGTCCTAGGCAGTCACACAGGACCCCCACCCTTGGAGGGCCCCACATGCACTCTGTTAATGCTCTGCAGTCACCATCTTGAAATTCTTAATTTTTGTAAAGGAGCCCCTGTTTTCATTTTGCACTAGGCCCCATAAATTCTACAGCTAGTCTTGATCCATTAAATGGGGATAATAATCATTTCTACCTCAGGGGTTTGTTGTGAGGATAAAATGTATTATCCTAGATAAAATTCCTAGTATAGTACCTGGTACACGTTCATCTCTGCCACTTACTGAGTACTTGCATGTGTCCTAAGTGAATGCTGGTTTACTCCCCCCTGCCCAGTCTCTGTCCCTGTTTGCCGAACATAGCACCCAACGATGGGATGGCACAGTCTGCCCAGGTCTGTAGAGCCAGGGCAAGGCCCCCTGCAATAGCTCTGGCAAGCTGCTCCCTTCTGAGCTGTGAGTGCCCTCCTAATACGTGGGCTCCCTGATGCTTCTATCAGAGGGGGTGCAGTTGGCAGGGGAAAGCAGCCCAGAGAACGCACGCAGGCCACTGTGACCTCTCACACCAGCTGTGGCTCCAGCAAACTTCTTACCTCTACAAGTCAGCTTCCTTACATGGTACTTGGGGGGACTATCCTTGTTCCCTTAGCCTCATCTGGGCACCAGCCTCACCTGAACACTAGGAGCTCAGCTGTCTTATTCTCCATGGGGAAGAGCAGGCTCTTTAAAAACACCGAATGAGTGAGTGAATGAATGAATGAGTGAATGTGAAGGTCCAACCAATGCAAGCCAAGCCTGTCTCCACAGAGTACTGTGGGTCCCCATATTCACATGCCCTTCCTTCCCCCCCCCCCCCAGTGGACTCAGAGCCCCTCTTGGCTCAGCCCACTGGCCTGTCCCCATCCTGCCCTGCACTCCTTGTTCACTCTGACCTGTGTGCACATGGAGCCCCCTGCCCGGTTCACCAAGCACCATTCAATGCCTTCTCTCATGGTTCATTTCTTTCTTTTCCTCATGTTGCCATTCATCCAGGTTCACAGCGAGAACTCTGCCGGGTGCTTCTTAAAGCTTGGGCTCCCCTCTCTCCTGGGAGGACTCCCTCCACCCTCCTTTTCCAGCCTACAACCGACGCCTGATCTTCAGGGAACCTGGGTCTTGCTTCCTCTGATCATATCCTGAGACTGACTTGTCATTTGCATTGCTCTCCTTCAGCTTCTATAAAAATTCTCATTTTAGTGAATTAATTTCAGCTATGGCTGAAAGTCCTGAGTAACCTTCTTTTTTTTTTTTTTTATTTCATAATCTTTTTTCTTTTCCTTTTGTACAAATTCTATAAACTATCCTGACGCACTCTCCTCTTACGGTGACTATCTCCCTGACTCAAAGGATAGAAAGTAGGCTTCACTTCCCATAAGTTATCTCATTTCACCCTCTAGCCACCCTACGGGAGGTATTTTTATCTCTGTTTTGCATATGATGATACTGAAACCCAAGAGGCAACCAACGTGACTTGCAGAGAGCCACAGCCGACCCCTCACACGCACACTCTTGGATAGCGGGGTTTTTCTAGGAAGGGCTCGGCCAAGGCTAACCTGCTTAGTAGGCAAGTGGTTAGGACCCATGGTGCTCTTAGAGATACACAAAAATGTGTGTTTCTCTTAAAATCAAAAGGAAAAAAAAATGAACTTTTAATACTAAATATTACATTTGTCTTTAGAACAATGCCACTATAAAATACAACTTTTAATCTTTCGGGGGGAAGGGATCCATGAAGGTAAAGCACCCAGGCCCAAGAGGGTCACCCTGCATCCCTGCCTGGCTCAGTGCACTCGAGCCCAAGGGGCTGGGTACGCACTGGTCCCTGCACTGCCGCTGTCCCTACGGGACTCTGTCCTGCTCCCGGCACTCTGACCACCTTTGCATGGCTGCCCTACCTGGAATTCTCACACTCCTCCGCTGGCAGTCCTGCCTAACCCTGCAGAGCCCCCCCGGGCTGGCCGGCTGCTGTGGCTGTTTTTGTGCCTGCCCTTTACCTCCACCCTCAGGAGATGCAGTCAGAAGTAAATGCTTGAGGGGAGCCAGGACTCACTCTCTCTCTCCCTCCCTCCCTCTCTCTCTCTCTCTCTCTTTCTCTTACTCTCTTGGCTTTTTAAGCCATGTAATTAAGTTGATCTTCACTTAAAATTTAAAAAAAATAGGTTTTCTTTATCCTGTTTCATTATTACAGAAATAATTCATGTTCACTGTAGATATATGTTTATATATATATAAGACCAAGAGGAAAGGGGTAAGAGGATTCTCTCTAGAGTGGCGGTGACTTTGAGATACCCAGGTGACAGCTGGAAGGCAGTTGGGAGAGAGATCTGGGCAAAGATAAAGATGGTGGGGGGGGGGGCGGGGAAGGGCTGGGGGAGGGAGGCATGACGAACCTCCTGGGGCTGCACGGATCACTCCGGATTGTGTGGATCTTCACGCAGGCACAAAGGGGTGGGTGTTGCTGAGTGCCTGCTCTGTCCTACTCCATACCCAGTGAGGATATACATGGTACCTTGTTTCATCCTGAAGACGTTGCACGGATTTAGATATTATTAATTCCCGTTTAGAAATATGGAAACTGAGGTTCAAGAGATTGTGTCCCCAGGCCCTCACTGTGCACCACTGGCACTGTCCAGCTTTGAGCTAGGTGTGTCTCCTTCCACCTGTGGGATGCGGCACCCCCCATGCCGGGAGAAGGTTGCCCATGAGCCCGTGCTCTTCTACTCGGCTCTGTGCAGCCCTGAGGTTGCTCTCCTGCCTCGGGAGAAAAGGCCTCTCTTTATCCACCCACCCCAGGCCACTTGTGCTCAGCTCTACCCTCCTCTGCCAGCCCACACCTGCCGGCCCAGCAGCTACTAATGAAATGTCCATAGTGGCACACAAGGGCCGGGTTGTGCCCTTGAGAGTCCTGCCTGCCAAGGCCAACCCACACACAGGTCTCACTTTCCCCTGGGGAAGCAGTGGGCAGCTGCCTTCTGGGTTCACTGCAAGGGCACTGGGAGAGAATAAAGACCCCACCAAGTTCTAGCCAATTCCTGGAATGCCTCCACCACAGAACCACCCCTGGACTGGCAGCTTTGTCTTTTGTTAAAATATTTCAAGCCACAGGACCATTACTGCATTGTGTGTTATATAGTTTACTAGGTCCTTTCAAATCTGTTCCCTGTCTTCATTCAAGAGAGACTACTCTCCCTCTTTGAGAGGAAACAAAGTAAAGCTTAGAGAAGCTAAGTGACTTATAAGAATTCACACAGCCAGCGGTAGTAGGTGGAGCAAGACTGGGACATAGGTGTCTGATTCCTTTGTGAGTGCACTGTTTGTACCACAGAATCTCATTCCTCGGGTCCTTAAGTGGGGGACAGGATGGGGGTGATGCTGAGGAGCTGATGCTGGGACTGTAGGGTCACCAAAAGGAAGAAACTTTGCCACTGGCCCTACATTCTCCTGTACCTTCCTGTAAACGCACGTGCATACAGATACACACACACACACACACACACATGCACACACATATGCCCTTTACCTTCCTTGCAGTCCTCAGCAACAGACTGGTGTCACCGCCAGGTTCAAGGCAAGGAGGAGCTCTCTTGGGTTCTAGTTTGGCCTGGGGCAGGGTGAACAGACATTTAGTCTATGGGCCTTACTGACCTCATAGAGATAGCTGGAAACAAATGTGAGACGTGCTGCCTACAGCATCTTTGGCCTCGGGCATGCTTTCGAAACTTTTTCCTATGCCACCAGTTTTCAGACACTGCTCCCATCTCTTTGCCTCAGTCTGGTATTTCTGCAGTACACCTGACTATCGGCAGTGTGTTCTGCTTCTCAAAGCCTCTTCTGTCTGTGCTCTCATCCGAGGTCAGTGCAATGTTCAGGCCGGATCCCCTTAACCACCCTCCTCATGTGGCAGACAGGGACACACAGGTCTAAAGAAGTCAGCAAGGTTGTTTTGATGATTTGGGGTTTGGGCTCAGCATTGCCTCTTTCATGCCTTCCCCCTTTGAGTCCATCTAGAATCTATTAACAAAGACAAAAATCGATTAGTAAGCCCATTAATAAAGGCAACCTTCCCTCTGGCAGGTTATCAGATGCAGCACCTACATGTACCAGTGGTTAAATTCAGGGCCGGTTTCCAGATTTGACCCCTGTACACACCCCTCTTCACTCCCAGCCAATCGCATCATCTGGGGTCCCTTTATAAGTTCCAAGTCTTCAGGTACCCCTTGGGAAGCAGGTGACACAAGCCATGAGACCTTCAGCTTTCTAGCCCCTTCTGGTGTATCCAGTCCAGAGCACCACTTTCAGATTACCGTAATTCAGTCTGATGCACTTTGATTTTGATCCAGTGAGCACCACCTGTGTGCAAGGGACCACACAGGAGATACAGGGGACACAGACCCTCTCTTCAAAATGTCTTTAGCCTAGTTGGGGAGCAAGACCCAAGAACATCAGAGGGCAAAGGAATTCAAAATACCCTTCAAGCCACAGGCCACACCTGGTTCAGGTGCATGCAGCTGTGCAGGTCCCCTCTGGAATAAAGGTCATGTATCCTGAAACTCCAAAACAAGTAGCTTCTCATCTAGGGTCTCCACCCCAAACACACACACACACACACACACACAAAGTAGTGTCACAGCTGCAAGTCTCCACTGCAATTATTTTCAGCAGAAATAGTATTTCCACAAAATAAATTCTTAGATGAAGTCTGGAAATATAAAAGAGATAAGAGCCTATCTGATGTAGTTGAGTTAAGGATGAGAGGTGGGTGACCACACTCCAGGGGCCCCTTGTGATGGTTCACTCTCTAGTTATCGCTGGACACCAAGGGCTTCGTGTAACCCAGTCTGCAAATTCCTTCCTGCCTAGTACCTGGTGCCTAAGCCAGAGTGGTTCATTGACATCCAGTCACTGTTGGTTGTCAGCGATGATACTTGGGAGCTTGGATCTCAGTATCTTTCCGCTGTAGACATTTCCATTCCATGAAGCCATAAAATGTTTTCACTGTGGTTAAATGTTTGCCTACAACCAGACTGTAATGTATGCCCAGGTGTCAGTCACTCTACCAATTAATTCCATGAGAACAATTCTTATCAAACTTCAGAACCCCAATGCTCAGATTCCATGAAGAAAATCTGAGAAGTAGGAAAGGAAACTGGACAGAAGAGTTGATTATGAAAGCAATTTATGCACAAATTTTTACTAAACATTATACATTCCTGGTTCATCAGTAGAAACATCCATCCTTCTCTTCTGTCCTAGGGATTAAGGAAGAGGCAAATAAAGTGTAAGACAAGATTCCTGCCCTCAAAGCATTGTTGGGCTTCTTGGGGCAGTGAGACACACATCGTAACAGGAAAGAAAAGCAACCAGTCCTCCTAGGGAGACGTTTCTTATCACGCGAATTCAGGTTGCAGATCAAATTGCCTATGTCTTGTGATTATTCACTGAAATAGCTAAATAGATATCTCGCTATCCAAAGAACAACTTAAAGTAATATAGCTCCCCAAATGTAAATTATGACCTAATACTAGCTAATATTGGTAGGTAATTATTAAATTATGGTAAATTTCTACTTAGCTAGATACAATTTTATCTTGGAAACAAGTTGTCAAAGATCAATGTTGATTGTTGAGAATGTTCTAACTTCAGGGAATGACTTCAGCAAAGACAAATTGCAAGATGTAAAAAGGAAGAATATCATGTAAATATACGGGGTACCCACGCTATGCAGGGTGATCTGGCCTGTCTGAAGAGCTGAGCAAATGTTTGCTGGTCATACTTACCAGTAGCCACTGTCCCTAACTGTGAGGGGGTTGCTGTGGGTGGCACCCCCATCTTCAGGACACAGGACGTTGCTGTGAGTGGCAGGGGCATCCAACCCCTAGGCTGTCTTTTAACCTCTGCACACCACCACCATTCATATGTGCAGAATATAGTGAGTTTCCAAGGAGAACAAAGTTTTCTTTCACAGAAGGAGGGAAAGAAAGTTGGTTCAAATGGACTTTTTAACTACATTTCCTTGTATCAGGCTCTGGTAATTCCCCCTAGGACATTTCCTATCTAAGAATCATGGAGCTTCCGAAAGACCTTTTGGAACATGCTATTTTAAAACTGATAAGAACAGATACTACACTTGATCTTAGTGAAATGATATTTGTAACTCACTGAGAAAACAAACAATGCTGGAAAAAGTCAAAATCCATTTTGGAGGACAGTCAAAGGGGGACCAGAATCCACAGTTTTCCTTCAAAGTTCAGAAACCCTGAGGCTGTGTTTCCCATTCAAGAGCACTTCTGGGCCATTTATTTCCTGAGGCTTTGGTCTCCGCCTGCCTATTTTCACTGTTCTTTCTTCCCTCTGTTTCCAGGGTGGTGGTTTTGGGATAACCCAACTCTGAAGCTGTACCGCCTTGGAGGCACAATTATCTGAGTTCCTGGCCTTATCTTGCCCTCCTTGTCCAGGGGCTGTGGGAACAGAAGTCTGACTGTCTGGGCAGATGAAAGGCTGACCTCTCACTGCCCTGGCTCCTGCCTCCTGCCTCCTGCCTCCAGGGTCCCCCATGGTTCTCCTTTGAGCTCCCGTGAGAGGGCCCTCTGCAAGAGGGAATGAGCACAGGGTGGCATTCTCCTCTGTCTCAGTTCATGATATCTCCTTCTGAGCCAACAACGCCCCACTCAGGGATGCTCAGACTGCAGCAGGACACTTCCCAGACCTCCTCTGGCCTCCCTGCACCAAGCCCTTACGATGCAGCCAGCTCTGGCCATTTATCCTGTTCTGGGACCCAATGCCCCAAGGGCTCAGGGTTCCCTGAAAAGTCCCTCTGTGACAGGGCCTGGACAATTAGTGCAATTGGCCAGAGAAGATACACAGAGCCAAGTCAGAAAGGCCCAGGCCACTGCCCTCACCAGCACGGATGGCTTTGACCCTGTGTAAGGTTTAACTCAGAAGCAGGACCCCACCCCTCCTTGCCACATCGCCAGCTACTGTTGGCTCCACCACTAAGCCATGAGGACAACCTCAGGATAGTGATCTCACCCCCTTTGGTTTCTATGTCCCTGATGTTTGTGTACCCGCCGCCCCACGGGATGTCCAGGATGCAGTGAGCCCCATGTGCCACCAGACTCTTTAATCTGTAGAAGGTGGCCACGGCAGTGGACGGCGAGCCTACATTTGAACAGCTGTGCATTGCGCAGGTGAAAATTCAGGCCTTCAGTGTGACAGACCTGGGTTCACGGTGCAGCTTGGCCACTCAATGGCTTCCTCCCTGTGGACACCTTAAAGGCCCAGGCTTAGCATGGGACAAATAGTAAGTATTAGCCTGAGTGGGAAGAGAGAGACTCAGTGATACAGAGACTTAAACCAGGGGTCTGCAAACTAAGGCCCACAGCTCCAATCCAGTCTGCCACCTGTTTTTATAAATAAAGTTTTATTGGAACACAGCTACTCCCATTCATTTGTCTATGACTGCTTTTTTGTAAGAGACCATATGGCACTCAAAGCCTACACTATTTACCACATGGCCCTTTATCAAAAACGTGTGTCAACTCCTGACTTAAACCAACAGGGGAATCTCTAATGGCTCAATTTCCAGGACTAGAGCCCATCTGGGCCCCATTGCCTCTCTCCAGGGAAACCACCACCCCACTGATGAATAAGAAGCCATGGAAGAAAGACCTGCAGTCAAGGTCAAGGACCAGACATCAGACAGGGAGGCCCACGTGGGCCAAGCTGGGGACACACAAAGCGCCTTGGTTCCCATAACTTGATCTGCCAGTGCCCAAGCCACCAAGGAGAGGGCCACTCTTGCAGTCTTCACTGTCTCTTGTCCTCCAGTCACCCCTCTGTCAATACAGGCACTCGGGGCTCTGCTGCTGCCCTGCAGAAAATTCTCACCTCACCCTGACAGGGGTGGGAGGAAAGGCAACACATAAGACAGGCTCCGTCTGGGATCTGTAGCTGCGGGGCCAGCCAGCTCACTTCCCAAGTTCAGAAAACAGTGCTTCTCATCCACAGCCCAGGCAAAGAAGAGGGATAACTCTCCACATGGCAGGGGTTGGGCCAGGTGCATTGTCCCAGACCTTATTGAAACCTCTCACCCCCTCGGGAGGTTATCACCTCTCTTTTCAGATTTGGAGCTGGATACTCAGGAGTGTTTTCGCATTCGACCAGTTATAAAATGGTGGATCCAAGTTCAACCTTAGTGTCCCTGAGTCTACACCCATGTTCTTTGCCTACACCACCGACACCAGTTAGCTGGTAGGCCAGGAATCACATTCCATGGCCATGTATTGAGGACCAACTGTGTGAGGTTCTAGGGATATGACAGTGAACAAACTAGCAGTAATCACAAAAGGGAGCTTATATTCTATGGGGCTTGGACAGATAGACACTAGACACATGGGCATAATGCTCAGTACATCAGACAGTGCCAAGTGCTAGAGAAGACAATCAAATCAAGAAGGGAGATAAGGAAGGCCAGGGATGAGGGACGTATCATTTTATTTAATTTTTTTGTTTTGTTTTGTTACATAAATGAATTCATTTATTATTGGATAGCAATGTTTCAAATGGTGGAGCTTCTACTGGTCTTTCAACTCCTTCAGTATTCTGTCACTTCTGTGACGGCAGAAGTGGTGGTGTAGGTCTAGGTGCCACTGGCTACGGTTTTCATGCAGGAGCCACAATGCCAGATCCCCACAGCTCGTCTTTTCATCTTGGTTTTTCCATAGAAGGAGCAAGTGTACTTGGCATGCTGGCTTAGTTCAGTCTTCTCCACCATTTTCCTGAGGAAGCACCATAACGGCTCCCATATTTACCCACGATTCAGACCTTCTTGGTGCGTTTAGCCATGTCACCACAAACTAGGTCTGAGCCCAGAGAGACAAGGGAGGTACCATTTTAAAGAGCATGGCCAGAGAAGTCTTCACTGGGAGAGATGATGTTTGAGAAAGACCTAAAGGAAGCCAGGGAGTCAAACAGGAATATCTGAGAGAGGACATAATAGGTAGAGAGCATAGCAAGTGCAAAGGCCCTGAGGTAGAAGGAGGCCTGGCCTGATCAAGGAACAGCCAGGAGGCAGTGTGACTGGGGGAGGAGGGTGGGAAGTGGTAAGAAGGAGATGAAGACCGACAGGGGAGGTGGCAGAGAGACAATGGGACTCTCCCAGCACCTGTTGTAGCAGCTGGAATTCCACTATCCTCCCAAATTTTGGGGTCTCCAAACCTCCTACTAGAATGCTTCTGACCCTGATAGAGGAGCCCTTGAGCATCTCAGCTAATGCTCCAGCAAAAGACTAAGAGCGAGGCCCTGGATGAGCCATGGCATGTGGTGAGAGTGCGTGGGAGGGGAGAAGAAGGTAGGGACCTCCTGAGGAGTGCCTGAAACACAGGAAGATGGGAGACAGGGGGGTACTGTAGTACCAAGACCCCCATTTGTCCTCAGCTGTCCTGAGAGATGCCTTAGTTGAGTGCACACAGAGGCCAGCTTCCAGAAGCCTCTCTGAAATTGCTGGTTGCACCTTCTGGGTCTGAAGGTTTTCTGCAAGGACTGAGTATGAGTGTAGGGCCCGGGGCCCCATGCACCTGCAGTTCACAGGGCACTCAGGCCCCTGATGGAGCAGCTTGGAGCAAAAGGATGTGGATCAGCCCCTCACAGGCAGCTCTGGGTCCATGGAAACCCTGGGGGTACCAACCCAGCATAGAGCACAGAGCAGCAACCTTCTCCCCTGAGGTGGATGGTCTGGCCTAGAAGAGGGTGAAGAGAGAACTGTTAAAGGGTGTGGACAAGGGTGGTCCATCCTGCTGCTTCTGGGGTCCAAGCTGCCACCTTGCTGGAGAAGAAGGTCCCCGTACCATGTTCAGCCTCACCCAGTCTTCCCTGGCAGAATGAAAGTAGAGCCCAGGAATGCAAACTCCTTCTCCTGGAAATCAGAGAACTGAAGAGACCAGCTCAGGCTCAGACAGCTCAGATTAGAGCCCAAGATTCCACCACCTCAGGCTCTCCCCCCACCATCCCCACCACCCATGTGCAAGATAGAAATTAATACAACTTCCCCTGCCCAGGCAAGTCGCACTAGCAGTCAGGTTCGTAAGAATGGGAAAGATGTTGAGAGGTTATTTGCACCTGCTTTATATCTGCACACTTTTCTGTTTAGTCTGATAAGCAGTCCAGACAGCAGTTCAGTTAAGTGACCAAAGCCGCTTAAATATAGACACAGGAGTTTGTCCTGTGTGCCTCCTCCCCTCAGATAATATGATCCCAGCACGAGAATCCGGCTTCTACGGAAGTGACCGACTTTTCATCTTCACCTGAGGACCCTGTTGGAAATCAGGCCCCTGGGGCAACTGTTGGTGCTTGGAATTACCGGCACATAGCAAAGCCGCTCACACTTCCGATCTCACTCTGTCCTTGCCCAGCCTGGTACAGCGGAGGGTGGAGGGGTGGAGAGAGCATTAGCATTTATCCAATGCTCTCTGTACCGGGGTGCCAGGGCGAGCTGTTCATGTGCGCATCAGGAAGGACAGTGCCGTTACACACCTGCTTAGAAGAGAAGCCTGGGGTCCTCACACAACACAGTAACCTGAATGTTCCTGGAAAAGATGTAAAGTCTGTCTCAAGGGCACACTGATAGCACCTGGTCAAGCCAGCACTAGGATTCAGGTGTAACTTGATCCCATAACCTTTGCAACTCTCCAGGCTCATGGGCAGGCAGGCAGTATGCTCCTCTCTAGGACACCAAGCACTTTGTGCCACAGTTCTAAGGAAACAAATGCTTCAAGCTTAAGCATTGCCTGCTCTCCCCAACACACGTGCGCGCGCACACACACACACAGACACCCAAGTCCGGAGATCTGAAAGGCAGTACCCACCCTCACTGAGCTCAGGTCTCTGTAAGCTTCAGACCCAGTGTGCATGAGGGTCCCCACTCACTCTTGCATAGGGAAGCCTGTGGTGCCTTGGCCGGAGCCCCTCTCCATCTGTACCAGTAGGGCTCGGACTCACAGGCAGGCAGCCAGCTTGACTGTGTCTGAGCGCAAGGACATCATATTTCTTCTGAGGGCCTTTTTTCCTCCCTTTCATTCACACTGAGGGCAATGGAACCTTCACCCAGGCCTGCCTCTGATAAGGCTCTAGGCGGTAAGAAAGCAGAGCTGAGCCTCTTATCAGGCAGCTGCAGGGAGATCCGGTGCCCGACCTGGTGGGCCTGGGACTGATAAAGTGGGTCTGGGCCCAGCCGCTCACCAGCTGCTTTCTCAGACCTGTCCCCAGGGCCCATCCCCTCAGAAACAGGGGCAGTGAGACCCAGGAACTGTCTTTCCATTCCTAAGCACCAAATAGACTTCTGGTGGCCACAGGCAGCCGGACCCCATGAGGAGCAATTGAGGTAAAGGTTTGGCAAGGAGGGTTGATGGAGAAGGGGATGCTAGAGAGTTTTGGGGGAAGTGGACATGGCAGTGAGTGCTGCATTTCAATCTGGGCCACTGAGAAGACCTTTCCCTCAGTAAGCTTTTGATAACCACTGACTTACTATGTGCAAGCCACCTTGTAAAATGCCAGGATACCGAGATGAAGATGCCATGGCCCTCCCTGCACCCCCAGAATTGTTTTGACATACTTGGTGAGTCTGACCATAGTAACAGGAGGTCACTTCCACTGGGAGGTCAGGACAGACATCCTCCTTGATGTGTAGACATTCGTTCCCCAGGTAGGCCAGGTGGAGTGGACATTTCAGGCAGAGGGAACAGCATGAGCCAAAGCCTAGAGGTGTGAAATAGAATTAGAATCCTTGTGACGTACAATGGGCTCACGTAGGACAAGCAGGAAGGTTGTGAACATGTGAGATAATGTGAGAATTCAGGCTAGCTTGTGCCTGTGGCTCTGCGCTGGTGCCCAGGAGATCCTAGGGTTCTCCCCAAGGTGTATCCCCCTTAGAAAACTCCCAATCTATCTGGTGAGCTGACAAAGAACCGAACAGTCTATGGAGCTGTCTTGCAATATTTGGGACATACTTATACCAAGAAATTTGTTGTTGTTTATCTAAATTCAAATTTAACTGGTGGTCTGCATTTTTTTTGGCAACCCTAGGAGGATGGGACCTGGGCATGGGTGTTTTTTAAAGGGTCCCATGTGATTCTGATGTGCAGCCAGAGTTGAGAACCACAAACAAGAGGCTCCTGCTTTGAGGCAGGAACCCCATACTCAGTGCCTCAACCCCCAGGCAAGGTGCCTGGGTGCAAAGCCCTCTGGATAAATGGAGCACTCCTAGTCTTAAAAAGCATCCTTATTTCAAGCATTGTCAAGATCCCCTTCTTACTCGGGGCTCCTGGGTGGCTCAGTCGTTAAGCATCTGCCTTCGGCTCAGGTCATGATCCCAGGGTCCTGGGATCGAGCCCCGCATCAGGCTCCCTGCTCGGCAGGAAGCCTGCTTCTCCCTCTCCCACTCCCCCTGCTTGTGTTCCCTCTCTCTCTCTCTGTCAAATAAAAAAAAAAAAGATCCCCTTCTTACTCATTCATCCCATCCATACATGGATGCCTCCCACAATCGTTAAAAACCTATTTTTTATGTAAATTTGAAAATCTGAAACACATCCTAGTATTTAATACTTTAAGTGATGTATTTATTTTGTAATAATTTATTTTACATAATTACAATATAATTATGGTATAATTATGGAAGTTATTCATTAACTGTATATATTTTAATACAAAATAATAAATAATTGTTCATAGCCCTCCTACCTCTTCTATCACACCATCTCCTTCACTTAACTTCTAATCACACTCCTGTCAGAACTTCAAACTCTCTAACCCTCAAGACTCCCAGCCTTGTCAAGTGTGACTTGCTGGACCCCCCACCTCACACCTATATCTCTCTGCTCATGTCCACTACTCTCAGTCTTGTTAGTTTCTCATTGTGTCATGCTGATCCTTTCTCAGTGGCTTCCAAGTGCTCTTCTAAACTTGGACGAGAAAAGGCTCTCCTCTCCATCCCTGTACTACTTCAGAATTTCTAGAGAATCTCCTTTTCCATAATCTCTCACCTATTCATGTCCTACAATACAAGATGTAGTTTCTTTACCTGACCTTTAAGATTCTCTACTTCCTGGGACACCTGAGTGGTTCAGGTGGTTAAGCATCCAACTCTTGATTGCAGCTCAGGTTATGATCTCAGGGTCCTGAGATCGAGCCCAGCATCAGGCTCCATCATTCTCTCTCTCTCTCTCTCTCTCTCTCTCTCTGCCCCTCCACCACCTCTCATGCTCTCTGCTCTCTCTCTCTCTCAAAAAAAAAAAAAAAAAAAAAGGACTCTCTTCTTCCCATAATGAGGTGAATAATGAAGTTTATTAATGATATTGAATGTGGTAGTGTTGGTGGAAGAAGCAATAAGACATGGAAAAGGAAGAGAGGAAAGTAAACCCAAGATATGTACTGGATTTAGCCATTCATATATCTCCTTCCTTCTCCTAAAAACATAACTTCTATATTTCCCCCCAAAATAGATATTTGAAAGATATAGAATTAAAAATTGCATTTTTCAAAATATGAAACCATCCCTGCTAAACAGAATAAAATTATTTGAAATCTGCTCTTAGACCATCTGGCACATCTGGGAGTCCTAATCCTAACTAGTCAAACAGATCCAACTCTATAACAGGCTGATGTGTCTTTTGGTAACTCTGTTTTCACTCTGTTACATGGTTTGCTTAAGAAAGTAATAGATCAGTCTGACAGAATAGTACATTGTGTCTGCACTTACCCTTTTCCCCTAAGATTATGTGTTAGATTTCAACCCTGCATTTGATATGCTAAGATCCCTGATGAGGAAAGATGCATAAAGTCTCCTGTCCATATCAGCTGTATTAAAACATCCAATTCACCACTCCTGTTGGTCATGAAATATAACCAGTTATTGGACTTTAACCTACCTGCAAAATTCCAAAGTGAAACAAAGTCTAAGTTTGTTGGCTTTCTTGATTGGTCTCCAGGGCATTTATCACTTTCTGTGAAAGAAACATTTAATTTAGATGGCAGTTGATTTGTGTCATGGGATTTCAACTGACAGGAGGAAGAGTTATGTATGTGTTTATAGCTTCTTTGCTTTTAAAAGATTAATGTTAGGGAAATATAAATCACAAGATCTGAACGGGGGGCTGGGAAGACAGAACAGGAGTGTGCCAGGGTGATGGATTGAGATGTATTATAGAGCATCTTCATCAGCCAAAAATACAGTGGGAGGATGCGGTGGAGGGGTGGTGGGGTGGGTGCAGTGAAGAGAAATAGCTTTTCCTCCCCAAGCACAAAGACAGCACAGGGGCTTGACTGGAGGCAGCCAGCTTCCTGGCTCTGGTGCTGGATGCAAAATGAGGTGAATTGGTGACTTCTTAAAGCCCTTTTCCTGCCCTGATACCCAGAGGACAAAGGAAGGCTAATAGCAGAGTGGGAAGCATCTGGAAAACAACTATCCCAGGAGATAAACAAGCATTCCCTACCCCTTAGGTCACAAGCACTGTCCCCCTCTGCTTCCCCCATAGGGGCCCTGCATCTAGGAGCCATATGTACGTACACACAAATGTGCAGGAGCTATGCTCAAATAAGTGGGAATGATAAGAAGAGCTTGCATGTGTTGGGCATTGCCTCTCTTGGAGCCATGCAGGTGCATCCTTCTGTATTGGTGAGTTAGCTGAGCATTAGAGAAGGTCACATGCAGGTGGGACTCAGGAGCCAGGACCTATAGCCATACCTCTCTGGCACCACAATCCACACTCCCTGTGCTGTGCATCACAATGCCCCCTTCAATCACTTTAAGATGATTTCTGTAGAGCAGTGTGTTGATGTGCATTTGCCCTTCTCTTCATCACTGCCCCAAGCAATACACTCCCAATATAGAGGTCAAAATATACCCTCCCTTTCAAACATTAGTCCAGCTTAAAAAACAAACCCCAGAAGTATCATTCACAATGCTAGCTAACAAGTATTGCATATAAAATCATACTGCACCATCTATATACATCATCTCATGTTATCCTCACAGCTGCCCTCTGAGGTAGGTTCTTTCATGATCCACTGCATGTGTAAGAACAGTGAACCTTAGCACACCTCAGCCCAGGGAGGGGAGAAAGCCTTATCCCTTGGTGTGGGTGCCCTCACTGGCTTGGGAGGAGGAGAAATATTCCAGGGAAAAAAGAGGAGCCATGCATGCCTCCTACTCCTGTGGCTTTCCTTCCTTCCAGAATCCCCACCACAGTCCTACCCTTCTGGTTATAATCTGGAGGTCCAGCTATCTCAGGGCCACTTTGGCCTCCCTTAGCACATCTTGGGGGAAAGTGGTCTTGTCTGTCTTTAGAATGTGGGCACTCATGCCCTTATCTGACAGGCACTACCTGAGGCTTTGAACCAAGATCCCCAGGCAGTAGGAGTCCCCTCCACCTCCTGTTCTCCCCACCCTGCTCCTCTCCCAACAGGAAAGGGCTCTGCCGCTCCTGTCTCTCAAACCCAGTGAAGGAAGGAGAAAAACACTTTTCCACATCCTGTTCGCCAACTGATGGGCCTTCTGGAAAGCCAATAACAAAGCATGGCTAACTAAATCATCATTATTTACACATGCAGCCTGATCGAGGACATTTAGTCATGTAATTAGGTACCTAATTATGCTGAAAATGCAATTATATGATTTTTTAAGTGAATTAAGTCCTCCAGAGAAGTGGTAAGGATTAGTGCATGTGATCCAGCTGGGATCATAGAGGGCACGTCAGTGTGACCCTGGGCTGTGCAGAGACCGAGTGATCGGTACTTGAGTTACTTGTGTGAGCACATGCACACACACACACACACACATACCCAGAGTCGGTTGGCTTCACTTCTGTGTCCCCAGGACTCCACACTTGCCTGCTACATACCAGGAGCTTAATAAATGACATCCATTAATATCATTGAAAGCTTAGGGTGCATCTGTGGAAGGACTGTTTAATGGCTGACTTGGAGACTCTTAAGGAGGTTATTTATTTAACATGTGAGAGGCAGGTGTGCAGAGAAATGATAAAAGAGTCAGCTGGGACATGTCAGAGGATATTTTATGCAACATCACTTATTTGTTCACGTAGCATTGTGTCAGATGTTGAGGTATATAAAATACAGTCCTTGCCCTCTAGTAGTTAAAAATCAGTGCAGAGACAGACAACTGCAAAGCATGTTAATGGTGATTTGAACAAGTTGTTCAGCAAACTGCAGCCTTCAGGCTAAACCCAGCCTCTGGCCTGTTTTGATAGAGTCATGGTTTTTACATTTTTAAAATACTGTTAAAAAAAAACAAATAAACCAACAAATAAAACAAAGAAGAATATGAACAGAGACCACATGTGGTCTATGTAAAGCCTAAAATATTTATGAGAAAACTGGCTGCCTCCTGCAGGAATAGAGGAAGGAGCACATAGGCCTTTTGCAGAAGTCAGGGAAGGCCTCCCAGAGGAGGTGACATGATCTAAACTTGTTGGCAGAACAGGAGTTTGCAAAGGCCCAGAGTTGAGATGGCATGGTGCATGCTCAAGCCTCCCAGGAGCTTCCTTCCAGCCAGGAGGCTGAAACATGAAAAGCAAGGATAAAAGGCAAATTGAGAGGATTTGTACCTGAAATAAGGGCTGTAGGCATCCAGAAGTTCTGAAATGTCAGGCAGTGGAACTTGGACTAGATCAGCAGAAGAACCAACAAGCATCTGGCCAGACACAGAGGCCTGCACCCAACATCAATCAGAGGGAAGGGACAGACGTCTCAGCTTCTCAGGCCCCTTGTGGCCTAGATGCCACTGACTTTAGCCTTTGAATCATCAGAAGGTACCTCTGGGGACTGAATGACCGGGGAGAGAAGAGCGGCTGGACGGAAGAGAGAGACACACACAGACAACTTTGAGAGTGCCCCGGGCCTCCCACACACAGACACCAAGGACACACGTGCCCCAGCCCTCTCTCCTGTGGCTCAGTGCTTCCCCCGCTGACCAGGCCCTCAGCGCTGCCTGGCATCTCTGTCCCTAAGCCCCTGACCGCCTCACCAAGTCCCCTCCCCTCAGCCTCTTCTCCCATGGGGGAGGATCAGCCTGGCTCCCTGAGGATGCTGATTTTCTCCCCCACGTTCTTGCACCACAGGGCAGAGTGTGGAGACAGAAGCTACTTGCAAGGCACTGCTACCCGTTTCACCCTCAGAGCCCCTTCCTGCTAAAAAGCCCACATCCTGTTCTCTGGGCTGAGGCCATTGCCTCTGCTGCCTCTCTCACACACGGCCACCGTCATTCTTTTTTTTTTTTTTTTTTTTTTTATGGCTTAAATACTTTTTTTTTCTTCTTTTTTTTTTATTCTTATGTTAATCCCCATACATTACATCATTAGTTTTAGATGAAGTGTTCCATGATTCATTGTTTGTGCATAACACCCAGTGCTCCATGCAGAATGTGCCCTCCTCAATGCCCATCACCAGGCTAACCCATCCTCCCATCCCCCTCCCCTCTAGAACCCTGTTTGTTTTTCAGAGTCCATCGTCTCTCATGGTTCGTCTACCCCTCCGATTTCCCCCGCTTCATTCTTCCCCTCCGGCTACCTTCTTCTTCTTCTTTTTTTTTCTTAACATATATTGCATTATTTGTTTCAGAGGTACAGATCTGAGATTCAACAGTCTTGCACAATTCACAGTGCTTACCAGAGCACATACCCTCCCCAGTGTCTATTACCCAGTCACCCCATCCCTCCCACCCCACCCCACTCCAACAACACTCAGTTTGTTTCCTGCGATTAAGAATTCCTCATATCAGTGAGATCATATGATACATGTCTTTCTCTGTTTGACTTATTTCACTCAACGTAATACCCTCCAGTTCCATCCACGTCGTTGCAAATGGCAAGATCTCATTCCTTTTGATGGCTGCATAATATTCCATTGTATATATATACCACATCTTCTTTATCCATTCATCTGTCGATGGACATCTTGGCTCTTTCCACAGTTTGGCTATTGTGGACATTGCTGCTATAAACATCGGGGTGCATGTACCCCTTCGGATCCCTACTTTTGTATCTTTGGGGTAAATACCCAGTAGTGCAATTGCTGGGTCATATGGCCACCGTCATTCTTAATGCTGTGCACACACACAGGGGACTTGCCTCAACTGCAATTCACATCAGCCACCAGCTCCTATGGTCACTCACTGGCAGGGGACGCTACGAGTGACCCCAGTCTCCATTTCAGTCAACCTGCCTTCCAAGGGCCCCCAGCACTCCTAGCTCATGCCCATGTCCACTCAGGCAGTTCCTCAGCCCAGGGGTGCCCTTGCCTCTGCAGCCTGGCCACTTCCCTTCCTTTTTCACCTCCTCCCTTCTGCAGCTCAGATTCTGCAGCCCATCACTGTGGTCCTTTGTTGTATGTCCTCAACTCCTACCAGTAATCACTAGAAAGTATGTTCAAGCCCACCACTTCTCACCTCTCCCACTAGAGTCCAAGCCACCATCCCCACCATGATCCCCTTCCCCTGCATAGTGTAATCCTGTCAACATCTCAGTTCCTGCCACTCCTTTGCTCAGAATCCTCCCATGGCTCCCATCTACCTCAGGGTAAGTGCTGATGCCCATACAGGGCTCTCAAAGCCCTACGTGGTCTAACCCCAGTTCATGCTCCAACCCTGTCTTCTACAATTCATTTCATTACGGCCACACCGGCCTTCTGACTGGTCCTGAAATATGCAGAGCTGCTCCCACCTTGGTGCCTTTGCACTTGCTGCTCCCTCTGTGTGCAACACTGTTCCCCAGATACCCTCATCCTCCCCCCATTGCCTGGTTCAGGCCCCAGCCACATGCCACCTTCTTCCTGATGCCCTCCAGGCTGCACTGTTTAAACTTGCAGCCCCCACCCTGAGACCCATCCTCTTTTCTGCTTCATTTTTTCTCTTAGCACCATCTAGCACACTACAGAGCTTATTTATTTCTCCTTTGCATCATCTGTGTTTCCTCCCTAGAACGTGAACTCCAGGAGGACAAGACCTCTGAGCTATTCGTCTACTGGTATCACCCAAGCTGGTTTGGGTTGAATTCTCTCTTTGTCTTTTCTCATTCTATCCTGTTGGCTCAGTCTAGATACATCCAACTGCTCCGTGCTGCACGCCTGCACCCAAACATGGCCATGGCTGCAAGCACACCCCACTCACTCACACACAAACACACGCTTGCACACTCACACTCACACACGCTCACACTGACCAGACCCACCTCAGCGCCATGACCACAGCCTGAGTGCGCTGTCCAGCAAACCACCACCTTTCCCTGCCTCCACTCTCTCCAAGCCTCCCACATTCTGTAGAAGGCTCCGTTTCAGTTTATCTCACTGGAAAAAAAGAAAAAGAAGCACTTCAACCACCAAAAGCACTTATAGAAATGTTTTAGTGGAGCTTTGCTGTGAAGGGCACGAGAAAGGGGCCAGGAGCAAGAGGGAGACAGGATATCAGAGGAGGTTTTCCTTTTCTTAAGCTTGGGGATGGTCATGTTGCCAGAGGTGATCTGGTGGAGGGAACTGATTCAGTGATGCAGGGGAGAGGAGAGGATCTCAGCAGAGGTTAGTAAGAGATGGGTCTAGCACACACGCAGCCCATGGACAGCGGCAAAGGGAAAGCTGAGATCTTCCTGACACAGTGCTCCCTGCTTTCCTCCTGGTCCTCTGCCTTCTCCCTTCCAGGATGCTCTATGGAAGACCACTGACTCAGCTCTTACTCTTTTTCCTGCCCTAGGCTGTCAATGCCATTGAGACCCTGGAGGCCCCAGCTGGGTCTCCAGCCCTTATTTGTCCCCCAAGCCCCAGGCCCTGTGTACGGTGACTTGAAGGCTCTCTGGGCATAGCATCCCCCCCCCCCAGTCACACTGATCCCCCCGCCCTGGTGAACCCAGCCTTCCCGCTCAGACCAAAACCTTGACTCTTCCTCCTCTCTGTTTTCTTTTTTCTTATTTTTTTTTTTTAATTTGCTCACCCTACATCTAATCCAACAGCAAGTCCCATGGACCCCAATTCCAGACATGTCTAAAATACCTCCGTTCTTCCTCAGCAGCGCCACCACTGTGCAGGCCTAAGCACCTGCCTGGGCCACGGCCGTAGTGGCTCCCAGCCTCACCCCCACGTCTGTCCTCAGCACGGCAGCCGTGGCGGCGCTGCTCAGATAAAACAACCCGAACAGCCCCGTGGGAGACCCTCCCTGGCTTCTTCCCACCCCATACTTCCTTCTACGGTCGAGGGCCGCACCTTCTAGCCCCCCGGTCTCTGGCTCAGCCCAGAGCTCCCCAAGCCTGCCTGCCCCGGCCTTCACACTGGCCAATGTCCAGCTGGAACACTCCTCTTTCAGATTCAGAATGAGCAAGGCCCATTCTCTCCCTGCTTCACCCTGTATGAATCAGCTCGGGCTGCTCCCACAGAGTACTGCGCTGTGGCCTGGAAGACTTCAATAGCAGATGTTTACATAGTGTTCTGGAGGCTGGAAGGCACTGACAGATCCTATATCTGGTGGGAGCCTGCTTCCCCGTTTGTAGATGCCCATCTTCTCTCTAGATCCTCACGTGGTGGGAGGGGTGAAGGAGCTCCCGGGGTCTTTTTATAAAGGCATTAACCCCATTCGTGAGGGCTCCACCTCCCAAAGGCCCCACCTCCTAATACCATCCCAGGGAGGGCTTTCAACATATGAATTTTGGGAGAACACAAACATTCAGTCTCTAGCACCGCCCAAAAGCACTTCCTCTGAAAGGCCTCCCTGATCACTCTCTCTCTTCTCCTTTCTTTCTGTCTCATAGCATCTATCGCCACCTGGATCCACATTTTTCATGAGCTTTTGGCTGCTCCCTCCTCTAGAATGGAAGACCCTGAAGACAGGGCTTTGTGCTGTGCACTGTGAGATCCGCAGGCTCTAAAAGAGGAACACAGTAGCCATTCAGAGACTTTTGCTGGATGAATGATTCTGGAATGAGCTTTGGAATTAGACGGACCTAGATTTCAATCCCACAGCTTATCCATCCACTGTGTGAACTCAGGCAAGTTACCCAACCTCTCTGAGCCTCAGTTTCCTCGACTGTAAAGTGATAGACATTATAACATCACCTCAATGATTCCTGTGAGAAACGGGAACAACACATGCAATTGTAAAATGAGCCCCCAAAATGGTGACAATGACATCATCATCCACATCAGGAAAAAAGGGTTTCAAGTAGGAAAAGAGAGCCTCAGGCAATCAGGATCCCTGGGGAAGCGGACAATGTGGAGGCCAGAGGGGTGGCTGGCCCAGGCCTCAGGGTGTGAAAGGGAGAGCATATGAAGGCCACATGGACCCATGGGGGTTTGGGGAAGTCTGGGAAGGTGACCTTGTCTTGAGAAAAGCTTCAGAGGCAGCCAGATGCCCAGGGTCACTACAGCCAGAGGCTTTGTAACACCAGCCTCTGTTCTTTCCTAAGCTGAAGAGATCAGGTCTTCCCTACGTCCCCATGCCTGAAATCAGGATTGGAGAGAGTATCACTGGCCTACTTCCTGGGTGAGCACTGTCATTCTGAGCCTCACACCTCATCGAGAAGCACAGCTGCTCCTTACAGAATTATCTTTCCCGTCGTGGATCTTGCTTGCCATCCATGTGCTTGACCTTGGGCTAGAACAGTCACATAGCTGGGAAGCTCACAAGCCACCCATCAGTGGTAGGGCCCGTGACGTTAGAGACGCCACTGCATCAGGCCAAGGAGGAGCCCTACAGGGCTGCAGGTCCCGGGAGGCTGGGTGTATGTGTGCGTGTGTGTATGCCTGTGCACTCGTGTGTGTGTGGTATAATACAGGAATTTCCATGAAGACTCAAAGCTGAGGAAAGGGAACAGCAAGCACGCTTACATTCTAAACAGACACCAGACACATCCTAAGTGGAGTCCACACTCGGGCAAGCACGGTCACCCAGCTGTGGTCTCAGAGAGGCTAGATAGCCTCCCAGAGCATCCCTGAGGGCAGTTGTGGGAGAATACAGCACTGCATCATCCTTGTCTCTCTAAGCGGCTTTCAGCATCTCTCTACCTCTGGCCAAGTGAGGAGGACCCGAGAGAGCCCCCAGAGCACACAGGGCTGGTGCCACAGACTCTGCAGGACCAGGCCCAGGGGAGCTGGGTGTGAACCGTCTTCAAAGCAGCCCACTCACAAGAGCATCATCCAGTCTGGACAGGGGTCTGCTGAGGGGTCAGTCAGCCCAAGGCCCACCGGGATCAGGGGCAGTGCAACGTGGACACACCTGCCTCAACTCTTCCCAGAAGCCATCACTCTGCCCTCAGAAAGAGCCTGCCCAGTCCAGGGCTCCCCCACCAAGACCAAACAACAGGTGTTGCCCATTAGGTAGAAAGATGGTTCCCTCTGGCCTGGCATCTTCTTCCCACCTCAGCTCTGGAGGGGCTGAACTCAGAACTGATGGGAATTAAGGAGAACAGGCCAGGCCCCCTTTCCCCTGCTGGGCAGGCTGAGCACAAGTGGGAGCTTTTTAAAAACCATTTTATCTCATTGTGGTATGAACACTTACCATGGGTTCTACCCGCTTAACAAATGTTCCAGGGTACCATACAGTTGACTGTGGGCACAATGCCGTATGACACAGCTCTGGAGTTTTCCACCTTCCTTTTCTGAAACTATGTTCATTGATTATCAAGTCCCCATTTACCCCCAGCCCCTAGCAACTGCCATTCCACGCTTGGATTCTGTGAATTTGACTATTTTAGATCGCTCATATAAGTGGAATTATGCAGCATCTATGCTTCTAGGACTAACTTATTTCACTTAGGAGCTTTAAAATGGGTATGAGACCAAAGCTTTTGTTGTAGACTGGACTCCCCCAGAAGGGACTGAAAAGTTATAGAATCGGCCCACAAGGCAGTCCCTGGCGAAGAGCAGCTACACAGAGCATGTTCTGGCAGCGCAGAGGGAGGACAGAAGCTATGTCCCCATTGTAGGGCCCCATCGTTTCCCCCGCCTACCTCTCCTACACCTCAACTCAGGGCCTCCCCGCAGCAGACATTACCTATAGGAGACCAGAATGAAAATTACATTGTGACTGAGTAGTTGCTTTGAATATCCATGTGCTTAACTGGGTGAGAGAATGTGCAAACTTGCTAACAAAGCATTGCCATAGTCCATATGTATCTCATTTCCCCTGAAAAATAATGTGAAGTCATGGTGGCAGCCCCACGCCAGCTCACAGAGCCCTCCTGGACAGATCAGGTAACAAGACAAGGCCAGATGGAAGGCTGTGTCCTGGGGCCAGGGCACCACCAGCTTGCATGGAAAGGGGAGGAATCCCGGGCTGGGTTGGTAACCCTGGGAAGCTGTGGATGCAGTGTAGGCGCTGTGGTTAGGGAGGCTGTCGAGCAAAGGAAGAACCAGATGGTGGTGACCAGGATGAGCATTCAAGGTCATTTCCAACCCAAAGCTGCTGGGAACCCATCAACTGATAAGTACATGCTCACTACAATGTCCACAATAGATGATATTAACTCCCCCAACACCCTCCCCACAGACATTTTGAAAGACGAGACATTCTGTGACCTTGAGGTGCAATCCCAACTCTCCTGAGGTTACAATGGTTGGCTTTCAGGGACTACAAGGATCTTCCCCGATTGAGCTTTCTGACACCCACACAGCTAAGTGTACCTCTCTGCAAGTCAAACTAGAAGTCATTGCTTCCAGACGCTAAACCCCACTACTTCTTTATAAGTACAAGAATAAATACAGACTCCAAAAATGTAGGGGTTATATCACTGATGGAAGATTCGCTGTACTTGAAAAAGAGAAGCAAGAGATATGGATGAACATGAAGTGACGGAAGATGGCCACGGGGATAAGGAAAAAAAGAAGAGATGGAGGAAAGAGGAGGCCAAGAGGGGAAACTGAGTCTATGCATTTCCATTATAAGGTCCCTTCCCCTGAGACTGAAATTAGAGGGACAACCGAGGCCTCCCTTCAAAGAATCCTGCCCAGAGGACTCTCAACCAGTCTAGGAAGTGAGAGGGACCCTTCCAGTGTCTTTAGGAAAGTACTCAAATCCAGGGAGCCTTGCAAGGCCAGCTGAGTAGAACACCCACAGTGACTCGAGAGAAGCTATGCAGCTTCTATGAAGAAGCTTTGCAGGATCTATGTAGCTGTGCCATCACATTTCACATGTGAGGAAGCTGAGGTTAGAAAGGCCACAGAACTCCCCAGGACAGTCCAGGTTGGTCTAGGCAGGAGCTCGGGCACACTGCAGGACTGCCCCTTGCTCTGGATCTCACTCCTTCAGACACGAGCAAAACCTGTGGTCTAGCAGCTGCAGGATTTCTCATATCCAGGCTCTGACTCATTCCCTGAGAGGGCTGGAGCTTGCCTTTGTTTCCACCTGCAGAAACAAGGGTGTCTGTGAGGACTTTGGGGCTCAAGCCACATCTGGAACTCCCCCATCCACATCTGCAGCCCAGGGAAAAGGCAAGATGAGCTGGGGTCATTGAATGCACTTGCAGTTTTCCCCAGTGTGCACCTCTTTATTGGAAGGGAAAATGTCTACCAAGTCGGGCAAAGGGTATGTGAACACAGGACTCAGATCTTTGAGAAAGTACAGCCATAGTCCCACTGTCCAGTGACGACTCATTGTGGCTTTTGTGGGGAACACTGCAGAGGCATGCAGACACCCCATGGGGTGTGGGGCGGGGCAGGCAGGTGGGGGGAGTTAGAGGGAACTTTGTGGACCTTATAGTCTGAGGCTTTGAAGATTCTGTGATGATAGCCAGTTCTGAAGATTCACTCCCATTTCTTGACCTTAAAAGTAACATGTTTATCATAGATGATTTGGAAAGTGCAGAAAACTGTATGTTAGGAGAAAATAATTCCACCCCTAATCCCCACCCACCAGCCAAAAGCCACTACCCCAACATGCTATTTCCTTTGATTCCTTTTTCATAGTTTTTTTTAAATATTTAATGTAATTTATATTTACAGGATCCTGTTTTTTTTCCCCTTAAATCATACTGTAAGCATTTCCTCCTGTCACTAAGGATTTCCATGCATCACTTCAATAACTGCATAATATTCTATCATATAAGCATATCAGAATTTACATAACCAATTCCCTAATGTGGAACATTTAGATTGTTCTCTCTCTTTTATTTTCCATTTTAAACCAAATTGCAGTATACTTTCCTAAGCATGAATTTTTGTTTCTTTTTCAGATTATTTCACTAGGATCAATTACTAGACATGGAATTTTTAATTCTCAGGGTGACACATTTGCCAAACAGTGTACAAGAGAATTAAAGGTGGCCGTTTTTTAAAATCTCACTTGGAGGCTATTTTGAAGTTGTTGGCAACGGTGATAATGGTGACAATGGTGATAATCCAACAGCCAACCTGTGCTGGCCACTGCCCCAGGGGCTCATCACACACCACCTCACAAGGAGCCTACATAGCTGTGCCATCACATTTCACATGTGAGGAAGCTGAGGTTAGAAAGTCCACAGCACTCCCCAGGATGGTCCAGGTGTGGTCTAGGCAGGAGCTCAGACGTGCTGCGGGACTGCCCCTTGCTCTGGACCTCACTCCTTCACCTGTTCACTCCTGAGCTGGCTGACACAGCCAATATGCACAGGTAAGCCGGTAAGCAGGCACCCAGCTGTGAGCCTGGCAGGCGGAGGCTTCCTGCGCCCTCACTGTCCCCCAGTCTGGATGGAGCTGAGGCTGGAATAAGTGTATCCAAGGCCTTCTGTGCTCCAGTCACTTCTGCTGGAGCTCAGAGCTAGGACGCCAAGCAAACGCTGATTGGGATACACTGTCCCCTCTTGGCTTCTCAAAATATCCCTAAGCATCCATTCCCTTTGCCACTTTGGTTCCCCAGACACCTTTCTTTGGAGAACCACTTCCCTGCTGCATCATCAGAGCCCAGGGATACTGAAATAAATCAACAGAGGTTGTTTGTCCTTCCCGAGGTCTCACTGCAGGCAATGGACGTGCAAATGGACACCCAAGGGGCAGCTGAGACTTTCAAAGTTTCCAAAGAACAAGGCAAAGGAGACTAGAGTCTCCTGATCAGGTGTTGATCAGAGGCCAAGTGCACCTACCAGATGCTGGCACAGGGCCCTCTGTCCTCTCACCCAGCTCCAGTCATGGGGGCAGCCAAGGGAGCCAGCGCAGGTGACAAATTCTCACAGTAACCACTATGCCGGGTCTGAAACTACATCAGCTGGCTCCTGAAAGAAAGGACGCTGAGCTCAGAGTTGTGGCCAGGGCAGCTGGGGGTGTGACTTCTTATTTTCATTGCTAAGAAAGGACCATCCCCCCACAACTTCCATTTACTGAAGCCTTATATCACCTCCTTGCAAAGAGGAGGTGTGTGATAGCTTTGGAACTGAGCGTGTGATCTATAAGCCACTCACTGTCATGAGCTCAGTGGTTCTCAAAGACAGGCTCCTGGACCAGCAGCATCAGCAGCACCTGGGAACGTAATTAGCAATGCAAATTCTCAGGCCCACTCTTGGTGTGCTGAGTCAGAATCTGAGGTGGGTGCAGTGATCTGCGGTGTCACAAATCCCCCGGGAAATCCTGATGAACACTCAGATTGAGAACCCATGCCCTAGCCATCAGCCCCTGCTAACCCCTCAGGAGGAGGTTTTGCTCTCTACTTTACAGTAAAAGGAAGTAAAAGGAAGCTCCAAGAGGTGAGCTAACTTGCCTGAGAAGTTCTGCCCTCCAGCACAGGTGTAGTCCTATCTCAGGGCCTTGTATCCGACAA
This sequence comes from Mirounga leonina, assembly GCF_011800145.1. NCBI lineage: Eukaryota > Metazoa > Chordata > Mammalia > Carnivora > Phocidae > Mirounga > Mirounga leonina. The sequence goes on from NW_023270377.1 coordinate 107,029,474, forward strand.
ATGATGACCAGGCACCACAGCAGTCAGGCTCATGAAGAGGTCCTCCTGACCACCCAGAAGTCATGACCACTCTGCTACGGACTTGCCCCCCATGTCCTCTCACCACTGCACCCAGTTCTCCATGCTGGCATTCCCCACCCCACCATCTCAGTAGGTCAGTCTTGGGGGCCCCCTCTTCCTCCAGGAACCCCTTTCTAAGAACATCAGAGAACTACCCACGTGCATTTGTCTCTGTTACACAGTAAGCTCCTTTAAAGGTAAGGGCCCTGGCTTAAGCAGAGAGCACATCGCTGCAAAATAGTAGGTGCTAGAGAAATGTTGCTGAGGACAGAAAGAACAAACAAAATCATGAGCATCCTCACTGTCAGAGAACCTGGGAGTCCTGGGGCTGAGTCTGATGGGTGAGTCCCCTCTGCAACACCCCTGGGCATATCTTTATCGCTCATTTTGACACTTTACCACACAGACAGTGTTGGCAGTCTCTTTTCCCATAAATATGTTAAATCTCCTCCACCAAGTCATAAGCTCCCTAGGGGCACACCGCATCCTCTCCACATCCCTGGGGCTGGGTAATGCTACCTGCTCAGCCAATATCGCTGGCTTGCAAGAGAGATGGATAGACAGTGAATAATAAGCTATCCATTTATTATTGTGTAGCACTACTATCCTGAGACCAATTCTTCCCTAGCTGTAGCTTAAATGCTATATCCTTTCAGGGTGTGATAACAACAAACCATCAAAGAAACGGAAACGTGGTTGACCTTCTTCCTACCAAAAAAAGAAAAGTCAGTTAATAAACGTCACTTGTCAACTGCTTTCTGCTTGACCTGCATAAGAACTTGGAGGCAAGAATCTAGCACAGGAAGAAGAAACTCCAGTGGGAGCTAAAGAGCACTTTCTATGGCCACGAAGTTTCCTGTCCCTCCCCCAATAGCTGTCCTCCTCCTGAACCCAAATCAGACTCACCCAAAGTCATGGCCGTGGGAGAGTGACTTTTCTAACCAGATCTGTAGTTTCTTTGAAATAGAATGCTCTGGGTGAGTGGCCAGAGCTTGGCAAATTGTCAGGCAATGGTGTGGACACCTCTGCATTGCTGTCATCGACGTGGTTGTCATGGCGAGAACTCTCCAAGGACTCCACGACAAACCCCTATTCTCCTTCATGGTTTTAAAGCTGAAATAATTCTCCTCTTCCCACCATACTTAGGCCTCCTGATTCAAAGGCATCCTCCCTCTTGACTCAAAGGAACTCAATCCCCCAGAGGCCTCTGCCCTGGCCAGAATTCTTGCCCCTTTGCTGGCCCAAGTGGACATGGGAAGCAGGGAACAGGCTCTTCCTCCATAACTCCCGAGGCACAAGGAAAAACCAGTAGAGGTGGGCAAGAGGTGTAAAGACAACAAAACCTTGCAGGAAAGGAGAGAACTGCTGGACAGCTTCATCAGAAAACACAGAAGAAGGGAGGTTCTTGGTGGCCACAGAGGGTCGACCTGTGTCTCTGGGGCCAGCGCCTGACCACTGCTCTCTGTCAAAATCTGAGAACCCCCAGGGTCCAGCTGCTGCTAAAGTCCTGGGTCCTGTTGGCTGTGCCCAAGCTGCCAGTGGAACTGGGAATGTCACCTTCAACGAGGGGGAGCCCTTGTGTGCCCTGCTGCCTGTGACTGGAGGACAGACGGCCGGCCACCCGGTGGACTGTATGTAGAATCAGCAGGTGTGTGGCCACAGACAGGTTGCAGACTGCACAGGAGAAAAGCCATTCCCAGCACTTTGGAAGGCACACACTCTGGTGCTAAGTTATCCTTGGTTTGAACACAAGTTCTGCCCTTTTTTGGCAGTGAGATTTTGACACGTTATTTGACCTCTTTGGGCATGCATTGCATTATCTGTAACTTAAAGGAAGGAAGAAACTTCCCTTTTGCAGGCTTGCTGCAGGATTAATGAGGGAGCTTCCACAGAAACTTTGCCCAGTGCCTGTGCCTAGTAAATGCACAGAGAACCTGCAGAGTGCTTCTTCTCCTCCAGAGGCTCACAAGGCTGAACCCCCAGGCTATGTGGCCTCATCTCCAGAATCAGGGAGCATTCCTCCCACCCACCATCCCACCCCTGCCCCTGTGGGAAGGGAGCTTCCCTGAACAGGAGTTTGGGGCAGTAACAGCCCTTCCCTTTCCTCTCCCTCTGGAGAGTCATCAGCTCAGCTCACAGGAAGCATCTGTTATCCCTGCACCTGGCCCATGGCCCAGGCCCTAGCCTTGTGGTGAGGGTTCCGAAGCTCAGAGCTGTCACACAACATGGCCACCTTACCGCCATGACCCATACCAGCTTTTGTCAGAGTGAAGCCGTGCTTTCTTTGCCATCTGCCTGCTCGTAGTTGGGCTTCCTTGAACTCAACACTGCAGGACTAGGGATTTGTTTTACTCCCCCTTATAGTCTTGTGGCTTAAGCCATGGCCTCCAAACAGTATGGTAAATGCTTTTGGTGTGTGTGCACAAATGAAATCAAAGCCCCACCAAATATTATTTACCCTGGCTGCCTTTGTTAGGGCCTGATGGTTTCTGAACACCTCTCTCTCTCTCTCTCCCACTCCCTCTCTCTCTCTCCCCCTCTCTCTCCCTCTTCTTCTTTCCCTCTCCCTCCCCTCTAGTTAGGACCCACCAGTGGGCTGGGATTTACTGTTTGACAAACACTGCCCTAAATAAGTTGCGTGTCACAGTCACATCTCCCAGGGAAACCATAAGCCCCCTGAGGTTAGAGACTCATTCTCTGTTTCCTGGAACTTCCTCTTTCCCTACGGTAATGCTGGGAACTCAGAGACACTCAGCACCCAGATGTTGATTTACTGTCAGCCAAGACTGTGCTGGGAATCCATGACCAGCATCCATCCTCTGCCTGGACTCACAACATCTGTTAGCAGGTCGTTTAGGTGGCTGGCACTGAATTATGTGCAAACCAGAGTAATAATAAGAATGAGATCAAACTAGTGGTGACAGGATGTGAGGGCGATCTGGCTGTGACATCTGTCACCCCACTGATCGCCAGGGTTGATTCGGTGGATCTGGCTATCGAGGCGGGTGTCCCCTTCTTCCCTCATGGCTCCATGTGCGTCCCTCCCAAAGCCACACCCTCGGTAGAAGAGAACGGCCTTCCCTGATAGAGGAGGACCATTCTTCGGTCAAGGGTATACGAGTAGCTGCATTCCCCTGCTAGTACTTAGGACCATTTTTAGGAGAACATGGGGTGGTCAAGCTTCCAAGACTCCAGCTACATCCAAATGAGGTACCATATGTGGCAGTCTGCCTTTCTTAAAAAAAAAAAAAAATAGTGGTGACAACTCAGTAAACACCTATTCTGAGCTATGTGCCATGTAGGTACTGTCTACATAACGTATATAAAATATTTATCATGTGTGGGTATGTCATTTCTAATCCCTACCACAGGGAGGATACTGTTAAACTTGTTTTACATACAAAGAAAGTAAAGCCAGTCAATATTAAATATTTTGCTGAATAACTGCTGTGCAATTTCATGCCAAGACTTGAACCAAAAACTGTCTTCACGAGGTGGACAGTGCAAAGTACAGTCTGATTCTCAGTTCGCCCAAAGGGACCAGGCATTCAAATACCATTCAACAACGGTCCTTGGGTGCCAGGCACATAGTCGAATGTTGGGCATAGAGCTGTGACCAGGGCTAACATGGTTCTGGAGCTTGTAGAGCTTTCTCTGTGGTGGGGGTGTTGCAATCTTGAGGGGAGCCAAGAAGGAAAATCACAGGGTACCTTGGATCTCTACAAAAGGGTTGAGGCCTCCCATGCCTGTCCAACCTGAGGGCTACACAGTGGCTTATTTCTGATCTCAGACCCACACCTAGCCATAAATAATACCTTGCTCTGCCATAAATGCACCCCCTAAGGCTGCCCATCAATCCCTCTACCCCAGTTCTTGAGCTCAGAATGATGCTAACTCCAATCATACTCAACTCTTCAACCCCGGCTAGGTAGGGGTGGGTTTTCATTCCAGGGTCCCAATCTGCTTGCACACTAACCCGTCAACTTCCTGGGAGGGATGGAGCTCACTCCAGCTAGCCTTTCCAAATATCCCCTATCATTGCTGCTGGCTAAAGGGAAGCAGGACAAGGGAGTATAACCGATGAGGGTCCTCACCCCACCATCTCCAGAGGTGAGAGGTCAAAACACAGGCTTCAGGAACCTCAGTGCCATGAATGGTGAGCAGATATTCAGGGAGAAAGTAAGAGCTAGGGAGAGGTGAGCATTGTTGTGGGTGCTGAGCTCTCTGCTTGGAATGCTTACACTCCTGTCTGTGCAGCAAACTCTCATTCATCCTTCAAGGGCCAATCCTAATGACTTCCCTCTGGGAACACCAGCAGTTCTCAACACAGAACAATCATCAGAACCACCTAGAGGCCTGTTACCACAGATTGCAGGCCCCCAGCCCATGTTTCTGATTCAGCAGGTCTGAGATGGGGCCCAAGAATTTGCCTTTCTAGCAGACTCCTAGGAAAGGCTGCTGGTCCCAGGACCATACTTTGAGAACCACTTCTTATGCCATCCCCATCTTCCCAGACAGGCCTGAGCTTCCTCCTCTGTGCCAGTTCTGACCTCTGTGGCCGTTCCCATCATGCTGAAGTGTCACCACCCTGGGGGCACTCACAGTGTGCCAATTCAGCTCCACACACCTGGAGGGGTGGGGCATGGAGATCAAGCATCCCTGCCCACCATTCTCCTGAGTGTGCGTGAGTTCAGAGGGAGCGTTGCTAGGGGCTCAACTGGTGACCCCTCAGAGGCCAGAGATCCCTCCTACTCTGTAGTCCGCTGGCCTGCCAGGAGGGCTTCCAGTGTTCCAGTATATAGGTTTGGGTACAGGGTCCCAAACACAAGCTAAGAAATTCACCCCAAGGGGTTCAAGCCAAATACCTCATCTAGTTCTTAAGCAGCCAACCCAGACTTCCCACTGGGCGGTGACTGAAGAGTTAAGCACACTGACTCTGGGTGGCCTCGGCCTGAGCTGGTGGACTCCTGACTCTCTTTTAGCTATATGATCCAGGGAAAACAGTAACACTTTTCTGGGACTCAGCTTCCAAATCTGTACGATGGGAATAATAATCACTGCTTCCGAATGGGACCGCCCTGGGGGCTACATGAGTTAAAACCTGGTAAATGCTGAGGACAGTACCAGGCACATGGTACACAATTGTGAATCGTTTTTAAAAGAAAAGGTAACAGCAGTCCCTTCTAACCCTGACTGGGTTGGACTAACTGGCATAAGAAATGCTGGTCTTCACCTGGAATATTCCAGGTGGCAATCTGGGATATTTGAACTTCTGTGACCATCCACATGGACTTAAGGAAGGGGCCACTCTTCATTCTTGCTGAAGCACTCGGTGCTTTGTGATTGAGGAAGGTCTACAATGCCGGTGTCTGAATCCACTCATGTAGGTGTGTATACACACACACATGCATTTATTTATGCAGTATTATTCAGTAAATGTTTATCGAGTACCTACTGTGGAGAAGGTGCTAAATTCTAGGTAGCTCTTGTCCACCCTGGAGTCCGATGCCACTTGAACTTCCTGCCCCGCCAGCCTCCGTTCTCACTGCAGTGAAGCACTTAGAAGCTGACCCCACCGCTCCTACTGCCTTCCCTCCCACCCCTACCCTGACTCCTGCTGTGTGCCCACTCAGTCTCTTTGCAGGCCTGAGGACTTCTTTTAACCTCTTCCCCACCTCCAGGCTCCAGTCCGGTTCTTCTCCTCCTCTGTCTCCAGCCTGGAGCCTTTGCTTGGCTCCCCACACTTTCCTTCCTGACACCACCACTGGTTTCTTATCAGAAAAAGGCATCTGGAAGCTGTCAGTGGGGAGAATGACCTCATCTCACCATGATTAAAGTGATTATCTGAGCAGAAAGGCCTATAATGAAGTAGCCTTCTCTGTTTTAATGTGCATAGCCGTTGTAATGGGAACATGGGATTTCCATGTTAACACTGATATTTCTGTGGTCTAATAAATCCTTCCTCTCACTCGTCTCCCAGAGGAGAGAGGAGGCACTCTGTGCAGCCGCTGGAGGTGATGTGCAGGTTCCTGCTGTCCTTGTGATGCTAGCCCTGTGGCCAGACCATAGCACTTCCGAGAAATGCACTCAGTAAATCCGTAGCGCCCGAGGGCGGCCCTTCCCACAGAAGAGCTGATCAGAGACCCCAGAGGGACTCGGGGAGGAGCCTCCAGACAGGAGCCCTCTGGGAGGGGCATCTTCAAGAGAGAAAAGAGAAAGTGCACCCCAGAGGTGAGAGTCTGAGCTAAGTCCGGGCCACCATTGAGCGAGCTGTGTGACCCTGGGCACGTCACTCTCTGACACTCAGTGTCGCACCTGTGAAATGAGCTAGTGATACCACACACCTCATGGAACGGGATATCAAAGACCACATGATGTGATGGGTCAAAGGCAACTAAACCAACACCTGGCATGTACAGACCCTCCACATGTCGGGACACTTCACAGATGGTCTGTTTTTACCATTATGGTGAGAAAAGCTGAGGTCCAAAGGCAGGTGGTGCTGGCACCAGGCATATCACTGCCCATTTTCATGGCCACCACCGAGCCTGTCTACCCAGTGTCTGCCCAGTGCAGGAGCCCATCCCTCATCCCACTCGCATGGTTGCAGAGATGTCAGAACTGGGGCTGCCTCAACTCTGGTTCACACGTTCTCCGCAGACCTGCCAGTGGCCAGGCAGAGCCAGAAGCCTGTCCAGGCACACCCTGCCTCCTGTCCACTCGGCCCATTCAAGAGCTGTGCGCCTGTGAGCTGGGGGTACAGGCACGGCCAGGGTGCTGCTAAGTATGGGAAGACTTTCTCTCCCCACTAAGGCTCTTCTCTTCTGTTCACAGAACTGGACCCTGGCCCATTTTTCCCCTCGTTGGGGGCGAACATCGCCATCATTGCAGGTGAGCTGTGCTGGGCCTCCAAGCCAGGAGGGTCAGAGGAAATGCCCAGGGGAGAGAGAACCTGCCATCACTCCCAGAGTCTGAGAGACCTGGGTTCTATTGCTCAGACTTCAAGCCTCTTCTCCCAACTACTCATGAGTCCAGACAGAAATGAAGGACTGACTTCTGACCACACCCCATGCCTTTGCATGGCATCCTCCAGAATCCTCTTCCTCTTCAGTCATTTGCTTGGCTGATCCCTGCTCCCCTGCCAGACTCATGCAGCCCTCACCTCTGGAGAGCATGCTGGAGCTAAGGTCGGGTGATGAGCAGTGAACCACACTCCACCCAACCTGTCTCAAGGGCTTCCCATGGCCCTGTCTTGTTCCCCCAGTAGTGCCCAGGGGGCAGCCACCAGGGCCCAGCCTTCTGGGCACTTTCCTGGTTTTACCACCAAGACTTGTGCTCCAGGAAACTTCTCAGTTGGGATTGTTCTGGTTTTAAAACTGAAAGTCCTGAGGCCCATGAACCCCTCAGTTTTAGGTAAACCCATGTAGTTCATTCTGCAAGTCATGCACAGAGGTCTGTCTTCCTCAGTAGATTGAGCGCCCCTGAGTGAGGGTCAGTTCTGGGATCCTATTCCAGCCTCAGTCGGCACCACTCTGAGTGGAGGGATAGGGAACAGGAGGGGAGAGAGAGGTAACTCAGACGGGTACAGATAAGGGTGAGCACACACTAGGCAGGATGAGCAAGCCTGTCTGGGGTTGGTGTTTGTTATAGCAGAGTATCTGTCCGGACACAAGCCCTGTGCGTCCTGACCCCCTCCCTCAGGCCCAGATGCCTGCCCCAGATTGAGCCATGCATTGCTTCCCTCCTGCAGGCGTGATCGCCGCTATAGCCATCGTCCTGATCTGCCTCCTCATCGTCATGCTACGCTACATGTACCGGCACAAGGGCACATACCACACCAATGAGGCCAAGGGTACAGAGTTTGCTGAAAGCGCAGACGCAGCCCTGCAGGATGACCCCTCCCTCCAGGACACAGGTGACAACAGCAGAAAGGAGTACTTTATCTGAGGGGCACCAGGCCTCACCTCCCCCAATGCCTCCTTCAACTCCGTAAGAGAAGATACATCCCACAACCCCAACCTGCTATCTGCACCACCAGGCAGACCATGAGAGCACCCACCTCATCCCAAGATACGCACCTGGCCTGGGAACACTAGGTGCCAGCCTGGGAAGAGAGAGGGAAGAAGGAGGGACTGAGCCGTGAGAGGCCTGTCCCAGGCACCAGGGGATGCAGTGGCCACCCAGGAGGCCTGCCTTTGCTCTGCCAGAGGAAGAAAGTCTGGGTTCTCCTGGACAGTGCAGTTTGTCATCAGCATGGTGTGAAAGTCCTTGCTGGGTGGGTGGGCCTGAGGGCTGGGGAAGCAAGGAAGTGAGTCATCTGTAAGCTGACTGGGGATAATGGCATCAAATGTCAGTCCTTGACATTTGGGGGGAACAGCAGGTGCCAGAGCTAAAAGGCACTTTTGTCTCCCATTGATCCAGCTCTAAATGATTGGAAATAAATTTGAAATGTAACCAAGCATTCAGAGTCAAACAGCATTACTGTAATTGTCTGGGGAAAGACAACCACCACCCAGGCCTTGCGTTTCACTGGTATGACTTTGTGTTCTCCACTACATTCTGCATGCGTGGGGCTGGGACCATCCACTTCCAGCCCCATTGGCCTGTCCTCAGCATAGACAGTGCAGCCTCCTGGAACCCTGAGGGAAGGAGGGACCAGTGACCAGGTTTCTTTTTTTCCCTGTGCAGGCACCAGCTTCATGAAACAAATGTAAGAGTGGAATGTTCCTCTAGAAATAATAGGCTGTCCCAGCTGCCTAGGCACTGGCTGAAGCATTGATTTTTTTTTAATGCACGATATTAGAAAAATTATACCTGTTAAATAACCATGAGTGAACTGATCCTTCCCATAATAACAGTGGCTAGAGCACAGACTGCAGAGTGCCATCCCTCTGGGTTTGGGCCCTAGGTCCCCCTTTCCTGGTCCTGGGACCTTGGGCAACTTGCTTGACCTTTCTGGCTTCAGTGTTCCCATCCCTCAAGTAGACATGATTCCATGGTAGTGTTGAGGAGGAAACATTTTATTCTACTCTTCAAGATCCTTCCAGCTGGTCTAAGAATCAAGTTGACATGAAACAGATTAGAAAAATCAAACTTAATTTCGTAAGTCCTGGGAATCCACATAAACACGGGATTCCAAAAACCAGTCAGGCAAAGTGAGGTATATAGGTCATCCTGACTAAGGAGAAGAGGATAGAGGTCTGGGACTTTGAAGGGAAGGAAGGTCCATTCACAGGAATGTGAAAAAGAGTAAATGCTTGGTAAACAAATGTTTGCTGGGCCCCTCAGGAACAACGGGACACAGAGAGAAATTGTAACACCAACTTTACTAACCTCCTCCCTGTCCACCTCCTCTGGTTATATTATAATGTAGTTACCTATGGTGATAGTTCCCTTCCTAGAGTAGGTCCTCTGTCTCAATTCTTTTAGGCGGTTAAGGGGAAGGTCAGAGTTTCTTCCTGAGCCTTTTGGGCCTTGATTGTTTCCAGCTCAAAATAATCTGCATGCCAAAGTGGCCCATCCTGAGGGACTCATTCTGAACCCATACGGTACCAAGTCTTAGGGTTGATGGCAGGAACAAATGTGTCAGGTGCTCAGGGCAGTCTTCCAGTGTCAATAATTGGTGCTAGATATGCAGTACATATGTCTTGGTTAATGAAAGTTCCTCATTGCACCACTTCTTAAGATTTCCTGAAGAGAAATAACTGTCATTTAAAATTAATAACAGGGAGAGAAGATAAACTTAGTAACCATCCTCTTTTGTAAGGGTCTTTGTAAGACTCCCATCAGCTCCACAGTCACTCAGAGACCAGCATTTCCAGGTTTAAGACTGCAGCCCAGGCTGCAAGGAACTCCTTGTGACTCAGGTTTCTTGAGGCTGCACCATCTACACCTGGGAGTCAGCAAAAAGGTTCCCCATCATTCTCCCTAGGGGAATAGCAGGAGCCAAGTTCTGCCAGGAATGGCCACCAAGCAAAATAGCTGGAAGTTATAGGGTTGTCATGGGTGTGGGGGAAGAAATAGAAGAAAAGAAGCTGATGATAGTCAAAAGGTGAGACCTTCCCCTGAGTAACCCGAGTTTGCTGGCCCACCACTTCTCATCTATAAAATCAAGGGTTTAGTTACATCCGTATGTCCCAAACTGTGATCTATAAAATACCAGCCCGGCAAAATGGTGATACACAGCCCAAACAAAAAGGGTGTTCCTTGTGCAAATAAATGTGTAAATGACGTGTTAAGCAAAGTTAAAGCTGTGCAAGGCTTCCAGCCATCCTTAGTGTTCCAATGTGTGCAGTGACTCTTGGAGTATTGGGGGTAGGAGGATGAGTGCAGCATTCCTCAAATGTATTTTTCCAGAGACCCCATTTCTTCCCAGAACACCTTTTACAAACTTGTAGGCCAAGAGTCCCCGGAACACATTTGGGAAACACTGAACTAAACAACTACCAACATCCCTTCCTGTTGTGACATCACTTCGGGGTTTTGAGAAAATGTGGGCATGTGGCCTCATCTTCAAGGATTGTGAGCACAGATCACTGCCCAGTGGGCATAGAGGAGGCACCCAGAACCCACACATAGGTATGTCTTACTTTAAAAAGTCTTCAGGGAAGGATGAACCCAGGGTACCTTGGCCCCCTGATGCCACCACAGGTGTCTGTACTGGAAGAAGATTCTGATGGCTCCTCCCCACTCCCTCCGCAGAAGCCCCAGAGCCACCTGTACTGGCTGTTCTCTGAGAACTGGCCCCTCTTTCCCCTGGTCCTTGCCCTCCGTGCCCCCCACCCAATGTCCTCGAAAACTGTACTGAAGCACGGCCTACTCCCAACCCTCAGGCTCAGCCGGAATGAGACACAGGGGTGACATGGATGCTGCCAGGTTGGCTCATTCAAGGTGGACTATCCAGATGCCCCCAGAAGGAGGGAGCTGTCACAGGCTAACTGCAGAGGCAAGAGCACCACATCAGTGAGCACACACATGCACACATTCCCACAGGCACCTAGTATACACGGGTGTGCAAATAAATGGTGCTCCATCTGGTAAGAGAGCACACTTTCTTTATATTTGATCCCTCCCCCAACGAACGATGCATAGAGTCACCACATAGCATGTCTGCCACAAATGTGGATGGGAGCAAATGTGCACAAATATGCACACACCACATCTCCAAAAGCTGTTAAGGAGGAAGGAGGGAGGTGGAGAGGAAAGGCAGGCAGTGGAGAGGGGGGCTGGAAGAAGAGGGAAGGGGAGCTAGCACACTGTGTGCAATGCCAGCTGCTTTGCATGTGCTCCTCTTATCCTCACCACAGTCTGCAGGCCAGTGGCCTCATCCACCCGTCAGCCCTGTGGCAACTGAGGCTCAGAAAGCTTGGAGTGATGGCTGGAGGTCACACAGCTTCTAATGGCCACGGGAGCATTTGAACCCAGGCCGGTCTGACCAGCAGGCTGGAGAGAGGAAGCTCCTTCCTTCTGCAGGCTGAGGTGAATCAGCGAGAGCTCTTCATGGGAACAGGTGGCACCAGGACTTAGGGACCCTGAAATGACCCAGTGCCGGGGTCAGAGCACCCAGGCCAGGCCTCTGCCAGCAATGACCTGGGCTCTTACACCAACAGCCCCATCCCTGGCGAGGGCTGGCCTGGGATAGAGGCAGCTCTCAGTGGTGGGAGTCAGTGACCAAGTGGAATCCTGAACTGTTGGCCCTCCGCAGAATGATTAGCAAGATAAAGATAGCAAGCGCTTTCAGGTTGAGCACACCTCATTCATGTGCTAGCACCCACGAATCTTGCCACCCAGGTCATTCTTAGCAAAGAGGAAAATGATCAGGTAAGTTACATCCTGTCAAAACATCTGTGAAACATCTGTACTACTCCTGGGCTGATGTGTGCTTTTAAAAAGTGTTTAACCCCCAAATAAGAGTATTTAATGATGAAATTTCAAACTAAGAGAGAGAGAGAGAGAGTGTGTGTGTGTGTGTGTGTGTGTGTGTGCATGGGTACAATCCACAAATATGGGTGGCATAGCTAGATATAGCAGGCCTGGCCTTGAGGGCTCATGGCTTGGTGGAGATGAACATGTCAATGTATATAGCCCTAAAGTGTTACAGATGCTGTGAGGGAAGGAATACTGATAACTGTGGACACCATGGAAGGAGAGGCCAGTTCCACCGAAGCTAAGGAATGGATTAGGATGGCTTCAGACAGGAAGGGAAGCTTGGTTTGGCCACACTGTAGATTAGGGCTGGACTGTAGAGGATCTTGGGCCCCAGGCTAAGAAATGGGGCTTTGTGCCACAGACCATATGGAGCCACTGGAGAAACAGGTCACTATCATAAGAATAAGGAAATGATCAGATTAAACAGGGCACAGATGAAAATGCACTGTGGAATATACAAGAGGGCTTCTAGAGGCTTATCAAGTTTTGAACCCTGCCAAGGGGCTGGAGACATCTGTCATCCTGGAGCATGCCCATTACTCCAGCTACACATTGATTTGTCTGAAATTCACATGACTCAGCCCATCCTGCCTGTGGGGAAATGGATCTCATCCGCTCACCAGAAGAAAGGGTAGTAGGTCGAGCTTAGAGACAACTGTTATATAAATATCAGAGAAGAACTTCTTCAGTGGAAGCCACTCCTGATGATATCTTGTTTATGTTCCTTTGGAGGAGATGCTGCTCAATTGTTTTCCACTCCTTGCTTGAGCTTTTTTATCATTATAGCAGCAGAGGTGATTTAGGGGCCAAAGGGTTGGCCACACATAGAACTACAGGCACTTTTGTATCTGCAGTCAAGCCAACATGTTATGGAAAGATGTGGTTCTGGAACTGGACAGAGCTGAACAGAAATCTCCCCTCTAGCACTCGCTAGCTCTGTGACCTAGGAAGAGCTAACTTCTCTGCTTCAGTTCTAATCCACAAAACGAAGATAAAAGTATTTTAATTTTAGGATATTTTGAATATGAAATTCAATGAGGATATAAGTTGGTCCAGAACTATGAGGGTGCTAAGATTTTACCTGCTTGTGAAAGCCAAGCCTGTAACAGTTCCATGGATGCTGACAGAAGACACAGGACAGAGGGCTTTATTGCTCACACCTAGGGCATGCTAGGGCTCACATCAGCATACTTATGTCAGCACTTTTTGTCCCCTAGCCCCACATAGGCAATGTGGATGGTCCCCAATGGGCACTTGCCCACAAGGTACATTGAGTTCCAGAAGAAGAGCCCTGAGCTAAGAGAACCAGAGTCCTTTTTGATGGGTTGTAAACATGCTTGCCCCTCTGCTCTGGAGAAAGGCATGATCTCTACTGTCCAAAGCTGCTTGCTATACAAACATCCTTGCAAAGATAGCCCAGAACAACCAGTTCACTCCTCACAAGATGTGAGAAATTTGAGACACCCATGGAGCATTGTCCCCCAACAAGGTAGGCACTGCCTAACAGTGCCTGGTGCCTGTGAGTGCTCAATACTTGTTGATTAAGTGTGTACATACATTAAACCTTAGCAATGTGCTAAGTAGCTGGGCTTGGAGCTCATTAAAGTATCTTTACCTTGTCACCAGCCAAGTAAAAGCATATTCTGCTTCCTAGGGCACATGAAGGATTTAAAGGAGAAAACTTTTCTCCATCCTTTGCTAATCCCTGAGAGATATGGCTACAGGTTTTCTGGGTTTTATTGGTTTACTGTCACAGGAACAAATAGAGGTATACACTATGGGAATGTCTCAGTTCATGGGTGAACTCATAAATCTAGAGCCTTGACAATGAGGCTAGATGAAATTCTCCAGCTTCTATTTCTAAGGTCATCCAGTGATCAAGAGGTCTCTCTTGCCAACATTATAGATCTCCAAGGATGCTTAAGATAGGCAGACCCCCCATCCAGGCTTTAACTTTAAACCAAACACTTTGGCCACCTTTTATTTTTCAAATAGCTGAAATTCTTCTTCTTTTTCTCTCCAAGTCAAAAAATAAGAAAGAGTTCCACATTCAGCTCTCTGAAGATAAAGCACACTGTGGGCCCCCTTAGATGCCCCAGGGGCAGACCACCCCTTCCTCCAGGGGAAGACCATTTAGTTCATAGCTGTTGTTCCTCAGACATTGTCTTCTAAGGGTGACAAGTAGAGACATTATGACAAAGTGATGGTGAGCATCTAGACCTCAGCATCTAGGCAGTGGCAGACCTTCTTTCAATCCACAAATATTCTCTGAGTTTATCCCAAGTGGTAGGCACAATGCCAGAGACAGAGTGAGCAAGGTCCTGCCACTGCTCTGGAGGACACTCATCACAATAGGAAATGTATTAAAACAGCTCAAGTTGCGGGGCGCCTGGGTGGCTCAGTTGGTTAGGCGACTGCCTTCGGCTCGGGTCATGATCCTAGAGTTCCGGGATCGAGTCCCGCATCGGGCTCCCTGCTCTGCAGGGAGTCTGCTTCTCCCTCTGACCCTCCCCCCTCTCCTGCTCTCTGTCTCTCATTCTCTGTCTCTCAAATAAATAAATAAAAAATCTTAAAAAAAAAAAAAAAACAGCTCAAGTTGCACAGGGTCCACAGTAGAAGAATACTGAAGAGCCTAAGGGAGGCCAGGGAAGCATTCTTGGAGAAGGAACTCTGAGCCTGGTTCTGAAAGAGTCAGCCAGGTGCAGGGGTGAGAAATGCAGAGAAATAAAGGTAAGTCCAGAAACCCAGTGTTTCTAAATGATTCCTGGGACATGTAGTCTTTGCAGAAGTTATGAAGGATGAGGCTAGACCCACAGACTGCAAAGAACCAAGTAATGAGTGGCCGGGTTGTCATGCTTTGGAGCCTGGATGTTGCCTTGTAGGTGGTGGAGAGCCCTTGGAGGGACTTACAGGAGGGAATGGGGCACAGATGTCCATTTTGCAAATCACACTGGCATCCAGTGTTGAAGATGAATTAGAGGTGTACTCTGGGGAGAAAGATGGCCTAGAAATTGTTGAGGCCTGAATAGGGGAAAGCACCTTGTAACAGATCCCTTGGGATGGAAGCAAAATCCTCTTTTGACACAATTGTGAATTCACCTGACTCTGCACTGGTTATGGGATGCCATGCATATAGAACATTACAGCCCCTGGAGGGGAAGTTCATACTAGATTTGTTGGGTTTGTGGATGTAGACTGTTCATCAGCCTTTGTCACTAAAATCTGCACAGAATGAACCAAAGCCTTCAGCATCCTATAGTCACATCTGCAGCTCCTCTGGGACAAAAAGTACCTGACTACAACCTCAGAGGGGAAAACAAAAGATTCAGAAGGGTTACCTCTTAAATCCTGCCCATATGGCATTTGAGATGCCCCTGGGAAGGCATTCTACCCAAACTTTTAACCTCAAGTAAGTCAGAAATTTCACCATTCAAATTTTATTCTTTAGGATGAAGCATTGCAAAGCCCTCTGCCACACACATCCTTCTAGGCATGGGGAAAACAGAGGGAATCATAAACCTCTGTGCATCCCATCTCTGACCAGAGATGCAGGGCAAGAGAGCCTGGAGGTGGGAGAGCAGAATGGAGTGCTGAGGCATGTTTGTGTGGTGCAGGGTGGGACAGAGACAGGAGGGCAAAGAAGGAAGACATTCCTGACTTCATTACTTTACAAAAGCTGAGCTCTGAAAACTGTCTCAGGTCAGAACCCCATTCTGGCCCACATAGGACTATGATACAGAAAAGAGGCAGAATAAGTAAACATGTGCCAGACAAGGTCACAGAAACCAATCTGTGTACTTATGTTAAACCTTCTAATTTCCCTGAGAGAGGAAAAATGGGATCTTGGAGACTCCAAAGGGGGTGGGCTCCACATATTTTATAAATACCAGTGCCCATGCCATACTAGCAAATATGCAATCCCAGCATCTGCGTAATACTGATACCTGGGCAATACTAGGCACCTGACAATACTGATACCTGGGCAATTCTAGGCACCTGGGCAGTAGTGGGCACTTGTGAAGTCCTCCCACTCCCTATGTCCCTGGCAGGTATTGTTAATTGATTACATTTCTCTCCCACTGGAGCCAGCCTGGGCTTTACCATCGCCCCTACACCTCACTCTGGCAGCTTGAGCCAGACCCAGATGTGGTCTGACAATTGAAGTGAATTGTTGGCATCTTGCAGTTGCTTTTCACTAGCTGAAGAAGACTAGGGAATTGACATGGAACAGAGTCAGGAGGCTCACCTCTTTGAGCCTTCATTTCCTCATTAGTAAAAAGGGGAGAAAAGTCCTAGCTTCCCTTCTTCATGGAGCTGTCAGAATTAACTGGTGCTGAGACAGGTGCTAATGTGTGATGGTTGGAAAGCCTCCACAAATCTCTCTGTGGTTTTCAATGCCCTGTTGAAAGGTACCATGCCAAATGTTTTGGGTTGCTTATATGGAGGGTTCTCCCACACACAAAGACATGTTCGATTTTCAAAATAAAAAAGCTAGAGAGTTTCAACAGCAGGCTGAATTGGAATTCTTGGCAGCTAACAGCAGCTTCCCCCCAGGGAGGTAGAAGGAAGTCCTCTAACTTGTTTATCCCACTTATTATTAATCACCTGCCATTGGAAAATGATTCTAAGAGGAAAAAATGTGCTGCTGAATTACTAATCAAAGAAATATGTATATGCATTTTATTTTATTAATTAAGGCAGAGCTTATCTAAAAGAAGCTTACCCAAAGCCACTAAGGGTGCAATGGGCACATGCTGGCGGGGGCAGACTTAGCAGTCCCTTTGGCAGTGTGCCAAGAATGTCATAAATGTTCACATTCTTTGACCCTGAAATTCTATCTCTAGAAGTCTATCCTGAGAAAATACCCTGAAATGCAGACCAGGATTTCAGTTAAAAAGTCCCTTAATAGCTCTATTCACAGTAAGGAAAATATAAAACTGCTGAAGTGTTTATCATTAGGGGAATGTTAAGAAAATTATGATGTGGACTTGCAATTAGATATTCTGAAGCAATAAAATGATGTTACAGAGAATTGTTAATAAGTTCAGGAAATGCTTGTGATATAATGTTAAGTGAAAAACATTAAAATACACAATATACCAAGTGCAAACTCAGGCAGGCTAAAAAGGCACAAAAAAGATTGGAAAGCCCACCTGCATGTTAACAGTAACCACTCAGGGTGCTAAGACCATTGAGAGAAGTTTCCACAGGAATCAAGGAAGCTTTTCTGAGACTCCTCACCCTTGGGAAGCTGAGACCAGAGTTTCACTGTGGCCTGTTCCCTCTTCACCTTCAGGGTATAACACCTTCATTGGCTCCCTTATCCTGCTGTGTATCTCCTGTCAAGGGCTCCACATTGTGGCATTATGAGTCCACACTGAGAAACTGCAAACCAGATGTCTCCCTCTCAGTCCCAGCAATTGCCGAGGAGCTCAGCTCCTCTAGAGAAGCAGAGGTTCTGTAGCAAACAGTAATAGGTATGAGTCATCATTTTCTGCTATTTCCATCCTATCAGGTACTTTTCCAAGTCTTCTACAAAAAATATATAATCAGAAAAAAAGCAGTATAAAATAAATGAACCTCGCCCAAGAATTGGCTTTGCTGTAAAATTCAGAGTATTCTACAGCCCACCCTCCTCCCTGAGCCCCAAGGCTACCAATTTCTGCATGAATCCCCCTAGTGAGGGTTATCTCCCCAGAAGGGGTAGTCTATAGAGCCAAACAGAGAAACAGTGCAAGAGTATTGTCTAAACCACAAACAAGGCCATGGGAAAAGTGATTTAGACCAATGCCCAGCCACACAATTACATGAACATACCATCCATGTTTGGAAGCACTGGGCACAAAGCTAGCAAATGGAAGACAACGGGGGCTCCTACTGCTAGAAGGCACAGATGAGGATATACAGCCCAACTCTCTTACTCAACAAATGGGGACACCAAGGAGAGATGGGGTAAGGGTTTGTTGGATACAACACAATGCATTGGAACTGAGCTATGACTAACCTTTCTAAGTTTCCTAATCATTGAGTGTGTACTAGGTATGATCCATTAACTCATTTAATCTTCACAATAGTTTTTTGAGGTAAGACTCCATTTTATAGGTGAGAAAACTGAAATGCAGTGACATTAGGAAGGTCATCCAGATTGCATAGCATGACATGACAGAGAGCCAGGATTTGAACCCAGGCTTCAACCCATGCACTTAATCACCACACTTAAAAACCAGTTTTTCAGAAAGTGCTGATTCTGAAATGAAAGAGCTGCACTGAGTTTCTGGGAATGTGGGGCTTGTGAGCCTGCAGGAGAATTGGTCTAGTCTAGATACCTTCTCTGTCTGGCATGAGGTGAGTGGGCTCATCTACAACCCTGACCCAGCCAAGCCAACATCTCTATCCACTGAACTAGCAATTATTCCAACTGACGTAAGTGTTTTCCCAAACAAACTCCTAGAGGCCAGGCAAATAGATTCTCAGAAATATCCCACAAGGTATCTGTTCCTTCAGGATATCCCTGCTTCCCCAGGCATGACCGCATGGAATGGGCATGGTAATACCTTCCAGAAACATTCCACCTGGATGCAACACTCAATTTTCAGAATAATGGAAAACCCTGAAGATGATGCTTCCCAGGAGCCAAGTCAGGGAATTTTGTTCATTGGTCATGGCAAAACAAAACCCTGGAGACCTGAGAGGGCAGAGCACCACTTGTATACCATGGTAGGAGAACGTGCCTTCATTCTCAGTCACAGAGCATATACAGAGAACCTTCTATGTGCCTGTTCCTATGTATACACTTGGTCTACAGGGATGAATAGGGAGGTCACAAAGGCAGATAGTGATAGAAGGGAACTCAAAAATGTCAACACAGCTTAACCACAGGATGTTTCCATATGTGACCCAGGAGAGTGGGATGGGGGAGAAAAGCAAGGGGAAGGCAAAGAAAGGGGTATATGAGAAAAGAGAAATTGGTCAGGCAAAGTTCCTGGAGGGAGAACTCTTCTTGTTAGTCTGAAAGAATAAGTAGGAATTACTGAGTTATCACCATTTGAATTAACAAAAGAGAATCTCAGAAAGAGATGGGTGGCAGGCAGAAATGGAACTGGTGTGCCCAGAGTCCTGAAAGAATGTTCATTAATAGCCTTGAGGGTCAAGCTCTATAGTGTGCATTTTGCTCAATAATCAGTGGGACCCGCTGGAGGACTCTGAGCAGGGAGAGGCCTAATCAGATATGAAATTTAGAAATATCACTTTTAGTGTCATGACAGATGGGCAAGATGGACTCTTCCCCTTCCACAGGCCAAATTCATGAACATTCCCACTACTTTTTAAAATCCTGAAGGGAGGAGAATACATTATCTCCAGAAAAGAAGTTAACAGCATGCAAATATGTTCCCTGGGTGTTTCACCATATCTTCCTGGGTAATTTCTTAACACTTACTAACACATTAGCATCCACCAATACAAATACACCTATAGCATATTAGCCTGGATCCCTTTTTCAGATTAAGTGACCAAGCAGATCAAGGCCCCAAGATCATGCAGCATAGAAAATTCATTTAATTTATTTTTAATATTATTTTTATGTACTTTTAGAAGTAATGGCTCCAGTCAAGATGGTACAAGTTAATTCCCTCTTTAGATCCATCATGTAGTAATATGAAGTAAAGCCCAAAAGAGAGAAAGCAGCCTCATAAGCAAGGAAGACATTTCTGTGGAGTCAGAAAAGGAATAGAGGTAGACTGAGTCAGCAGCTTGTTGGCTCAGAGATGAATCTGGCCGGGTAATAGAAAGTAAAAGTATTCACCTAGAAAGGGAGACAGAGAGTTTAGAAAGCCTTTCAGAGAAAACTGGCCCTCTGAGAGCCAAGGAGGATAAGCAAAAGTAAGTTCACACCTTGACATATCCTAGTGAAACCACAGAGAACAGGGAGAAAAAGAGATTGCCTCCAACAGAATAGCAATTGGGTTAACAGATGACGTCTTAACAACAGCCAAGAAAATCAGAAGGCAACGTGCTGAGTGAAAATTATCCAGGAAATGAAAAATAAATACCAAAAAAAAAAATGAAAAAAGAGGTTAAGAGATTAAAGATATATAAAGGATTCAGTAAGGAGATCTAATATACATCTAATCAGATTTCTAGAAAGAGAGGAGAGAAACAGAGAGAGGTTATTTTTCGGATTTATTAAAAGACACAAATCTTCAGAATATAGGAATCCCAAGGATTCTCAAGAAGAAAAATAGAAGGAGCCCACAACTAGGCACATCATAGTGAAATTGCTAAAGTGATAACAATATATTAGGAATAATGATAGAAAAATATAGATTAAATTCAAAAGGATCAACAATTATTTTGATAGGCAACTTCTCAACAGAAAAAAAGGCAGCCATAACAACTGAAATAATACTTTCAAAGAAAAAGTAGAGAAAACTGTCAAAATTGGATACTTATCAAAACTACCCTTCAAGAACATGATGAAAGAAAGACAAGAAACTCTCACTAAAAGACATCCTAAAATAATTCAGGCAGACTCTGGGTGGCTCAGTTGATTAAGCGTTCAACTCTTGATTTTGGCTGAGATCAGGATCTCAGTGTCTTGAGATTCAGCCCCCATCAGAGGGTGGAGCCTGCTTGGGATTCTCTCTCTTCCTCTCCCTCTGTGCCCTCCCCTCTAAAAAAAAATTCAGGCAGAGGACAGATTTTCAGGTGGAAAGTATAAGATGCAAAATAAAATAATAAGCAAAATATGTGACAAATATATAAGTAAATCTAAACAAATGCATACTTTATAAAACAATAATAACAATGTCTTGTGAAGTTAGAAATATGGTTTGACTAAAATACTGGACATCAACACCATATTTATAAAGGGAAGTTAAAATATTCTTCATCTTGCATTGCTTGGGAAAATGACAAGGATATTAATTAAACTTTGACTTTGATAAGTTAAATATTCATATTAAATAACATTATATAAAAATGTATAGATTCTAAACTGCAAGCAAAAAAAGTGGAATAAGAAAAAATATGCAATCAATTCAAAAGAAAGCAAGAAAAACACAAAAAGGATTAGACAGAAAGCACAAAGGAGGTTATTGGACATCAATCTAATTCTATCAGAAATACAATAAATGTAAATTTACTAAATCTCAACTAAAAAAAAATTGTCAAAATAGAAAAGAAAAACCACTATAAACAATACACAAGGTAAAAGTAAAACAGTAAAAAAAAAAAAAAATGTAGGGGCACCTGGCTGGCTCAGTCATTAAGTGTCTGCTTTCAGCTCAGGTCATGGTCCCAGGGTCCTGGGATCAAGTCCCACACTGGGCTCCCTGCTCAGCAGAAACCCTGCTTCTCCCTCTCCCACTCCCCCTGCTTGTGTTCCTGCTCTCACTGTCTCTCTCTCTGTCAAATAAATAAATAAAATCTTTTAAAAAAATGTAAATAACTAATTCCCCCAAAAGCTAATAAAATACCTAAAAACTTGTATGCATCTAAAAATATAGTCTCTAAATATATGAAGCAAAAGTTGATGGAACTACAAGAAAACATAGACAAGTCCAGCATTGTTTTAGGAGATATTGACACAACCGTCTTGGGAATAACTAGATTAAACTGGCAAAAATAAAAACAAAAAGCTAGAGACATAAAAGATTTGAAAAACACATAAATCTTGATCTAACAGAGATAGATAACAGATAGATAATCAGATAGATGATAGACAATTAATATCTATAGCATTCAACAGTTAAGAAATGCACATTCTAGGGGTGCTGGAGTGGCTGTCATTAAGCAACTGCTTTCAGCTCAGGTCATGATCCCAGGATCCTGGGATCGAGTTCCACATTGGGCTCCCTGCTCCGCAGGAAACCTGCTTCTCTCTCTCCCACACCCCCTGCTTGTGTTCCCTCTCTCACTGTGTCTCTGTCAAATAAATAAATAAAAATAAATTAAAAAATAAATAAAAGAAATGCACATTCTATTCAAGTGTACATGGAATATTTACAAAGTTGTCCACATATTAAGACCCAAAGCAAACAAAACAAATGTCTCAAATACTTGTAAAGGGCTAGTATCATGGTATCTTCAACCTACATTCTCTGACCACCATGTAATTAAGTTAGAAATGAATAATAAATGAATCATTCAACACTACATCAAAAACTAATGATGTATTATATGTTGGCTAACTGAACATAATAAAAAAATTTTTTAAAGAAATTAATAATAAAGATAATTACTGTATGTAAATTCAATGACATATCTCTGAATAGCACAAGTCAAAGAAGAAATCACAATGGATATTAGAGTACATTTCAAACTGGAAGATAATAAAAGATTGCACATCAAAATGTAATGGAATACTAATTTGATATATAGATGGAAATCTATAGTCTTAAATATTCAAATTAGAACAAAAAAGATATTAATTTAATGAATTAAACATATGACTTAAGAAGAATAATGAAACAGACCTAAAGAAACTGGAAAGAAGAGTATACTACAGATAAATGCAAAAATTAATGAAAAATAATCAAGACAGTATGGTTCTGGCATAAAAATAGACACATAGATCAAAGGAACAGAATAGAAAACCTGGAAATGAACCCACAACTAAATGGTCAATTAATCTTTGACAAAGCAGGAAAGAATAACCAATGGGAAAAAGACAGTCTCTTCAACAAATGGTGTTGGGGAAACTGGACAGCAACATGGAAAAGAATGAAATTGGACCACTTTCTTACACCATACACAAAAATACATTCAAAATGGATTACAGACCTAAAGGTAAGACCTGAATCCATAAAAATTCTAGAAGAGAACATAAGCAATAACTTCTTTGACATCAGCTGTAACAACTTCTTTCTGGATATGTCTCCTGAGGCAAGAGAAACACAAGCAAAAATAAG
The DNA here is from genome assembly GCF_011800145.1 of Mirounga leonina. Lineage (NCBI taxonomy): Eukaryota > Metazoa > Chordata > Mammalia > Carnivora > Phocidae > Mirounga > Mirounga leonina. Next base: position 107,052,372 of record NW_023270377.1, read on the forward strand.
CTATTGGAACTTCATTGAAATAAAAAGCTTCTGCACAGTGAAGGAAACAATCAACAAAACTAAAAGACAACCTACAGAATAGGAGAAGATATTTGCAAATGACATATCTGATAAAGGGTTAGTATCCAAAATATATAAAGAACTTATCAAACTCAAGACCCAAAAAACAAATAATCCAATTAAAAAATGGGCAGAAGACATGAATAGACATTTTTCCAAAGAAGACATAGAGATGGCCAGCAGACATATGAAAAGATGCTCAATATCACTCATCATCAGGGAAATGCAAATCAAATCTATAATGAGATATCAGCTCACACCTGTCAGAATGGCTAAAATCAAAAACACAAGAAGCAACACATGTTGGTGAGGATGCAATGGAGAGAAAGGGGAACCCTCTTGCACTGTTGGTGGGAATGCAAAATGATGCAGCCGCTCTAGAAAACAGTATGTAAGTTCCTCAAAAAGTTAAAAATGGAACTACCCTATGATCCAGCAATTGCACTACTAGGTATTTACCCAAAGGATACAAAAATACTAATTCAAAGGGATACACACACCCCTATGTTTATAGCAGCATTATCTACAACAGCCAGATTGTGGAAGCAGCCCAAGTGTCCATCAATAGATGAATGGATAAAGAAGTGGTGTATATGTAACAATGGAATATTATTCAGTCATAAAAAAAAGAATGAAATCTTGCAATTTGCAATGACATGGATAGACTAGAGAGTATTATGCTAAGTAAAATAAGTCAGTCAGAGAAAGAAAAATACCATATGATTTCACTCATGTGGAATTTAAGAATCAAAACAAATGAGCATAGGGAAGAAAGAGAGAGAGGCAAACCAAGAAACAGACTATTAACCACAAAGAACAATCTGATGGTTACCAGAGGGGAGGTAGGTGGGGGATGGGTGAAATAGGTGCTGGGGGTTGAGGAGTGAACGTGTCATGATGAGCACCAGGTGTTGTAATAAGTGATGAATCACTATATCGCACACCTGAAACTACAGTTACACTGTATGTTAACTAACTGGAATAAAAAAGATTAAAAAGAATGAATAAATAAAAACACTTCCTGCTTATTGAAAAAAATTCGTGAAAAAATAAGCACATATAATACAGAGAAAAATAATACTAAAGACTGGTTCTTTGAAAAGGCCAATTTTAAAACTTCAGGCACAACTGATCAAGAAAAACATGAAAGAAGGCATAAATAAATAATTTAGGAATAAAACAGAAAGCATAACTCTAAATGCTGCAGATATTAAAAAGGCAATACAAGGACATTATGAGACACATTATACCAATAAAGTTGAAAACTTAAAGTGCACAAATTCATGAAAAATACAACTAATACAGGAAAAATTAAAAAAAAAAAAAAACAGAAATTCTGAGTGGTCCTATTATCATTGAAAGAATCTGACCAATAGTTAGAACTTCCCCACAGAGAGACCACCTGGTCCATGGAGTTCCACTGAGAGCTATCCCAAATATCTAAAAGATACACAATTCTAATTTTACTCAGACTCTTCCAGAGAAAATGCAATGGACTAATTTTGAGGCCAGCATAAACTGAATACCAAAATCCAACCACAACAGTATAAGAAAATAAAATTATAGGCCATCTGTTTTTTTTTAGAATATAGATGTGAGAAATCCTTAAAAATGTATTAGCCACCTGAGTTCAGCAATATATAAGAAAACTTATATGTCACAACAACATTGGATTTATTATAGGAATGTATGGTTACTTTAACTTAAAAAAAAATCAATGAATGGAAATCATCATTAACATATCAAAGGGAAAACATCATGGACTTACCTATCTGTTAGATACAGAAAAAGCACATGATAACATTTAGCATATATTCATTATAAAAATCTTTAGCAATCTAAAAATAGAAGGAAATTCCTCAACCTGATATGCAAACATCATACATAACAGGGACAAGTTGGAATTTAAGAAAGGAAACAGATGAATATAGAGGAAGAGAGGGAAAAATAAAATAAGAGGAAAACAGAGGGAGGCAAACCATAAGAGACTCTTAACTATAGGGAACACACTGAGGGTTGCTGGATGGGAGGTGGCTGGGGGGATGGGGTAACTGGGTGATGGGCATTGAGGAGGGCATTTGAAGTAATGATCACTTGGTGTTGTATGCAAGTGATGAATCACTGAATTCTACCTCTGAAACTATTAATACAGTATATGTTAATTAAATTGAATTTAAATAATTTTTTAGAAGTGTTTCCTTAAGATTAGGAAAGGGCCCACTAGCATCACTTACATTGAACACCATGCTGGAGCTCCCAGGTGGCACAGAAAGGCAAGGAAACAAATGTTATAAAGATTGGCTGAAAAGAACCAAAACAGTCATTACTTGCAGATAATTTTAATGTCCATATACAAAACCCAAATTATTGCATTAATAAAAGAGTTTAGCAAGATTACTGAATACTCAGTTTTTTAAATTGCATGTCTTTGTACTACCAGCAAATATTTTTAAATATCACTTTTGTAAATATCATTCAAAATTATCTCAAGCATATGAAGCTCACAGGAATAAATCTAACAGAGGATGTAGATGACCTATATGGACAAAATTAGAAACTTCATTAAAAGACATTAAAGAATCCCAGTTATATGTAATGTGCTCATGGACTGAAAGAACTAATGTTGTCAAAATGTCCTCACTACCTAAAGCAATTAACAGATCCAGCACAATCCCTACCAAAATACCAATGGCACTTTTCACATAACTAGAACAAATAATCCTAAAATTTGTGTGGAACCACAAAAGATCTCAAATAGCTAAAGCAATCTTGATCAAGAAGAACAAAGCTGGAGGCATCACACTCCTGGATTTCAAACGATAGTAAAAAACTATAGTAATCAAAACATTATGCTGCTGGTACAAAAATAGACCCACAGATCAACAGAACAGAATAGAGAGCCCAGAAATAAACCCACACATGCATGGTCAATTAATCTATGACACAGGAGGCAAGAATACACAATGGGGGAAAGACAGTCTCTTCAGTAAATGGTGCTGGGAAAACTGGTCAGCTACGTGCAAAAGAATGAAACTGGACCACTTTCTTATGCCATATACAAAAACAAACTCAAATGAATTAAAAACTAAAATATAAAACTCCTAGAAGAAAACATAAGCAGTAAGTTCTTTGACATTAATCGTAGTGATAGGTTTCGATTCTGTCTCTTCAGGCAAGGACAATGAATATAAACAAGTGGGATTACATCAAACTAAAAATCTATTGCATAGTGAAGGAAACCAGCAACAAAACAAAAAGGCAATTTGAGGAGGGGAGGAGCAAGATGGGGGAGGAGTACCAGACCAGAATTTCATCTGGTCCCAGGAATTCAGCTAGATAGGGATCAAACCATTCGGAACACCTATGAACTAAACAGGAGATCGAAGAAAAGAATAACAGTAACTCTCTGAACAGAAAAGTGACCACTTTCTGGAAGGTAGGACGTTCAAAGAAGTGAAGCCGAGGCGATATTCGGAAGGATAGATGGAAGGGGAGGGGGCCTCTGTCAGCTGCTACTGGCAAATGATAGAGCAGCAGAGCACACAATTGGAAATTTTAGAAGTCGGCTCTGCTGAGGGACATCGCTCCAGCAGCTAAGTGGGGGGGGTGGATCCCTCGCTGGTACAGTGTGGTCTCAGGATGCTCAGGGTCACAGAAAGACTGGGGGTGCCTGAGTGCGGCAGAACTCCCAGGTATCAGAGTGGGGAAGCCAGCTGCAGAGACAAAGTCGAGGAGGGGGCTCGCAGCTCCAGTTTGCCATAAACCGTGATCCGCAGCACAGTCGGGCCCCTGCTCCTCCAGCAGGGACCCATCAAGTGGCAGATGCGGGGAGACTCCCCTTCCTCCCCTGGGAGGAGCGGTGTGGGAGTGCACCACAGGGATCTGCTGGGTTTGGAGACTCCACACCAAGTCGGGTGCCAGAGATAGAAATGCTCGGTCACAGGCTGGGTTAGCACAGAGTGCAGCTGGAGACCGGGGAGACAGGAGTGACTGACTGCTTTTCTCTGGGGGCACACTAAGGAGTGGGGCCCTGAGTTCTCAGCTCCTCCTGAGCAAAGATTGGGAGGCCGCCATTTTCACTCTCATTCTCCAAAGCTGTACAGAAAGCTTGCAGGGAACAAAAGCTCCCGAGAACAAACCTGAGCAGATTATTTAGCCCGGACCTGGCTAGGGTGGGGCAATTCTGCCTCTGGCAAAGACATTTGGGAACCATGGCAACATGCCCCAGATCAGCAAACACAGCCAGCCAAGACCAAGTTTACCGATCAATGAGAACAGCAGAACTCCAGTGTCAGGGGAATACAGCACAGAGAATTCATGCCTTAACCCCATGATTCTTTAGTCTTTCAAAGTTAATTTTTTTTTTACTTAGTTTTTTAGAATTTTTCTTTTTCAGCCAACATCTTATCAATCCCTTTTTTTAAAAATCTTTTTTTATTTTTCATTTTTTGAGTCATATTCTATCCCTTCATAGTAGTTAACCTTATTTTTGGTATATATATATATATAAGTTGTTCTCTCTTTAAAATTTTGGGATACAGATTCTTCTAACAGACCAAAATATACCCTAAGTCTCTAGTGTATGGCTTTGTTGTAGTCTCCTGCCTGATCACATTCTCTCCCTTTTTTTTTAATTCCTCTTCTTTCTTTTCTCAACCAACTTCTTATCTTATCAATTCCTTTTATAAAATCTTTTATAATTTCCATCTTTACAGTCATATTCCATCCCTTCATTGTATTTACTCTTATTTTTGTACATATATGTTTTTCTTTCTTTAAAATTTTGGGAGGCACTTTCTTCTAACAGACCAAAATATGCCCAAAATCTAGTGTGTGGCTCTGATCTATGCACCAGCCTGATCAAATTTGATCATGTTCTGGGGTTTTTGTTTGTTTGTTTCTTTGTTTGTTTTTATCTTTTTCTTTCTTTTTTCTTTTTCTTTCTTTCCCTTTCTTTTCCCCCATTTCAGGTCTCTTCTGATTTGTTTAGTGTACATTTTTCTGGGGTGTTGTTACCCTGTTAGCATTTTGTTCTTTCATTCATCTATTCTCCTCTAGACAAAATGACAAGATGGAAAAAATCACCTCAAAAAAAAAAGAACAAGAGGCAGTACCGACTGCCAGGGACCCAATCAATATGGACATCAGTAAGATGTCAGAACTAGAGTTCAGAATGATGATTTTAAAGATACTAGCTGGGCTTGAAAAAAGCATGGAAGATATTAGAGAAACCCTTTCTGGAGAAATAGAAGAAATAAAATCTAACCAAATCGAAATCAAAAAGGCTATTAATGAGGTGCAATCAAAAAGGGAGGCTCTAACTGCTAGGATAAATGAGGCAGAAGAGAGAATTAGTGATAGAGAAGACCAAATGATGGAAAATAAAGAAGCTGAGATAAAGAGAGATAAACAACTACTGGATCACGAGGGCAGAATTTGAGAGATAAGTGATACCATAAGATGAAAGAATATTAGAATAATTGGGATCCCAGAAGAAGAAGAAAGAGAGAGAGGGGTAGATGGTATATTGGAGCAAATTATAGCAGAGAACTTCCCTAATTTGGTGAAGGAAACAGGCATCAAAATCCAGGAGGCACAGAGAACCCTCACGAAAACAATAAAAATAGGTCAACACCGGAGGAGCAAGATGGCGGAGGAGTAGTAGACCTGGATTTTGTCTGGTCCCAGGAATTTGGCTGGATAGGGATAAAACCATTCTAAACACCTATGAACTCAACAGGAGATTGAAGAAAATAGCAACAGCTCTCTGAACAGAAAAGTGATCACTTTCTGGAAGGTAGGACTTGCAGAGAAGTGAATCCAAGGCGATATTTGGAGGATAGATGGCGGGGGAGGGGGCCTCTCTTGGCCCCTTCTGTCAAGTGACACAGCAGCAGAGCACAAAATTGGAACTTTTAGAAGTCTGCTCCTCTGAGGGACATCGCTCCAGTGGCTAAGCGGGGGGTTGGAACCCTCAATGGGACTGTCTGGTCTCAGGATGCTCGGGGTCACAGAAAGACCAGAGGTGCCAGAGTACAGCAGAGCTCCAAGGTATCAGAATGAGAAGCCGGCTGCAGACACGGAGCCGAGGTGCGGGCTCTCAGCTTGGGGTTGCCGTAAACCATGATCCTCAGCACAGTCGGGCCACTGTTCCTCCAGCAGGGGCCCAACAGGTGGCAGATCTGGGGAGACTCCCCTTCCTCCCCAGGGAGGAGCAACATGAAGCACACCACAGGGATCTGCTGGGTTTGGAGACTCCACACGGGGTCAGGTGCCAGAGATAGAAATGCTCGGTCACAGGCCGGGTGAGCACGGAGTGCAGCGGGAGACCGGGGAGATAGGAGTGACTAACTGCTTTTCCCTGGTGGCTCACTGAGGAGCGGGGCCCCGAGTTCTCGGCTCCTCCGGGGTGGAGACTAGGAGGCCCCCATTTTGCTCTCATCCTCCAAAACTGTATGGAAAGCTTGCAGGGAACAAAAGTTCCCGAGAGCAAACCTGAGCAGATTACTTAGACCAAACCCGGCAAGGGCAGGGCAATTTCACCTCCAGCAAAGACACTTGGGAACCATGGCAACAGGCCCCTCCCCCAGAAGATCAGCAAACACAGCCAGCCAAGACCAAGTTTACCGATCAGTGAGAACGGCAGAACTCCAGCACTAGGGGAATACAGCACAGAGAATTCATGGCTTTCTCCCCATGATTCTTTAGTCTTTCAAAGGTAATTTTTTTAAAATTTTTTTTAATTTCACTTTTTCCCTTTTTCAACCAACATCTTATCAATCCCTTTTTTAAAAAATCTATTTTTCATTTTTACATTCATATTCTATCCCTTCATAGTAGTTAACAGATGAACATGGATGCAAAAATTCTCACCAAAATACTAGCCAATAGAATCAACAGCACATTAAAAGGATTATTGACCACGACCAAGAGGAATTTATCCCTGGGCTGCAAGGTTGGTTCAACATCCAAAAATCAATCAATGTGATACAATACATTAACAAAAGAAAGAACAAGAACTATATGATCCTCTCAATAGATGCAGAAAAAGCATTTGACAAAGTAGAGCATCCTTTCTTGATCAAAACTCTTCAGAGTATAGGGATAGATGGTGCATACCTCAATATCATAAAAGCCATCTATGAAAAACCCACAGCGAATATCATTCTCAATGGGGAAAATCTGAGAGCTTTCCCCCTAAGGTCAGGAACATGGCAGGGATGTCCACTCTCACTGCTGCTATTCAACATAGTATTAGAAGTCCTAGCCACAGCAATCAGACAACATAAAGAAGTAAAAGGCATCCAAATCAGCAAAGAAGAAGTCAAACTCTCAATGTTTGCAGACGATATGATACTTTATGTGGAAAACCCAAAAGACTCCACCCCAAAACTGCTAGAACTCATACAGGAATTCAGTCAAGTGGCAGGATATAAAATCAATGCACAGAAATCATTGGCATTCCTGTACACCAACAACAAGACAGAAGAGAAATGAAGGAGTTGATCCCATTTACAATTGCACCCAAAAGCATACCTAGGAATAAATCTAACCAAAGAGGCAAAGAATCTGTACTCAGAAAACTACAAAATACTCATGAAAGAAATTGAGGAAGACACAAAGAAATGGAAAAACGTTCCATGCTCATGGATTGGAAGAAAAAATATTGTGAAGATGTCAATGCTACCTAGAGCAATCTATACATTCAATGCAATCCCTATCAAAATACCATCCACTTTTTTCAAAGAAATTGAACAAATAATCCTAAAATTTCTTTGGAACCAGAAAAGATCCCGAATAGTTAGAGGAATGTTGAAAAAGCAAAGCAAAGCTAGCGGCATCACAATTCCAGACTTCTAGCTCTATTACAAAGCTGTAATCATCAAGAGAGTGTGGTACTGGCACAAAAACAGACACATAGAATAAAGAGCCCAGAAATGGACCCTCAACTCTATGGTCAACTAATCTTCGACAAAATAGGAAAGAATATCCAATGAAAAAAAGACAGTCTCTTCAACAAATGGTGTTGGGAAAATTGGACAGCCACACGCAGAAGAATGAAACTGGACCATTTCCTTACACCACACACAAAAATAGACTCAAAATGGTTGAAAGACCTAAATGTGAGACAGGAGTCCATCAAAATCCTAAAGGAGAACACAAGCAGCAACCTCTTCGACCTCAGCCGCAGCAACTTCTTCCTAGAAACATCGCCAAAGGCAAGGGAAGCAAGGGCAAAAATGAACTATTGGGACTTCATCAAGATAAAAAGCTTTTGCACAGCAAAAGAAACAGTCAACAAAACCAAAAGACAACCTGCAGAATGGGAGAAGATATTTGCAAATGACATATCAGATAAAGGGCTAGTATCCAAAATCTATAAAGAACTTATCAAACTCCACACCCAAAGAACAAAGAATCCAATCAAGAAATGGGCAGAAGACATGAACAGACATTTCTTCAAAGAAGACATCCAAATGGCCAACAGACACATGAAAATGTGCTCAATATCGCTCGGCATCAGGGAAATCCAAATCAAAACCTCAATGAGATACCACCTCACACCAGTCAGAATGGCTAAAATTAACAAGTCAGGAAACGACAGATGTTGGCGGGGATGCGGAGAAAGGGGAACCCTCCTACACTGTTGGTGGGAATGCAAGCTGGTGCAGCCACTCTGGAAAACAGTATGGAGGTTCCTCAAAAAGTTGAAAATAGAGCTACCATATGATCCAGCAATTGCACTACTGGGTATTTACCCCAAAGATACCACTGTAGGGATCCGAAGGGGTATGTGCACCCCCGATGTTTATAGCAGGAATGTCCACAATAGCCAAACTATGGAAAGAGCCAAGATGTCCATCGACAGATGAATGTATAAAGAAGATGTGGTATATACATACAATGGAATATTATGCAGCCATCAAAAGGAATGAAATCTTGCCATTTGCAATGACGTGGATGGAACTGGAGGGTATTATGTTGAGCAAAATACATCAATCAGAGAAAGACATGTATCATGTGATCTCACTGATATGAGGAATTCTTAATTTCAGGAAACAAACTGAGGGTTGCTGGAGTGGTGGGGTGTGGGAGGGATGGGGTGGCTGGGTGATAGACATTGGGGAGGGTATGTGCTATGGTGAGCACTGTGAATTGTGTAAGACTATTGAATCACAGACCTGTACCTCTGAAACAAGTAATATATTATATGTTTAAAAAAAAGAAGAAGAAGAAGATAGCCAGAAGGGAAAAATGAAGGGGGAAAATCGGAGGGGGAGACGAACCATGAGAGACTATGGACTCTGAGAAACAAACTGAGGGTTCTAGAGGGGAGGGGGTGGGAGGATGGGTTAGCCTAGTGATGGGTATTAAAGAGGGCACATACTGAATGGAGCATTGGGTGTTATACGCAAACAATGAATCATGGAACACTACATCAGAAACTAATGACGTAATGTATGGTGATTAACATAACAATAAAAAATAAAAAAGGCAACCTACTGAATAGGAAAAGATATTTGCAAATGATATATTCAATAAGGGGTTAACATCCAAAATATATAAATAATTCATAAAACAATATCAAAAACCAAACAATCCTATTAAAAAAGTAGGCAGAGGACCTGAATAGACATTTTTCCCCAGAAAACATCCATATGGTCAACAGACACATGAAAAGATGCTCAACATCACTCACCATCAGGGAATTGCAAATGAAAACCACAATAAGATATTACCTCACACCAGTCAGAAGTGCTAGTACCAAAAAGGAAAAATAATAAGTGTTGGTGAGGATGTGGAGAAACGACACCCTTGTGCACTGTTGCTGGGAATGTAAATTGGTGCAGCCACTGTGGAAAACAGTACGGAAGTTCCTTTAAAAATTAAAAACAGAGCTACCATACAGTCCAGCAATTCTACTTCTAGGAATTTATCCAAAGAAAATGAAAACACTAATTTGAAAAGGCATCTGTACTCCTATGTTCATCACAGCATTATTTACAATAGCCAAGATATGGAAGCAACTTAAATGCCCATAGATAGATGAATTAATAAAGAAGTGGTAGTATACACACACACACACACACACACAAAATGGAATATTATTAATCCTGCTATTTGTGACAACCACCAGTGGACCTAAAGGGCACTTTGCCAAGCAAGAAAATTGGACAAAGAAAGACATCATAAAAAAACAGTGACAAGTTGAAAGTGTTTCTTTATATTTAGGAATAGGTAAAGGGCCACTAGTATCACTTGCATTGAACACCATATGATTTCACTTATAAGTGGAATCTAAAAAACAAAACAAATGAACAAGCAGAACAGAAACAGACTCATAGATGCAAAGAAAAAATTGGTGGTTGCCAGAGAACACAAGAGTGGCTTATGGATGAAATAGATGAAAGGGGTTAAGAGGTATAATCTTCTAGTTATAAATACATAAAACACAGGGGTGTAATGTACAGAATAGGGAATAATCAATTATATACATAACGTGTACTATGTTGTACATCTGAAACTAATATAATATTGTCTGTCCCTTATTCTTCACTCAAAAAAATCCCAGTTATCTATGTCTTCAATGCATTCCAATCAAAATACACAGAATTGGTGAGGATCATGTTTGTTGTGTTGTATTGTGGTTGTGTGTCTTGAACTGCTATTTCTAATGTTTAGAAAGAAGAGCAAAGAGTATGAATAACCAAGATACTCCTGAAGAAGAAAAATTAAGTGACAAGATTTACCCTATCAGATCCTAAGAACCATGATAAATTTCAAGTAATTAGGCAATCAAGTATTGGTGCAGGAGGGGGAAGAGACAAATGGAAATGAACAGAGAGCCAAGAAGCAGACCCACTTGTACATGACACATAATTTATGGCAGATCGAACACTGCACTTCCATGAGAAAGCTGGATTTTGAGGAACCAAAGATCACATAGTTTCCATGCATCTCAATCTTTATCTGAACTTCCTAATTGCCGCCATTGGTGCTGGTGTCTCTGAGCCTGCAGGACAGCCTTGGGGACCTGGGGCCCAGATCTAAGGAGGGTGCTGTTTGGTGGTGTGGTGAGTCTAAGAGAGTAATGAGGATGGTGGGAAACTGCACACTAGCCATGACGGCTGCCCAGGAAGCAATTGCCTCTGCTGTGTTACAAGCACTGCTGGGAGATGTTCTCAAGAAAGGGGAGCAGACCCAGGGTACTGACAGGGAAAAAGGAGTGAGCCCTTTCTCCCTACTCTGGCCCCACAGCGGCCCTGATTGGCAGACACTGATAAGCAGAAGCTGGTAAAGCAGAACCGGTATCTGCAGAGTCCCAACCTTAGAATCACAAAGTAAATTACAGATGGACAGTTTGGGGCTGAGAAGCCAGAGCATGGTATTAAACTGACCCAGACCAGAGGCTAAAGAGCCCCAGTGATGTGGGGTTGAGTCCCTCTTGTTTATGCCCCATCACTGTCTTGCTCATTCTTTAAGGTAAAAGCCAAATTGTCACTCGCTTCCCAGGGTGGCCTCAGCCTGCTTGGAATGCCTTCCCCAGACACTTCTGATGCTTGGCTCTGGACACTCCCCATGGCCATCAGTCTTTGCCTTCTCAAGGCAGGTGGAGGGCCCTTGGACACCAGAAGGCTGGGGACACAACTACCAGGACTCAGAGGCTCAAGTGAGGGGCTACAGTCTTGACATGTGACCAAGAAACATTATTTCTTCCCACTTAATATTAAGATGGACCTCAGCCAACATGGGCTGAATGATAGGATGGGCTTTGCACTGGCAGTGCGGGTGGACAAGACTTCTCCTGACACTAGTCAATCACAGCACCCCATCACTGTCAAGTATAGGTCCACCAAGTTCTGTATACCCTGCTGTCCATCTCCCCAAAGGGCAATGGGACCTTTGGCACAATGACCAATACCACATTTGCTCCAAAGAAATACTGAGTTAGCAAACGAGGCAAAAGTAAGCAAAAGAAGTAGATTACAGTGGCCATTGATACCATTTATAGAACCCAAACCCCAGCTCTCTGGCAACATCCCCCAAGACATGAGGACAGAAGAAAAAAATGTCAACAAAAGCCATGGTAGTAATAATTATAACAGGAGCAGGGGCAAGCTACTATTTAATGTGCTAAGAGCTATACTGGGCACTCTATAAGCATTATCTCATTCAGTTCTCTAGGAGAATTAAAGGTAAGGAGGAATTACCTTCACTAGAGAAATCAAAGCTCTGACATTCAGAAAGTAAATAACAAAACAAAACAAAAACCCACCCAAGATGACAGAGCCAGTAAGTGGCAAGGCCTCGCATTAGGAAAGAATATTTTCAGCAGTCAATTCCTGTTGAAGAACTGAACGTCCTAGCAAGTCTAGTTTACCAGGGGCAGTGTATTAATCAGCTTGGGCTGCTCTAACAAAATACCACACACTGGACAGCTTAAACTGCGTTTAAACTTCACAGCTCTGGAGGCTGGGAGGCCAGAAATCAGGGTGCCAGCAGGGACAGGTTCTGGTAAAGAGAGGCTTGCCGGCTTACCGATCGCTGGGTTCTGGCTGTGTCCTCCGCTGGAAGACACAGGGACAGTGAGAGGGAGAAAGGGAAAGAGAGCAAGCTCTGATCTCTTCTTATAAGGGCACTAACTCCATCCTAGGGGCCCCACCTTCCTGATCTTGAAGGAATTCAGGAATGCCACCCCAAAACAGGCCATGTTGCTATATTAACTATTTTGAATTGAAGGCACTTGAAAAAAAGTAAATGTGGGGAGAAGCTTTCTGTGAACTCTTTATCTATATAAGGACAGATCCTCCTCCTAAAGGAATTCAGTTGTCATACATTTTGGGGAAGGGGGAGTATGAGCCAGGGAAGCGCTGTGACTCTTATCACAGGAGAGGAGACTAGAAGAAGTCTACACCTCAGCCAGAGACTTTGTCGGGGACTATCACACCTCCCATCTCTTCTTCTAAGGGCCCTGCCTTAGGGGCATCCTTCCTCAAAATCATTTACTGTCCTGTAGGTGGCTTCTAGCTGCCCACACACACACTCCCTATTAAGATGTTATATAAGTTCTTAAGTATCACCACTTTTTTGAGTATTTACTTTCTTTCCTGTGATGCCCCATGCACATAATATTAAAAATTAATATATTTGTAGGACTTTTCTCTTATTAATCTGCCTGTTGTAAGTTTATTTTATAGACCAGCTATCGAACCTAAGAAAAGAGAGGGAAATTTCTTCTTCCTCTACAACCTCATCTAACCCTAATTTCCTCCCAGAGACCCCATCTCCAGGTACCATCCCATTGGAGCTTATGGCTTTAACATATGAATTTGGGGAGGACACAAACATCCAGGTCATGGGTCTGTTTCTTACTATCAGGAATATCCCAAACCCTGGCTGCCCAGCACATCTCCCTTCTTCAAGGACAAGCCCCCTCCAGCCCCTCCCCTGTAATTTACCCTCTGGCCACAGTTGATTGGTCCAAACAAAGCATGTGACCCAAATGGAGCCAATCACAGGACTTCACAAACACCACAATCACCCACCACATACACTCTTTATAGATGAGGACATTTGGCTCTAGTTGAGCTAACTCTGAGCCCTTCTGTGGGATTTTCAATTGATGCCGGAGAAGACATGCTTCAGTCCTCCTATGATATGGTGAGCAAGGCAAGATGACGTAGGCAACATGGCACAAAGGCAGGCATGTCCCCCACCTTGGACCAAGTAGAGAAAAGTCTGTTTTGTAAATGAAATTCTATGGAGGACCAGAGTAATCTGGCCCATGTATGTAGGCATCATACACTGCATCCTTGTGGATAGCACTTGGAGAAGCTTGGAGAGGGAATTGGCAAGTCTTCTGCTCTGACCCTCCAGAATAGAATTCCACATTTCACTGTGGATCTCACCGTGTGGCCCTGAGTAGGGCTTTTTAAAACTCTTGAATTACTTGCCCACTTTTAGAAATCCAGAGACATCCCATAAATATCTGGATGTCTGGGTTCTCTTGAAAAATTGGGACAGCCAGAAACATTGGGCTTTTGTCCCTCCTGGCTTTCTGGAAGCAAATGATGGCTGCTCGTTGCAGGTGGTGAATTCTCCTGTATGACCTCAGCCTCCCTTCTCCCGCATCACTTTCCTACCCAATGCCCTGTGTCAGCTGCTATTTATCACAGCCTCTCACTGCTTCTTTATGGAATATAAAGCTTGACCAGGAAGCCCATGCATTTCAAGAAGTTTGAGAGAGAGAATGCTACTTTGTGGAAGAAAAGATTGCTTTTACATGATTATCAAGCAAACAAAATTGGTACCAAAAGAATACTGCCGAAGGCGCCGTTATGAAGCAAATGGTTATTGGTTCTCACACTCTGCCCAGTTCACTCGGTGTACCCTTCTGGTATTTGGTCCTGCAAGAACTGCTCTAGAATATAAATTAACATGGGCACAAATAATTCAAACGTAAGGTCAGCAGTTAGTACCCAAAGGGTGGGATTCTGTGTTACTTGCAGAAGGTGAACCCTGGGATCTATAAGCTACATAGGAAGAATTAAAACATGAGGATTTATTATGAAAGGCAGAGATCCTACTTTGTGTCTCTTGGAGGTTTGTGGCCAGGAATGTCAAATTCCTCATTCTTAAAACAGAAAAAACAAAAAAATCTCCAGGAAGTAGAAACATAATCTTTCAGGAAACAGTGAATATCTAAGAGGTGCATTTTCATTAGTAGGATCTGGTAGGGCTTGAATAGATTCATATATCCTGTTTATCTAGCAGTATTGGCTGCCCCACCTCAACGTGACTTCTCACTGTTTCCTCATAAAAATTAGAATTTACTAATCTGCTTTTCACCTGCCATCATGTGCTTTTTCAGTCCCACTCAACTACTTCCTAAAAGTCATTACATCCCCCTTAGCAGCCACGAGCACCCAGAGTAGGTGGAGAAGGCAGAGAGGTAAAGGTTTCTAAAAGGCAAACTATCATAACAGCTCTTTATTCAATGTTTAGTATGTGTTATGTATGATAGTGTGTGCCAAGGACACATTATCCAATGTAACCCTAATAATAACTATATGTGGGTTGTATTGTTTTACCCTTTAGTAAACAAGGAAGCAGTGGCTCACAGAGGAACATTACTTCCTCCCTATTCCTCAAGTAAGCCAAATTCTTTCCCACCACAGGGTCTCTCCCTGATCTTCGAATGACTGGCTCCTTCTCACCCAAATGTCACCTCCTCTGCAGTCTGTTCTAACACTGTGTCTGCCTTTCTCTGCCCAGATCTCCATCAGATAACCATGTTGTTCCTTCCTAGGCATCTAATGAGTGCACATCGTGAGAATGAACATTGACTCTCAATCTCCTATGATTCTTGGGGTTTTCTTGTAAGTTTCTGCTCATAAACTTTCTGCTCTTGGACTCAGAAATATAACCTGGACATCAAGTTCACACTGACAAGTACAGCATTCAAGGTACTCCATTGTCTAGGGCCAATATACCCTTCCAGTGTCATCATCTACCCCAGCAACTTTCACTCCCACCCTGCTATATAAA
This sequence comes from Mirounga leonina, assembly GCF_011800145.1. Taxonomy (NCBI): domain Eukaryota; kingdom Metazoa; phylum Chordata; class Mammalia; order Carnivora; family Phocidae; genus Mirounga; species Mirounga leonina. The sequence goes on from NW_023270377.1 coordinate 107,067,981, forward strand.
TCAGATTGGCTTTAAGTACACCTCATGGGCAGTTTAGAAAGGAGAATGGATCCTAAGCAGATATGTGGTATAGGAAAGGGGTCTTTCAGCTCTTTAGCCAAGTGCTAGTCATAGGGGATGTGGTAAGGACAGCTGAGGGGATAGGGACATGAGGGTGGGGTGACAGTCGTGCTGGTATTGGGGTGGAGACTTGCCAGGCTTGCAACTGGGATGGGCTATAGATGATGGTAGTAACAGTGGTGGCGGTGGGAGTTGGGATGGGTACTGATGTGGTGATGGCAGTGTTTGGTGGCAGCAGAAATGACAGTGGGGACAGGGATGGGAGTGACAAAGATGATGGGCATCACGTTTGAACTGCTAGCATCTAACCTCAGGTCATGGAGCTGACAAAGCCACCTGGTTCTCCCTACTGCCAGGTTTTCACCTGGCTCACTACCAGGTTGGGATAACCCAGGGAATACCCCAATTCCAAGGTCCTTGTAATCACGCCGGTGAAATGATTCAGGATGTATCTGTCAAGGAACACACAGAATTTAGGTGGAACACCTGACTTCTTGGAGAGTGAGGTGCTGGCACATCTACAGCTTTACAGATCCAGGTGCCAGCCCCCCAGGGCTCTGTCAACCCCACCTCCTCTCAGGCTCCCTTCCACCACACAGCATGCAGAGAAGCCAGCCAAGGGACAAATCTGCTTAGTATGCATTGTTCCAAGGCAGCTGACCGACAAAGTATAAATAGCTCTGCTAGCATAGGCAACAGCCAACCGGAAAAAGCAGGCAGAAGTCGTTGACAATCTGGCTGTGGAGCTTCAGGCCTGAGAATGTCACCCCAAGTGCCCTGAGAGCTGAAAATGCCTAGGTATAGAAGGGGGCAACTGCTGAGCAACAGAGGGGGGCCAACATGGCAAAATGGGGGCTTTAAGAGGCCTATCTGAGCTGGCTACAGTCAGTAAGCACTGAGCAGGTCAAATAAATCAAATCAAGTGACCACGCCCCCACACGCAGTCTCAGCCAAGTCATGAAGAGGGAAGGGGCTCAAGAAGGCGGATGAAAACGTGGATCTTTTCAGGGGAGCCTGCAATCATTTATTCCCGCTTTAATTTATTCCTTCTTTCTGCCTGCATTCATTTTCATTTTTTTCTATTTCATTTGCTCAGTAAATGTAACACTTGGCTAGGTGTTCTAGGAAATGAAAGCAGGACCTGATAAGAGGCAAGAGTCACCTGACTTAACTGTGAAGGAGGATGTGGCAAATGTCCACCCAGGGGCATAGTTTGTCAAAGTAGCAGGAAGTCAGAGGATCAGATGAAGTCACCAGAGAGGCTTCCCGAGGATGAAAAGCATCAGGCTTTGCAGCTGGAAGAATGTCATAGGCAAAAGAGTGAACACAGAAGTGAGCAGAGTGTTTTGGAGGTGAATGCAACAGGTTCAAGCGGGACCTTGGGAGCAGCTGGAGTTCTAGCAGGAGGTGTGGGGATGAAAAGGGAAATTCTGCATCCTGAGCTCTGAGCCAGCACTCAGCTCACTCAGCCCTGACCCCCAGCTGCTGATGTGTACGGAGGAGGCATGCACTTGAATCACCCAGGGAGAATTTCAAAATTGCCACCTCGACTCCAGCATCAGAACCCCTGAAGTGGGCTTCAGTAGGGCAGTGTTGGGGAAAACAACTCCATGGGTGATTCCAAAAATACCCATGATGAAGAACATTGTCCCAAAGGGACATAGAAAAGACAAAAAGAAACTGATGGATGGATGATGTCCCAGGATGCTTTGTTGGTGGTCATCATCCTTGGTTCTAAGACCATCACCCAGACTCATAACAGAATGTGCAGTATTTCAGCCTTGGCAAGGACCGCCAGCGTGCCTTCCAGACTCCCTGGCTGAGCCCTGTTTCTTGCCGAACGGCAGGCTCCACCTGAGGGCTGCTGCCAGCAAACCTGTGGGGCCAGCCGTCAGCAACAGCCTCCCACTTCCAAGAGCCCTTGCTTCTGCACCCACAGTGTGGGCACCTACCACAAACACCAGCATGGCATTCCCTGAGAGGAAGGACTCCTCCTCCCCTATTTCCTGCAATCCATGTCTTCAGGGCTGCAGTACCTCCCAACTGTCACATCTCTGCCTGGGTCGGACTTTGATCTTGTCCTCTCCCCACCTGCCCCAAAAATACTCTGCAGTGATTTGTGCTGAGGGGCCCCACTCCAGGCTCAACTACATGCCCCAGAGGAGCCTGGAGTGGAACCAGACGACAGGGAGGACAGGGTCAGAGCCCCACCCATGGCATAGCCACCAGAGCTCTCTGGGTGGAGTGGAAGGCAAGTTTGAGTCCCTTCTCCTCTCTGACCCTCAGTGTCTTCATCAGTCAGATGAGTTGGTTGCACACTGAGGTCTCCAGGGTACCCCCCTCCTCAACCCCATGTAACGAGTGGAAAACACAGCCTTGATGCTGCCAGCACTGTCTCCAGTTGGCTTTCGGTTGTGGGCCTCTGCGAGCAGAAACGAACTCTTCAGTGGGCTTGTGGTTATGCAGGTAAAACCTAAACCCTCTTCTAAAAAAGAAGAAATGGAGAGACAAGACGCATCCTGCATAGTGACGTGAGCTGTCTGCCCAGGGGTTGAGGAAACATTAGGGGAGGGATAGGGGATGTATGAGAGGAGCCAGGGCCCGGAAGACAGGACGGGCTGCCTTGACTTTCTCTTCCTACTAGCTGGACAATGCATGAGTGTCCTGGGGACTCGGGAAGGAAACTTGGAGCCATGGGGACTCTGTGGCAGCGAGCTGGGGACATGAGAAGACCCCCTCATGAAAGGCTTCTAGATAATAGAAACATTAGTGCCTATTTGTTTACTGTTTGCTTATTTGATTGATTGGTGGAGTTGGAAAAAAAGATACATGCATATGGTTCAAATCATAAGTGCACAATTTAAATAGTTTAGACCAAAAAGCAAGTCTTTCTTTCCTCCTTGCCCCCCCCCCCAGGCTACACAGGACCCGTGGGTCCTTTCTTGTATGTTCTGCTCACATGCATGAGACACAGTGTGACACTTTCTTCTGCTGTGTTGTAGTTTCCCAGGCCAGGCCCACGCCTCAGAGATGTCTTGTAAAATGTCAGTCACAGTGTCAGTTATGCTTTGGAGACACAAGTGAGGGGCCTGTTTCCATGCTTAGGGAGAAGTAAGGGGAGTGTCAGGGTGGTGGCCAAAGTGATCAGAGGACAACAAAGATGACCATCAGACAGGCCACAGCTCCAAAGAGAAGGGATAAGGGGCCTGTGTGTTCCATGTAAATACCACACAGTAACTGCCTGTGTGCTGTGGAAAAGTGCCCTCAGCCCCAGCTTTGGCCAGCAAGGAAGAGGGGCTCCCCACCGTGTACACACCTCCTGCTCCTTCTCCCTCCACGGAGGGGCCCTGAGGTCAGGGCAGGCTGGATGGTGTCCTGCATTCAGCCCAGCCAAGTCTGGCAGCCATGACAAGGGGCCTCTGAAGCAGGGATCGGGCAGAAGGCCTCTGTCTGCTCCACCACCTGATCAGGGGAAAACGATAATTCATGAAAGTAACAGAGGCAGGGGGGCATCCTTTCAACAAAATAAATATATACATTAAAAATTAGAGAAAGAGAGAAGTCTTGCTTTAATTTCAAAAGGTGTGAAGTAGAGGATGTAGAAGGCACCTCTCAGTGGGCATAGGACCTCTACCCATGTTCTCATCTCTTCTTCAGCACAGCCCCGGGGCCTGAGTTGTGTTAGCAGCCTTGGAGATGAGTAGCTGTGACTGAGGGTTGAGTGATCTGCCCTGGTGGCTCAGCCAGTGCTGGATGGATGGTTCTAGTGAGCCAGGCTATGAGGATCCGGCACCCACTCTGCAGAAACCAGAGCCTACCCCACCCAGTCGGGCCTCCCAGGGTCCCAGGTGCTCTGGGAGGCAGGCTCCCACTCTCCAAGCCCTGCCATGCCCCCTCCTTACCATTGCTTCCCCACAGCTTAGAATCCCTCCTTTGCCAAGGAATGGACTACTATGAACAGCTCACATCAGGGGCAGAGGCCAGGGCCTTAATGGTGGAGCTTCAGGCAGAAAAACCATTTATTCTGCAGTAGGAGCTTAACTGAGTGGTTCTTCTGTTGAATGTGGTGCTGGCTGGGGTCATTCATGTGGCTCACCTCAGCTGGGAGCCCATCTGGGCTGGAACATTCTAGAAGGCTTCATTCACATGGCTGGTGCCTCTGCTGAGATGACTGGGGCTCTTGTAGGTGTCTGGGTCTCTCTCTCCATGGAGTCTCAGCATGCATGCCCGAGCCTGAGATTCCCTACATGGCAACTGGGTCCCAAGAAAGAAAAAGCAGAAGCTACAAGGCTTGTGAAACCTGGCTTTGGACGTTTCTCAGTGTCAATTCCACCACATTCTGTGGTCAAAGCAAGTCACAAGGCCAGCCCAGATTGGAGGAATGGGAAATGAACCCCACCCTGAGGCATGGGGCGGTACCTACATATGGAAACGGATGTTGGTAGCTAGCTCTGGAGAGTCCAGACAACGGGAGGCTTATGGTCCCTATGTTTAAAAAGAAAACATCCTTATCAGTAAGAGATGCACATCCACACATTTACAAATGAAATGACATAATGTCTGGGATCTGCTTGACAACAATTCAGGACAGAAGTGGAAGAAAAAAAAACTGGTAAATATCAAGAATCATTAAAAGATTATTGATGGGCATACAGGGGTTCATTATGCTTACTCTTTACTTTTGTAGATGTTGAAAAATTTCCCTACTCTAAAGTGAAAAAATCCAATCAATAAGTAAAACTGTGGCATTTCTACCTCCAATAGGGGCAGCTTGCTCCACCACCACCCCCTGAAATCCAGAGTTCGAAAGGAAGAGGAAGGGGTTCTAAGCAGAGGCGGCCTTCAGGGAGGGTACGGACTTAAGGAGGGGATGCTGGTTCATGCTCTCTGTTCTCCTGGCCATTAGCCTGCCCAGCCTGACACCCCCCTCTCTGGCCAGCCTGCCCCTCTGCTTCTGGGCTGACAACAGCCTCTGTGAGCCTGAACTCAGGCCTCTGCCAGCTCATTTAAGGAGAGCCCTGTGGCCATGTCCAGTGGGTCTCCAGGACCTGATTCCCCCATGTAGCCCCTGAAGGTAGCTATGGTTATTTTAAAGACATTTATTTATGAAAAATGCCATATGGTGTCAAGCGCTCTTCTGGGCCCTGAGGATGCAACAGTGAATAGGGGATCTCTGTTCTCACAGAGCTTACATTTAGGGACATGGGGTGAGTGCTATAGCAGAAGCAATATCTGGTGCGAAGCAAGACATCCTGAACCAGAACCTCTGGGTAATTTTGAGGCAGCTCCAGCGTGAGAACCACTGCCTGCATCAGGCTAGCGCGCTAGAGATGGTTTATTGGCCAGAGCAGGAAAACCCAACAAATCTAAAAACCTAGGCTTCAGGCTGTGAAAAAAATACAAAATAAATACAAAATAAAAACCTAGGCTCCAGGCTGTGAGGCCTGGGAATTTCCTTAGGTGCATAGGTGGAAAAGTGCAGACTTGGAGCCAAGAGGGTGGGAGGGCTGGAAGACATGGCAGAACTGAGCAATGCCTGGGCAGGTGTCACTCCCACTCAGGCTCAGTGGTCCTTCCCGGAAGCTGGACAAGAACAGAGGGCTGACTGGAGTATGTCAACTGATCTGAGGCCCAGCTTGTCTGGGCAGTTTCTGGGATCCAGCCCTGACTCTACCCGGTTGCCCCTGGGTAGATTGCTTCTCCTCTGCAGGAGGGAGGGTAGCAGACAGGGTTATCAGGGATAGTATCGCAGCACAGCCATCAGTGGCCACCGGACTCAAAAGAAGACACCATCAAGTTTTCAAATGAGAATCTCACTAGTGACCCAGTGACCTGCTGGGTTGAAGGCCTGAAATTAAGCACTTCATCCCAGCTTAGCAGGTGTCAGGGGACTGCACCCCATGCCCAGCGCTGGCACAAGAACTGCCATGTGGAATGACAAGCAAACCATCAGGAAAAATTTTTCCAGAAAAACTAGCTAAGTCTGCCCCTTAATGCACAGTAGGTCTCAGGGTCCTCCAGCCACCTCATGCATGGTCCATATCTGCAGACTGACTATTCTGTGCTGGCTGGGTTCAATTTTCTTGTCCCAGAAGACCTATGGTGACATCGGAGCAACTTATTGGGTGCCATTAGGGGGAATATGACTCAGTCCCTGCCTCAAAGAGCTGCCGTCATGACATGGAGATACATGTGAATCAGCCATCTGAAAATGGTCTTTGTCAACCTAGACAGTTACTGAGTGGTGGTCTACTAGGTGCCAGGTCCAGCAATGGGGGCCCAGGACATGGCTGTCACAGGTTTGCAGACAAAGAATACAGTTGCAGGCGCTGTGCTCCACAATCACTATGCATGGTAACTATAGCGACAGTGTGGGGTTCTCCAGTGGCAGAGGCATTGGGCCTGGGCATCCCCACCCTGCCCCCTTCTGGGGCCCACTTTCCCAGCTAGGGAAGTGGGGTGGACTCAGGCTGTTGGCTCAAAAGGCCTAGGGGCCATTCTCTCCACCAGCTCACCCTGGATCCCCTCCCCTCCACATCCCAGGCCTTCCCTGCAGGTGACATTAATGCACGCCAAAGCTTACAGCAAGCTCTCCACTTGAAGCAGAAGCTGTAACGATGAGCCACTCATGTTCAGTAAATGCTTAATCACACACTTTTTTCTTTCCACAGCTAAATACATAACTACAATCAAGTTGTCCCACCTCACTGGCTGATTTCTTTTTTTGCCCTGTTCAAGGCCATCTCTCCACTAATTAGCTGTCATATAGTAGTCTTAATAGTTCAACAAGAGCTTAAGACAGGGCATTTGGGCCAGGCAGGAGCACGGTGGTCCTCTGTAGAGTCCCCTGCTCACCCACACACCTCTCAGCCAATGATGTAAAACCTCAAGGGGAGGTGAGGTCCTGGCAGGGAGGAAGCACAATGTTGGTTTGGAAGGGTCCTGGGAACAGGACAGAGGTTCACAGTGGTAAAACCAGGCCAGCGCAGTGAAGGGTCACATGAAGGTGTGAACCATAAGGCATGTGAGAGGTGAAGCCTCTGCCCTCGGTGAGGAAGCAAAAGCCATACTCACCTCAAGGGAGCAAGGCCCCATATCAGCATGCCAGCAGGCCCATGGGCTGCATCAAGATTCTCAGAGAAAAGGAGGGAGGATGATGGTAGCCATGGGAAGAGGAGCAGGAAAGTCAGGGGGCCTGGCCAGCCTCAGGCAGGCTGTCCAGCCTCCTGAGCCCCGAGATCCCAGGCTGCTCTCAGGCCACAGAGACCCTGTTACCCATCCCTCACCTCCCACCATGAGGCCTCTGCCTCCATCCCAAGAGACGTACCACCCATGGGAAAGACAAGATGCCTGTTCTTCACACTGCCACCCTCCCAACCCAACCTCACCATTCAGGAGAAGGAGGGGCACCTCTGCCCTGTGCTTGGCACATATGTGGGGGACAGGATACAGATGCACATAGACTAGACATCAAGATTCCTCTTCACACCAGTGGGGGTGGGTGGGGGTTGAACATTTTGGGAGGCACAGCTAGTGGTGGGAACTGGCTTTCCTTGTGCATCTTCTCTGTGCCAAGCCCTGTGCCAGACACTTGAGTATCCAATGGCCCATGTATTCTCAGTAATGATTTCACTGTATGATAGGAGGGTTCTGAGACTCAAAGAGGTGAAGCAATTCGTCTAAAGTCCCAGAGGACTCACTTTGTCCGAACCCACAGACATTCTCTTTTTCATCACAACATGCTCAGCAAGACAGCAAGGACCAGGTAGGTGGGAGGGGATAGGAGGGGATTGCCTTAAACCTGAGGCTGCTTGTCCCCCGACAGAGGGGGAAGGGTGGACACTCGCCAACATTCAGGGCTCCAGGAGAGAGTGATGGAGAGAAGTGGTGCCGTCTGCTCCCCGTCTTCCCAATGAGACGTGGACACTTGGTGAAGATGGAGAGAGGGTTCGTGGTGCTGTGGTACCAGTGCAAGAAGCCAGGTGGAAACAGAAGTCCTGGCAAAGCAGGAAGCCAAGTTATTGGTCAACACAAAGCAGCTGTCTTGGATCATGAAGAGGAGCCTGGAGATTCTGGTGAGCAAGGTAAGTTCCCCTTAGATGAATCAGGTTGCCATGCCTCCGTGAAGCCCAAAGCAACCTGACCTGAGCAGCTCTGCAAGAGTCTGGATGGGACTCCTGAAGTCGGGGGTGGCCAAGGAGGGTCAGCAGGGGCAGACATCTGGTGTCTTTAAATGACAGAGCCTGCTGTGGGACTGAGGGGAGGGGGCCTGGGAGAAGTGAATATGATTGCTCAGAACACTGAGCACAAATGCCACTTGCCGGCAGTGAGGGCAGGAGTAGGCACCGACAGGCTGGTGCAAAGGAAAAGTCTAGCTCTTGTAAAGCCCCAGATGGAGTCCCAAAATTCCACCAAAAATAACCTAATTCATCCAGTTCTTCAGCCACTCCCCACATACTGACCGGGTGCCAAGGTCTGTGCTGGTGGAGAGGAGTGGGGCATCCAGGAAAGAAGCCGGGCCGGTCCCACAGCATAAGGCAGTCATGGCACACAGGTTGTTGAGGTGTTTGGGCCAGGCCTCCGGGAGGGCTTCTCAGAAGGAAGACACAATCCCACCTTCCAGAGCTCAGAGTCCAGTGCCTGTCTGCAGGGGTTCAGGGAGTCTGGAGAAGGGACAGCACATGCAGCTGGGCCTCAGAGGCCAGGTCATGCTTTCTGGTGCAGCCTTTGTGTGCCATTTTATCAAGTCCTATTAAACCAATCTATGTGAAAAGGATTATTATTTTCATTTTTAAGTTAAGAAAACTGAGTGTGATGGTTAATGCTGTGTGTCAACTTGGCTAGGGCACAGTGCCCATAATTTTTTTTTTTTAAAGATTTTATTTATTTTTTTGACAGAGACATAGCGAGAGCAGGAACACAAGCAGGGGGAGTGGGAGAGGGAGAAGCAGGCTTCCCGCAGAGCAGGGAGCCCGATGTGGGACTCGATCCCAGGACCCTGGGATCATGACCTGAGCCGAAGGCAGACACTTAACGACTGAGCCACCCAGGCGCCCACAGTGCCCATAATTTGATCAAACATTATTCTAGGTATTTCTCTGGAGGTGTTTTTTGACTGCAATTAACATTTAAATTGGTGGACTTCGAATAAAGCACATTGTCCTCCATGGTGTAGGTGGGCCTCATCAAATCAGTATGATTTGATTTGAAGGCCTTACTGGCACAAAGATGGAATTTCTTTTTTTTTTTATGATATTATGTTAGTCACCATATAGTACATCATTAGTTTTTGATGTAGTGTTCCATGATTCATTGTTTGCATATAACACCCAGTGCTCCAATACAATACGTGCCCTCCTTAATACCCATCACTGGGCTAACCCATCCCCCCACCCCCCTCCCCTCTAAAACCCTCTGTTTGTTTCTCAGAGTCCATAGTCTTTCATGGTTCATCTCCCGCTCTGATTTCCCCCCCTTCATTTTTCGCTTCCTTCTATTATCCTCCATGCTATTCCTTATGTTCCACAAATAAGTGAAACCATATGATAATTGACTTTCTCTGGTTGACTTATTTCACTTAGCATAATCTCCTCCAGTCCCATCCATGTTGATGTAAAAGTTGGGTATTCATCCTTTCTGATGGCTGAGTAATATTCCATTGTATATATGGACCACATCTTCTTTATCCATTCATCTGTTGAAGGGCATCTCGGCTCTTTCCACAGTTTGGCTATTGTGGACATTGCTGCTATGAACATTGGGGTGCATGTGGCCCTTCTTTTCACTGCATCTGTGTCAAAGATGGAATTTCAAGCAAGACAGGATTCTGCCAGCAGACTGCCTTTGGAATACATGTGCATGCACATATGCACACATGCATGCATGAACACACACACACACACGCGCACACACACACATCCTGTTGCTTCAGTTTCTCTGGCCAATCCTAAGACACTCCAAGAGGTTAAAGCCCAGAGACAGGTAAATTTTCTGAGGCCAGGAGGTTTGAATATGGGACAGCCTGAAATCCTCTTAGCTGTCCTGGTCCAGAATGAGCTTTCCAGGGACCTTTGGAGGAATTTTTTAAAAAGGAAAAAATCAGAAATTTAGTCTATTTAGTTAACAAAAAGACTATCCCTTATTCTGAGAAATTGTTTTCTTTCTCTTGGTGTTAAAAATGCCCTTTCTTTGAAGAAATGATTAACTATAGTTAGCAGTAGTTGATTTTTTTGTAATGACCTAATTTGGCAAAATTAACAATTGGAAGTCCTTTCAATCTACCTATTTTTCACTGGTCTCCTCAAAAAAATACAGTCTGGGACACACTTGCCCCAACCCAGCTGGAGCACCCCCTTGTATGAGGGCACTGGCTCCAGCTTGTATTTCAGGCATGGAGACAGGCTGGGCTCTAGTATGCCTACAAACACCAGTCATAGAATAGAAGCAGAACACCTATACCCAAGTATGGTGTAGGCAGCAAAGGACTAGAGGCTTCTTAGCTGGGCTCCAAGGGAAGGCTCAACCACCTTTGTAATTCTCCCTGTCTCCTGCAGTCAGTCCTGTTTATCCTGAACAGTGTCTTGCTTGCTACCAAGGAGCAGAAGTCAATTGCCTCGATAACTTGTTCACCTCTTTGAAAATGCATTTCACCTCCAGCCTGTGGATATTGAATACAGCTAATGATGGAACACGGGCTTCTGTATTTCACAGCATGTCCACCCTCAGTCTGTGCCCTGAGGTTTTCTCATAAAGGACCCCTACCAACATGTCCCCAGCCCTGTCTTCATACCCATCATCTTCTGTTGCATCTCCTGGTATATCTGGGCCTTGTTCCTTCAGGGTCCAAGGACTCTGCAGCAGCAGGACCCCAAACATCAGATGTCTCACATGCAGGCATGTGCATACACACTTGCCATCTGATCCAGGCTACAGGAGTGCTCTGCGTGGCAGTCAGCTCCTCCTGCAGGTCCCAGACCATAGAGAAGCCCACAGGTTCTGAAATGTGACTGGAGATCATGATACCTCTGTAAGGTCAAATATTGCCAGGTAGAAGCCAAATAATAGAAAATTATTTCTTTACGATTCAAACCTTCTTCTCTTTTTTTACTTTTATTTAGTAGAAGTATTCCCTGCCTTTTAGCATCCCACCTTAAACACAACTGCATGCCTCTCTGTGTCTGGGGATCATCTTTCTGGGTTACCATGATATGTCACTCCTGGACATCTCTGGCAGTGAGGGTCACCTTCTCTCCCCTATACAGACCGAGACTGACTACTGCCTTTCTTAGCAGGCTGTCTGATGACCTGGCCTGCCCAGAGAACCAGGACAGCCTGGAGGTGGGGTTGCACCAGAAGATTCTTACCTGTTGTGAGAGGAGACAAAGGACAAACCCCAAAGGGTTGTACAGAGGGGTCATAAGTTCAGAGCCTGGCATAAGCACAAGGTGTGTGAGGCAAAGTACCTGGTGGGACATGGAGTCTGATGGGCAAAATGTCAGGAAAACCATAGATGCATCCAGTCCAACGATGCCCTGAGGACAAGGGGCTGCACAGCTTTTTTAAGATTTTCCACTCAACCAACATGGGGGTGTTGGGTGTATCTGAAGGAGCAGATGCATGCCCATGGCTATGGGCATGTGTGTTTTCTTTTCATTCTTTTTTTTTTTTTGTCTTTTTCCTTTTGCCAACTTTCAGCTGAAGTTGTTCACTATTGTCTAAATGTCGGTGGGTGGCAAACCCCTCCCCACCATCACCACCACCACCATCACCATGCCTTCTCTGAATCCTTTGTGAACCGGGGAGAACACAAACAGAAACATCTTAGAACTTGGTGTAAAATAGGACTGGGCTTTAAAGAAAAATTTCAGAGCCTTTCCAAATTGAAGTACCTGAGTTATAGTGCATGACCTTTATGACCTTGACTGCTGGCCAGCCTGTGACTTTAACTTTAAGCCCTTCACACCTCCTCAATCACCACTTGCTGAAAGCATTTATAACATTACTAACAGTGGCCATTCATTGCACACTTGGCTCTGCCAGGCCCCCAGTACACATGACTTGATTTAACTCTTTTCAACAGCCCGATGAGACTGGGCATGGTTAACCCCAACCTCATCATGAGGAAGCAGCCTCGGGGCAGTGATGTGACTTGCTCAGGGCCCCACAACCATTCAGTGACAGAAGCAACATTTAACACCAGACCTTTCTGGCTCCAAAGCCCTTCCACATTCCACATATGCAGCCCTCACATGGCCTGCATATGCCCACCAGGCTGATTTTGGAGCTGGTGAAAAGCTTCTAGATCACTGAAGGACTGAGGCCCTTGCCACAATTCCAGTTAAAACACTGAGGAAATTGGATTGTTTCTCCACAAAATGAACAAATGAATGAATGAATGAAACCTTGTTTTGAAAACTGTTTGGCATTATCTACTAGAACGGAATATGTTTAGTCCAGTCCTGGGTATATTCTTCACAGAAATGTGTGTATAGGGGCGCCTGGGTGGCTCAGTTGGTTAAGCGACTGCCTTCGGCTCAGGTCATGATCCTGGAGTCCCGGGATTGAGTCCCACATCAGGCTCCCTGCTCGGCAGGGAGTCTGCTTCTCCCTCTGACCCTCCTCCCTCTCATGCTCTCTGTCTCTCATTTTCTCTCTCGCAAATAAATAAATAAAATCTTTAAAAAAAAAAAGAAAGAAATGTGTGTATATATGCACCAAGCGATGTGCTCAAATGTGTTCATTCCAGCACTGTCTGTAGCATATCTAAACGTGAAACAACCGAATGTCTGTCAACAAGAAATTGCATGTGGATCTACAGTGAAATACTGCCAGCAACCAGAGCCAACAGGCCATAGCCCCATGGAAAGGCATGGGCAAGTGCTGCTGCAAAGGACTTGTGGCCAGGGGTTGATATCAGGACCCTGACCTCCCCATGTTGTTCCATATCTGCACTGTGTGTCTTCCCCATCAGTCAGGGATCTCCTTCTGGGTGAAGAACTGCCACTCTTTCTCCCATTTCATTCTGGACTCCCCCAGGTGCCATCACCTTTGGGAACATTTCCTGACTACCCACTGCCTGGTTTAGTTAACTGTTCTCTTTTGATGTCTCCAATATACTCCATGCATCTTTTTGCTCTACTCATCAGACAATCTCAACTCATCTTATTACTTGTCTACTTCTTGGGGTTGAAATTACATCTTTTATCTCTGTGATGTTTGGCCTATAGGGACTGACCCTAGGGAGGAGCTCAATAACTGTTTGTAGAATGAATGAATGATGAATAGAGAAATCAGTCCAACACCTACAAGGACAGTATGGGAACTATAAAAATATCTAGAAAGGAAGAAGATATCATCAATAAGAAAGGCCTATGACCTTTGAAGCTGATTGACCAGACTCTGTGCAGTTTGCTGGACTCTCTCCCCCTGGTCCCACCACTACCCCCATACTGACTCTAGGGGACCTTCTTTGATACATTGGCACTAGTAAGTTCACAAGCTGGTGTTTTGGAAGCTGGACCCAACTGGTACAGGAAGCCACTCTGCAGTCTTTACTAAGTCATAAGGGAAAACAGGAAGATGTTGAAAGAATTTTCTTTGAACAAAAATACAGCTCAGCTCCCATAGCACAGGCCAACTGGTGATATCCAAGTGAACACATCCTCTAAAACTTCCCAAACCTGTACTGTGCCATGTGTGATGCTAAGGATAAGAAGTTTTGCTTGGAATCCCATATTTCAATTATCTTTTGCTGCATAACAAGCCACTTCAAAACTTGGTGCTTAATACAAAAACTATTTCATTTGCTCAATTCTGTGGGTCAGCCATGTGGCCTGGGCTCAGCTGGGAAGTTCTTCTATTTGCCTTGCCTGGGATCACATATATGATTGCAGTCATCAAATGACTCAACTACAGCTAAAGAGTCAAAGATGCCTTCAATCAAACGTCTGGCAGTTGGTTGATTTAGGGGCGTTAGCTGGGAAGGTTCATCTCAGCTCCATGTCTCAACCTCTAGTAAGCTAGGCCAAGCTTTTTACATGGTTTTCCCAGAGAAGTAATCCAAGAGAATGAAGCCAGAAGTTGCAAAGCCTCTTAAGGCTTGGGCTCAGAAGTTATACAACATCATATTCCATTGGTCACAGTAAGTGACACGGCCAAGTCAGAAGTTGGTATGGGAAGGGACTACTCAAGAACATGTCTAAAGGAAAGGGAATAGGGGTGCGTGGGTGGCTGTCAGTTAGGTGTCTGACTCATGATTTCAGCTCAGGTCATGATTTCAAGGTCCTGGGATCGAGCCCTGCATTGGGCTCCCTGCTCAGTAGGGAGTCTGCTTGTCTCACTCTCCCTCAGCCCCTCCCCCCACTCATGTGCTTGCTCTCTCTCTCTCTAATAAATACATAAATCTTTTTTTAAAAAGGAAAGGGAATAATGGCAGCCATATGGCAAATCATCTACCACAGAAAGCAACTACAAGAGGTAGGGCTGAGGGCGCCTGGGTGGCTCAGTTGGTTAAGCGACTGCCTTCGGCTCAGGTCATGATCCTGGAGTCCCAGGATCGAGTCCCACATCAGGCTCCCTGCTCAGCAGGGAGTCTGCTTCTCCCTCTGACCCTCCCCCCTCTCATGTGCTCTCTCTCTCTCTCTCAAATAAATAAATAAAATCTAAAAAAAAAAAAGAGGTAGGGCTGATTTCACCTACATACCAGGCCTTGACTATTTCCATGACATGGCTACCATCTTTAATTTCCATCCAGGAAAATGCTGATCTCTGGGCAATTTCCCATACTGAAATGAGAAGACTCTAGAAGATACAATCATGGGGGTAGAAATGAAGAATTTGGATTAAAGCCAACTAAGCTCCAGATGCAATCAAGTTCAAGGTTCAATCAGGTGTCTGTGAATCTGTAATTAAGAAAAGAGGTCTAGCAGGATATAAACATTTGTGAGTCAATATTACAAAGATGGTTTTTAGGACACAGGATTGAATAAAGTCATTAAGAGTATGAATGTATATAGAAAAGCAAAGTGGTCATAAAACTGAGCTCTCCTGCACTCCTGCATTAAGAGATCAAAGAAATAAGGAGAAAGCAGCAGGGATACTGATAAAGAATGGCTAACAATGTAGGAGGGAAAAAAGAAAGAGTGGTGTCCTAGAATTTAAGTACAGAAAATATACCAAGAAGGAGTAACCCACTTCATCTAATTCTGCTGGTAAATCGAACAAGATAAGAACCAGAAATTTCACTTTTTGCATGGCAAAAATCTGCCACCAAATCTAGATGACCTTGATTTGGGGATGAATTTCAGATACACAACCAAAGCACAATACATGGAATTTTGTTTAAAGTGATAACTTGAACTCTTTTAAAATGAAAAACTTCTCAGTGAAAGACACTGTTAAGAACAACAAAAGATAAGCCACAAACTGGAAGAAAATAGTTGCAAAGCACATAGTAGATAAGACTTGTATCCAAAATATACAAAAAAATACTTACAATGTAACCCAACTAAGAGGCATCTGGGTGGCTGGCACTTGACTGTTCAACTCTTGGTTTCAGCTTAGTTTATGATCTCCAGGTCATGAGATTAAGCCCACGTCAGGCTCCAAGCTCAGTACAGAGTGTGCTTGAGATTCTCTCCCTCTACCCCTCCCCTAGCTCAGGCTCTCTCTCTCTCTCAATCTCTCAAATAAATAAATAAAATAATTTTTAAAAATGTAACCCAATGAAAACAAAAACCCAACTTAAAAAATGGGCAAAATGACTGAATCTAGGAGTGGGACAGGAATGTCCTTTAGTGCCTAGAACATCTTGTAGCACCAGAAAGTAAGAATGTGCTCAAAAAAACCCATACAGGGGTATGCCGAAAGGTCACAAGAACCAACTGAAAGAGCTCCTACTGGATAAAGAACAATTTAAAAAACAAAATACAACTATATTAGATTACAACCCAAAATATAAAGTAAGTAGCATTTTGATACAAATAAGGGATTGAACATATTAGTAAATAAATAGAGAGAAAAGAGAAATCTCCCAAGAAGATTTCCAAATCATTTGTGTAGATACTCAGCACTCAAGGAGATGGATCATAATTTTCCAATCCTTTAGTGAAGGCGGCACATAGTGACTTTCCTTCAAATGGTATATTATATAAAGAGAGAGGAATAGGGAAAATAACTTTCACAGTGGAGAAACTTGATAAACACTATCTCAGTTTTGATGTTGATTAATGTTAACATCAATAGTGATAATTCATGTTGATAGAATGTATCCTTGATGTGATGTGTGAAATTGCACTTTACCTCTATGTCCTTCCTCTCAAAAAACCATAACCAAAGTTTAATTATGAGGAAAACATCTGACAAATTCCAACTGAGAGACATTCCACAAAATACATGAGTGGTACTCCTCAAAACTGTCAAAAGGATCTAAAACAAGTACAGACTAAGAAATTGTCACAGACAAGAGGAGGCTAAAGAGATAGATGTCTAAATATAATATGGAACCTGGATAAGATCCAGGAACAAAGAAAGAAATTAAGTAAAAAACGAAGGAAATCTGAATAACCAAGTAAATACCGAGTCAATAAAAAGGCAATTTGAAAATAAGCGAAAAGTTTTGTGACATTTTAACTTGCTCATGTCCCACCCCCTTACAGCTTGGTAGTGGTCTTAAAGAAAGCAGCCTACACTCCCAGTGTGGAATCCAGGTCCACGGTTCAGAGAGAGCAGAGTGGATATTTTTTTTAATTATTGTGTTTGTCTATTCTAATAGAGTCTAGAGGCTACCTGAAGGACTGACACAAAGTGATTGTCTCTGTTTCCCCTTATTCAGAAATCACTTAGTGCAGAAAAGAGACAACCATCACTTAAAAACATAAGTCAAATGAAAACCCTGTATCTTCCTGGGGCAAAAGATTACAGTTGAGATATACAATAAAATACCCAAAACCATGAAGGATAAACTGGAAAGAGTTTCATTGAGAAATTGGGGCATTCTGAAAGCACATGTATACTGGAGAATTTAGAAAGACACGTGCATATCTAGAGCAGGACACATGACCAAAAAGGCCTGAGAATAGCCTCAGCTTCCACCTCTGGCTGATCTCTCATACAGGCAGGAAATGAAGGCTAAAGTAGAGTAATAAAGAGCCTGGCCAAGTGATGAAGGAGTGCCACACCACAGAGTCAATCTGCAAAGAATGGAAGTGGTAGTTTTTATTGTTGTTGTTGCTATTGTTTTTTAATTGTTTTTGTTTTGAATTTGGGGCTTGTATTTTGCATTTTTAATTTTTTGTATTTTTAATTTTTTTGACTCCTGCCTTTCAAGGAAACAGCTTTCAAAATCCTAGCTAAACATAAGCTAAAGGAACAGTGTCTTCAGAGACCACACATGACAAGGAATAGTCTTTGCAAAAGAATTTTTTTTTTGAAAAGTGCATCAACAAATGGTCAACTGCAGCCTTCAACAATCAAAAACAGAAATCCCTATGGAAGGGAAGAATCTGAGTTCCAAAGTTACCATGGTATAATATTGAAACGTCCAATTTTCAATTAAAAAAAATCATAAGAAACAAGAATGTATCATTAATTTACAGGACCAAAACAAACTGATGGAAACCATCTCTTAAAAAGCCCAGACACTGAATTTACTACACAAATACTTTGAGTTAACTGTTTTTAATATGCTCAGTGAGCTGAAGGAAACATGAAAAAAGAACTAAAAGAAACCAGGATATCAATAAAAGGGTAAGAATTATAAAAGGAACCAAACAAAAATTCTAGAACTGAAAAGTATAATACTAAAATGAAAAAAAATCACTAAAGATCAACAGTCAATCTGAGCAAGCAGAAGAAAAAATCAGCAAACTTGGGGGGGGGAAGATAATTCAGTGTCAAATTTGAGAAACAGAAAAAAAAATGAATAAAAGTTAGGAAAGCCTGAGGGACCTGTGAGGCACAATCAAGCAGACAATATAGGCCATGGGAGACATAGACAGGGAAGAGAAAGAAAAGTAGAAATAACATATGAAGAAATAATGGCTGAAAACTTCCCAAATTTGATGAAAGACATGAACATGAAAATCCAGGAAGCTCAACAAATCCAAGTCAGATAAATACAGAGTACCACAGTTAAATGCCTTATAATCAAAATGTCAAAAGACATAGACAAAGAATCTTGAGAACAGCAAGAGAGTAGTGACTCATCACTTACAATGGAACCTCAATAAGACTTACAGCCAGTTTTTCATCAGAAACCATGAAAGCCAGATGCAGGGGGGTGACAATTTTAAGTGCTGAAAGAGAAGTGTGGCCAATCAAGAATTCTATATCCAGCACAACTATCCTTCAAAAAATGAAGGCAAAATTAAGACATTCCCAGATAAACAAAAGCTAAAGAGGTTAATTACCGTAGACCCACCCTGCAAGAAATTATAAGAAAGAGTTCTTCAGGTTGAAGCAAAAGAACACTAGGCAGTAATTGAAATCTGTACAAATAAGTAAAGATCTCCAGTAAAGGTAACTGCACAGGCAAATATAAATGCCAGTATTAGTGAATTTTTGGCTTATAAATCCGGTTTTTATTTCTCACATGATTTAAAAGATGAATGCATAAAAATAATTACAAATATATGTTGTTGGACACATAATATATAAAGGTATAATTTGTGACAACTACATAAAGGGAAGGTGGAGCTATATAAAGGCAGAATTTTTGTGTTATTGAAGTTTAGTTGGAATTAATTAAAATTACATTGTTATAAATAATAACAATAAACTATAAATTTATTATCTTAATTGTAATCACCATAGTAACCACTATCTAAAAAAATTACACAAAAGAAATCAAAAGGCACAGTAAAAAAAATTAATGAAACACGAAGAAGTTAGCAAATGAGGGACACAAAACATCTAGAACATACAGAAAACAAATAACAAAAGGACAGAAGTAAATCCTCCTTTATCAATTATTACATAAAATATAAATGGATCACACTCTTCAATAAAAAGGCAGGTATTGGGGATGCCTGGGTGGCTCAGTCAGCTAACAGTCCACCTTCAGCTCAAGACCCAATCCCAGGGTCCTGGGATTGAGTTCTGCATCCAGCTCCCTGCTCAGTGGGGAGCCTGCTTCTCCCTCTGTCTGCCACTCCCACTGTTTGTGCTCTCTCTCTCTCTCTCTGTCAAATAAATAACATCTTTTTTTTAAAAAGCAGGTATTGGCACAATGGATTTGAAATAACGTGATCCAATTATGTACTACCTACAAGAGACATACTTTAGATCCAAAGACAAAAATATGTTGAAAGTGAATAAATGAAAAAATATATTTCATGCAAATAGTAACCAAAAGACGGCTCAGGTAGCTATGTTAATATTAGACTAATAGACTTTAAGTCAAGTACTCTTACAAAAGACAAGGAAGCTCATTATATACTGATAAAAGGAATACTTCATCAGGAAAATATAACAACTATAAACACATATGCACCCACAACAGAGCCCAAAAAGATATGAAGCAAATATTAACAGAATTAAAGGGAGAAATAGAGAGCTATGCAATGGCTGTTGAAGACTTTATGCCCCACATTCAGGGATGGATAGAACATCAAGACAAAGGATCAATAGGGAAATAGAGGACTGAACAGGACTATAAATGGACAAAGCCTAACAGACATATACAAAGCACTCTACCTAACAATATTAGAATACATATTTCTCTCAAGAGCACATGGAACATTTTCCCAGGACAGACCATGTATGTTAAGCCACAAAAGAAGTCTTAATATATTTAAAAATATTGATAAACAGAGTGTCTTCTCTGAACAAAACAGAATGTAGCTAGAAGTCAATAACAAAAAGCAAATTGGTAATTTCACAAATATGTGGAAATTAAACAAAATACTCTTAACCTAGTGGATAAAAGGAGAAATCACAGGAAAAAATGAAAAAATATGTAAAGATAAATGAGAACAAAAACACAACATACCATTTACAGAACTGTTGCATCTCTACAGTGCACACTCAAAACTAACATAACACTGTATGTTAACTAACTGGAATTAGAATAAAAAAAAAAGAATCATGGGGGTACCCAGATGGCACAGTAGGTTAAGCCTCTGACTCTTGGTTCTGGCTCACATCGTGATCTCCTGGTTGTGAGATGAAACCCCACGTTGGGCTCTACGCTCATCATGGCATCTGCTTGAGATTCTCTCTCCCTTGTCCTCTGCCCCTCCTGCTCATTTTCTCTCTCTCTCTCTTTCTCTCTCCCTCAAATTAATAAATAAATTGTTTTTTAAAAAAAGGTGGATCATGAATCAATAACCTAACTTTGCATCTTAAGGAAGTAGAAAAGTAAGAGTAAATTAAACTCAGAGCTAGCAGAAGGGAAAAAATAATGATGATTAGAGCAGAGATAAACAAAATAAAGGTCAAAATCAATAGCATAAATGAAACCAAAAGTTGGTTCTTTGAAAAGATTAGCAAAGTTAGCAAACATTTAGTTAGAGTGACAAATGAAAAAGAAGACACAAATAACTAAAATTAAAAATGAAACTGGGACATTATTTCCAACCTTATGAAAATTAGAAAGAGTTGTGAACTGAATTGTATCCCCTACCCCCAAATTCATATGATGAAGCCATTACCACCAATGTGACTGTATTTCAAAATAGGGCTTTAAAGAGGTAATTAGGGTTAAATGAGCTCATGAGAGTGGAGCCATATGACTGGTGTCCTTATAAGAAGACACATCAGGGATAAGTACATACAGATAAAAGATCATGTGAGGACACAGCAAAAAGGCAATCCATCTGCTAGTCAGGGAGAGACACTTCCAAAGAAACCAAAACTGCTACTACTTGGATCTTGGACATCTAGCCTCCAGAAATGTGAGAAAAATATTTTTTTCTTGTTTTAGCCTCTCAGCCTGTGGTATTCTGTATAGCAGCCTTAGGAGACTAATACAACCTGTAATAGAATCTCCCAAAGTGTTGCCGAGAATGTGAAAAAATCATAACCTTCATACACTACTGGTGGGAATGTAAAATGGTTTAGCCACTGTGGAAAATGGTTTGTCCTCTCTTGAAAAAGTTAAATATTAAATTACTATATGATCCCACAATTCCATTGCTAAGTACGTACTTAAAAAAATTGAAAACAGATACTCAAACTAATATGTGTATATATATATGTGTGTGTCAACAGATGAATGAGTAAACAAAACATGGTCTACACATACAATGGAATATTATTTAGTCATAAAAATGGAGTATTGATACAATGCTACAATGTTGATAAACTTTGAAAACATGATGAATGGTAAGTGAAAGAAGCCAGACATAAGACATCACAAATTGTGTGATTCCATTTATATAAAATATCCAGAATAAATAAATCCATAGAGAAAGAAAGCATACTGATGCTTGCCAAATTCTAGGGAGAGGATATAATGAGGAGACATTGATTAATGGGCAGAGTTTTACTTTGGAGTGATAGAACTATATAGAGGCCATGATTGCACAACATTGTGAACGTATTAAATGCCACTGAATTGTCCACTTTAAGATGGTTAATTTTCGGGGCGCCTGGGTGGCTCAGTCATTAAGCATCTGCCTTCAGCTCAGGTCATGATCTCAGGGTCCTGGGATCGAGCCCCACATCGGGCTCCCTGCTCCATGGGAGGCCTGCTTCTCCCTCTCCCACTCCCCCTGCTTGTGTTCCCTCTCTCGCTGTGTCTCTCTCTGTCAAATAAATAAATAAAATCTTTAAAAAAATAAATAAATTAAATAAATTAAAAAAATTTTTAAAAAGATGGTTAATTTTCTTTTATGTGAATTTCACCTCAATAAAGTTTTTAATTTATTTTTTTAATTTGAATTTAATTTTTAATTTATTTTTTTAAAGGGCAACACAAGAGATTCTTGTATTAATGGAACTTGTTCTATATTTTGACTGTGGTGGTGACTACATGAACCTACATGGGATAACACTAAAAAATAAACACATACACATACACACACATAACTGCAAGAAAAATGGGAAATCTAATTAAAACCTATGGATTGCATCAATGTCAATGTCCTAGTTATGATATTGTACTGTGGTTTTCCAAGATGTTACCTTAGAATAAACTGGATGGGATTTCTCTACATTATTTCTAGAGCTACATGTGACTCTACAATTATCTTAGTATTTAAAACATCATTTTAAAAAAGGTCTCTTCTAAGATTTCATGACCTACATCACAGGGGGCTACTGGGGAAATCACAGAGATGGCGGGGTCACCATCTATTTCACCATGACAGGCTAAACAGATCTACTGAAAAGGTCTCCAGAAATTTTAAAAGATCTGTGATTTACCAGCTAGTATGTCAGAGCCTGTTCACTTGATGCTGCCACAGTTTTTCCCAAATTGTCTGATTTTACATTTTTCTACATGCCTGGGGATTTGCCTAGCTCAAGACATTATTTTATCTTTCAAAATCAGTATTTTAATACAGTTCAATAGTATAGCTTGATGCTGCCCATCTCAGCTTGAGTGACAACTCATCTATCATATTCACACTTTGAGTTTGGAGAGGGAAAGAGGAATATCATTTTCTTGTGTTATCTCTATTCCCCACCCAGGGAAAAATAAAATAATGAGGGGCATCCATTTTTAGAAATAAATCTTTTTTAGAAAAGACAACCAAAGAAGGCTAGTTACTCAATAGCTGGTTCAGCCTGCCTTGCTTCAGCTCTGGTATGGAAAGACCACTCATCGGGGAGTCAGAAGGTCAAAAATTTAACTTGCAGTGAGCCCATGGGAAGCTGCTTCCTCTCTCCTGACCTTGCTTTTCTCATTTCTACTCTGTGGAAGTTAAATTTGTTCCTTTAAAAATTCCTTTCCAGTTCTAAAATCCTCTGATTCTTCTTGTCTGCTGTTATAAATCCTACCTCTGTCACTCACTAGTTTAGCAATTTAACCCCTGTGAGCCCCAGATAATACTGTGTCCATTTCTACAAAATAATACAAAATAAGTAAATGAATGAATGAATGAATAAATAAATAGTTGCTGGAATTTTGGTAGTGATTTGTTGAATCTATAAACCAACTTGAAGAGAACTGGTATGATATTGAGTCTTCCAACCCATGTACAACATTTATCCAAATATTTTATCTATTTATATTTATTTATATCTTTTAAAATTTCTCATGGCAATGTTTAATTTCAGGGTACACGTCCAGCATTTTTTTGGTCAAATTTATCTCAAAAATTTTTTTTTGTTATTCAAAGATATTTTTATTTCAATTTCTGTTTGTTCATTGCCAGTATATGGAAAGGCAATTAATTTTGTATATTCATCTTGTATCCTGCAAACTTACTAAATTCACTCATTAGTTCTAGTGCTCATCTGAAGATTCTATAGGATTATTTAGGTAGAAGATATGTTATCTTAAAATAAAGTAGCTTTATTTCTTCCTTTCCAATCTAGATGCCATTTATTTCATTTTCTTGCCTTTTTGCACTAGGTAGCACTAGCTGTATCCAAACGTTCTCCTGTGGTCTCAGACAGGAATTATCTTCCCAAGTAGAATTTGGGTATATCCACCCTAAGAGGAGAAGTTAAAGAAGATCCTTCAAGTCAATGAAAATTTCATTAAGAGCATCCTGCACAAATGAAATGGTAACTGTAGCAGTTTCTTCCTTTCATGGGCCATCTTACACAGCACTGATGAAAATAAGAAAGATAGCATTTAAGGCACAGTCACCTAGACTGTCAAGTATTATTGAGACTCTATAGTTTAATTCAAGAAGCAAGGTAAGGTCCAAGAAACTGAGGTTATCAGTCTGTAACAATACCCACATGGGTTCTTTAATTCAGAATTGTATTAAGATAACAATAAGAATTGACTATGGATAATTAAGCCCACACTTTAAAAAGAAATTATTCTATGATTCGTAATAATTAATTTATTCTATGAAATTAATTTATTCCAAGGTTGGTTCAACTACATGACTTTCCACCAAATGAAACCACTGCATGCCCAGATTTGGAGGCATCAGAGACCTACATAGCTTCCCCTCCACAAGCACTACCTCAAGAGCCCCCTCTTTGATACTTAAAAATACCACAGCTGATTCCTCACATATACACACATCACACTTCTTTGTCTACTGCTAAACAGTTAAGGTTGTCCCCATGTCTTTGCTATTGTAAATATTGCTGCTATGAACATAGGGATACATGTATCTTTTTGAGTTACTGTTTTTAATTTCTTTGGATATATTCCCAGAAGTGGAATTCCCAGAAGTGGATGGTATTTCTATTTTCAATTCTTTGAGGGACCTCCATCCTGTTTTCCATAGTGAATGTACCAGTTTACAATTCCATCAACAGTGTTACCCTTTCTTCTACATCCATGACAGCATTTGTTCTCTTGTTTTTTGGTGATGGTCATTCTAATAAGCATGAAGTGATATCTCATCATAGTTTTAATTTGCATTTCTCAAATGAAGATATTAAGCATCTTTTAATGTACCTGTTGATCATTTGTTTATCTTCTTTGGAAAGAAGTCTATCTGGGTCTTTTGCCCATTTTCAATTGGGATATTCATTTTTCTTGCTATTGAGTTGTATGAATTCTTTATATATTTGGGGCATTACCTCTTATCAAATATATGGTTTGCAAATATTTTTTTTTCCAATTTTGTGGGTTGTCTTTTCACTTCGTTGATGGTTTCTTTTGCTGTGCAGAAGCTTTTCAGTTTGATGTAATCCCACTTGTTTATTTTTTATTTTGTTGCTCACACTTTAGGTAGGATTTCCAAAAAACTATCATGAAGACCTATGTCAAAGAGTTTTTTCTTGTTTTCCTCTAAGTTTCATGGTTTCACGTCTTATATTTAAGTCTTTGATCCATTTCAAGTTAATTTCTGTGGATTGTGTAAGATAGGTGGTCAAGTTTCATTCTTTTATATGGGAATATCCAGTTTTCCCAGCATCTTTTATTGAAGGGACTGTCTTTTCCCTATTGAATATGCTTGGCTTCCTTATCAAATATTAGTTGATCAAATACGTTTGGATTTATTCTGGGTTTTCAATTCTATTCCACTGTTCTTATCCAATTGGTCCATTGATCTATTTTTATGCCAGCACCAAGCTATTTTAATTACTATAGCTTTGTAGTATCCCTTGAAATCAGGAAGTGTGGTGCCTCCTGCTTTCTTCTTCTTTCTCATAATTTTTTGGTTATTCATGTTCTTTCATGGTTATAATTTAGGAGGGTTTTTTTTTTTTTTTTCTATTACATGCAAAAAATTCCATTGGAATCTTGATAGGGATCACATTGAATCTATAGATGACTTTTGGTAGTATTCACATTTTAACAATATTAACTCTTCCAAGCTGAAAACAAAATATCTTTCCACTTATTTGTGTCTTCTTTGATTTAATTCATCAATGTCTTATAGTTTTCAGAGCAGAGATCATTCATGTTCTTGATTAAATTTATTTGTAAGTATTTTATTGGTTTTGATGCTATTGTAAATGAAATTGATATCTTTATTTTGTTTTCAGAAAATTCATTATTAGCACATAAAAACAATACTCATATTTGTATGTTAATTTTGTATCTTACCAGCTTTACTGAATTTGTTGATTAGTTCTAACAGGTTTTTTTGTTTTTGTTTTTGGCTGAGTCTTTAGGATTATCTCTATATAAAATCATGTTATCTGCAGTAGATAATTTTACCACTTTCTTTCCCATTCTTGTGTCTATTATTTATTTTTCTTGCCTGATTACTCTAGCTAGAACTTCCAGTTCCATGTTAGATAGGAGTGTTGAGAGTGGGCACTGATCTTAGAGGGAAAGCTTTCAATATCTAACCATTAAGTATGATGTTAGCTGTGGGCTTGTCATATATGCCCTTTATTGGGTGGAGATATATTCCTTCTGTGGCCAATTTAAGTGTTTCTATCATGAACAGATGTTGAATTTTGTCAAATGCTTTTTCTGAGTCTATTGAGATAATCATGATTTTTTTTTTCATTCTACTAATGTGGTGTTTCACAATGATTGATTTATATACGTTCAACCATCTTAGCATTTATGATGCATACTCCTTTTAGTGTGTTGCTGGGCTCAGTCTGGTAGTATTTTGTTGAGAATTTTTTTATCTATATTCATCAGGAATATAGGCCTTTAGTTTTCTTTTCTAGTAAGTGTCCTTATCTGGTTCTGGTATCAGGATAATGCTGGTTTACTAAAATTAGTTTGGGAATGTTCCCTCTTATTCAATTTTTTTGGTAGAGTTTGGAAAGGATTGGTGTTAATTCTTTAAATCTTTGCTAAAATTCACCAGTGAAACCATCAGGTCCTGGGCTTTTATTTGTTGGGAGGTTTTTTTCTTGTTGTTGTTACTGATTTTATCTCTTTACTAGTAATTGGTCTGTTTAGATTTTCTATTTCCTCCTGATTCAGTCTTGAAAGGCTGTATTTTTCTATTTCTTCTGGGTTACCCAGTATATTGGCATATAATTCTTCAGAGTAGTCCCTCATGATCTTTTGTATTTTTGTAGTATCAGTTGTAATGTCTCCATTTTTATTTATGATTTGATTGATCTGGGTCTTATTTCTTTTTTCCTTGGTTAGTCTACCGAAGACTATGTCAATATTGTTTGTCTTTTTAGAGAACTAACTCTTTGTTTGGATCATCTTTTCTATTTTTCCTTTCTCTATTTCATTATTTCTGCTCTAATATTTATTACTTTATTCCTTCTGCTAACTTTGGATTCAGTTTATTCTTCTTTTTCTAGTTTCTTTAAGACATAAAACAGGAAACAGTTTAGGAGCAAGATGGAGGAGGAGTAAGAGACCTGGATTTCATCTGGTCCCAGGAATTCAGCTGGATAGGGATCAAACCATTCTGAACACCTACAAACTCAACAGGAGATCGATGAAAAGAATAGCAACAACTCTCTGAACAGAAAAGCAACCACTTTCTGGAAGGCAGGATGTGCAGAGAAATAAATCCAAGGTGATATTCAGGAGGATAGACAGAAGGGGAGGGGGCCTCTGTTGACCACTTCTGGAAAGTAATAGAGCAGTGGAGCACAAAATCGGAACTTTCAGAAGTCTGCTCCACTGTAGGACATCACTCCAGTGGCTAAGCAGGGGGTGGAATGCTCTCTGGAACCCTGTGGTCTCGGGACTCTTGGGGTCACAGAAAGACCCGGGGTGCCTGAGTGCAGCAGAGCTCCCAGGTATCGGAGCAGGGAAGCCAGCTGCAGAGATGGAGCTGAGGAGTGGGCTCGCAGCTCGGGGTTGCCATAAACCGTGATCTGCAGGACAGTCGGGCCCCTGCTCTTCCAGCAGGGACCCAACAAGCAGCAGATCTGGGGAGACTCCCCTTCCTCCCCTGGGAGGAGCGGTGCAGGAGCACACTAAAGGGTTCTGCTGAGTTTGGAGACTCCACACAGGGTCGGGTGCCAGAGATAGAAACACTCGGTCACAGGCCAGGTGTGTGGAGTGTGGCCAGAGACCAGGGAGACGGGAGTGATTGACTATTTTTCTCTGAGGGCTTGCTGAGGAGTGGGAGCCTGAGTTCTCAGCTAGCCATTTTCACTCTCATCCTCCAAAGCTGTACGGAAAGCTTGCAGGGAACAAAAGCTCCCAAGAGCAAATCCAAGCAGATTACATAGCCTGGACCGGCAAGGGAGGGGTAATTCCACCTCCAGCAAAGACATCTGAGAGCCACAGCAACAGGCCCCTCCCCCAGAAGATCAGCAAACACAGCCAGCCAAGACCAAGTTTACTGATCAATGGGAATGGCAGAACTCCAGCACTAGGGGAATACAGCACAGAGAATTCATGGCTTTTTCCCCATGATTCTTTAGTCTTTCCAAGTTAATGTTTTTTAACTTTTTTTTATTTTCATTTTTCCCTTTTTCAACCAACATCTTATCAATCCCTTTTTCAAA
This sequence comes from Mirounga leonina, assembly GCF_011800145.1. NCBI lineage: Eukaryota > Metazoa > Chordata > Mammalia > Carnivora > Phocidae > Mirounga > Mirounga leonina. Next base: position 107,096,007 of record NW_023270377.1, read on the forward strand.
AAATATTTTTTATTTTTCATTTTTAGACTCATATTCTACCCCTTCATAGTAGTTACCCTTATTTTTGGTATATATATATATGTAAGTTGTTCTCTCTTTAAAATTTTGAGATACAGTTTCTTCTAACAGACTAAAATATACCCTAATCTCTAGTGTATGGCTTTGTTCTAGTCTCCTTCCTGATCACATTCTCTCCCTTTTTAAAAAAAAAAAATCCTCTTCTTTCTTTTCTCAACCAACTTCTTATCTTATCAATTCCTTTTATAAAATCTTTTATAATTTTCATCTTTATAGTCATATTCCATCCCTTCATCATATTAACCCTTATTTTTGTACATATATAAGTTTTTCTTTCTTTAAAATTTTGGGAGGCACTTTTCTTCTAACAAACCAAAATATGCCCAAAATCTAGTGTGTGGCACTGATCTATGCACCAGCCTGATCACATTTGATCATATTCTGTTTTTTTTGTTTTGTTCTGCTTTTGTTTGCTTTTATCTTTTTCTTTTTCTCTTTTTTCTTTCCTTCCCTTTCTTTTCTCCCGGTTTCAGGTTTTTTCTGATTTGTTTAGGGTATATTTTCTGGGGATGTTGTTACCCTGTTAGCAATTTGTTCTCTCATTCATTTATTCTCCTCTGGACAAAATGAGAAGAGAGAAAACAATCACCTCAACAAAAAGAACAAGAGGCAGTACCCAACTGCCAGGGACCTAATCAATATGGACATTAGTAAGATATCAAAACAAGAGTTCAGAATGACGATTTTAAAGATACTAGCTGGGCTTGAAAAAAGCATGGAAGTTATTAGAGAAACCCTTTCTGGAGAAATAAAAGAACAAAAATCTAACCAAGTCAAAATCAAAAAGGCTATTCATGAGGTGCAATCAAAAATGGAAGCTATAACTGCTAGGATATGAGGCAGAAGAGAGAATTAGTGATATAGAAGACCAAATGATGGAAAATAAAGAAGCTGAGAAAAAGAGAGAGAAACAAGTACTGGATCACGAGGGCAGAATCCCAGAGATAAGTGATACCATAAGATGAAACAACATTAGAAAAATTGGGATCCCAGAAGAATAAGAAAGAGAGAGAGGGGCAGAAGGTATATTAAAGCAAATTATAGCAGAGAACTTCCCTAATTTGGGGAAAGAAACAGGCAACAACATCCAGGAGGCACAGAGAACCCCACTCAAAATCAATAAAAATAGGTCAACACCCCGACATCTAATAATAAAACTTTCGAGTCTCAGAGACAAAGAGAAAATCCTGAAAGCAGCTCGGGAGAAGAGGTCTGTAACCTACAATGGTAGAAACATTAGACTGTCAACAGACCTATCCACAGAGACCTGGCAGGCCAGAAAGGACTGGCATGATATATTCAGAGCAATAAATGGGAAAAATATGCAGCCAAGAATACTATATCCAGTTAGGCTGTCATTGAAAATAGAAGGAGAGATAAAAAGCTTCCAAGACAAACAAAAACTAAAGGAATTTACAAACACAAAACCAACCCTAAGAGGAATATTGAAAGGGACCCTCTAAGCAAAGAGAGAGCTTACAAGTAACATTGACTAGAAAGGAACACAGACAATATACAGTAACAGTCACCTCACAGGCAATACAATGGCACTAAATTCATATCTGTCAATAGTTACCCTGAATGTAAATGGGCTAAATGACCCAATCAAAAGACACAGGCTATCAGATTGGATAAAAAAAAAAAAAACAAGACCCATCAATATGCTGTCTGCAAGAGACTCATTTTAGACCCAAAGATAACCCCAGATTGAAAGTGAGGGGGTGGAAAACCATTTACCATGCTAATGGACACCAAAAGAAAGCTGGGGTGGCAATCCTTATATCAGACAAATTAGATTTTAAACCAAAGACTGTAATAAGAGATGAGGAAGGACACTATATCCTACTTAAAGGGTCTATCCGACAAGAAGATCTAACAATTTTAAATATCTATGCCCCTAACATGGGAGCAGCCAATTATATAAGACAATTAATAAAAAGAACAAACACATTGACAACAATACAATAACAGTGAGGAAATTTAGCACCCCCCTCACTGAAATGGACAGATCATCTAAGCAAAAGATCAACAAGGAAATAAAGACTTTAAATGACACACTGGACCAAATGGACTTCACAGATATATTCAGAACATTCCATCCCAAAGCAACAGAATACACAGTCTTCTCTAGTTCCATGGAACATTCTCCAGAATAGATCACAGAAATAGAAATGACCCCTATAAATAAAATCATGAATGAAAGAGGAGAGATCACAACCAACACCAAAGAAATACAAACAATTATCAGAACATATTATGAGCAACTATATGCCAGCAAATTAGATAATCTGGAAGAAATATGGATGCATTCCTAGAGATGTATCAACTACCAAAACTGAACCAGGAAGAAATAGAAAACCTGAATAGACCTATAACCACTAAGGAAATTGAAGCAGTAATCTAAAATCTCCCCAAAACCAAAGCCCAGGGCCAGATGGCTTCCCAGGGGAATTCTACCAAACATTTAAAGAAGAATTAATACCTATTCTTCTGAAACTGTTCCAAACAATAGAAATGCAAGGAAAACTTCCAAACTCATTTTATGAGGCCACCAATACCTTGATCCCCAAACCAAAGACCCCATCAAAAAGGAGAATTATAGACCAATATCCTTGATGAACAGGGATGCAAAAATTCTCACCAAAATACTAATCAGTAAGATCCAACAGTACATTAAAAAGATTATTCATCACGACCAAGTGGGATTTATTCCTGGGCTGTAAGGTTGGTTCAACATCCACAAATCAATCAATGTGATACAAAACATTAATAAAAGAAAGAACAAGAACCATATGATCCTCGCCATAGATGCAGAAAAACATTTGACAAAGTAGAGCATCCTTTCTTGATCAAAACTCTTTAGAGTATAGGGATAGAGGGTACATACCTCAATATCATAAAAGCCAGCTATGAAAAACCCACAGTGAATATCATTCTCAATGGGGAAAAACTGAGAGCTTTCCCCGTAAGGTCAGGAATACAGCAGAGATGTCCACTATCACCGCTGCTATTCAACATAGTATTAGAAGTCCTAGTCACTGGGGCGCCTGGGTGGCTCAGTTGTTAAGTGTCTGCCTTCAGCTCAGGTCATGAGCCTAGCATCCTGGGATCGAGCCCCGCATCAGGTTCCCTGCTCTGCGGGACGCCTGCTTCTCCCTCTGCCCCTTCCCCTGCTTGTGTTCCCTCTCTCGCTGTGTCTCTCTCTGTCAAATAAATAAATAAAATCTTTAAAAAAAAAAAAAAGTCCTAGCCACAGCAATCAGACAACATAAAGAAATAAAAGGCATCCAAATCATCAAAGAAGAAGTCAAACTCTCACTTTTTGCAGATGATATGATACTTTATGTGGAAAACCCAAAAGACTCCACCCCAAAACTGCTAGAACTCATACAGGAATTCAGTCAAGTGGCAGGATAGAAAATCAATGCACAGAAATCAGTGGCATTCCTATACACCAATAACAAGACAGAAGAGAAATGGAGTCAATCCCATTTACAATTGCACCCAAAAGCATACCTAGGAATAAATCTAACCAAAGAGGCAAAGAATCTGTACTCAGAAAACTATAAAATACTCATGAAAGAAATTGAGGAAGACACAAAGAAATGGAAAAACGTTCCATGCTCATGAATTGGAAGAACAAATATTGTGAAGATGTCAATGCTACCTAGAGCAATCTATACATTCAATGCAATCCCTATCAAAATACCATCCACTTTTTTCAAAGAAATGGAACAAATCATCCTAAAATTTGTATGGAACCAGGAAAGACCCAAAATAGCCAGAGGAATGTTGAAAAAGAAAAGCAAAGCTGGTGGCATCACAATAACAGACTTCAAGCTCTATTACAAAGCTATCATCAAGACAGTATGGCACTGGCACAAAAACAGACACATAGATCAATGGAACAGAATAGAGAGCCCAGAAATGGACCCTTAACTTTATGGTCCAATGGAAAAAGGACAGTCTCTTCAACAAATGGTGTTGGGAAAATTGGACAGCCACATGCAGAAGAATGAAACTGGACCATTTCCTTACACCACAAGCAAAAATAGACTCCAAATGGTTGAAAGACCTAAATGTGAGACAGGTACCCATCAAAATCCTAAAGGAGAACACAGGCAGCAACCTCTTCAACCTCAGCCACAGCAACTTCTTCCTAGAAACATCGCCAAAGGCAAGGGAAGCAAGGGCAAAAATGAACTATTGGGACTTCATCAAGATAAAAAGCTTTTGCAGAGCAAAAGAGCCAACAAAACCAAAAGACAACTGACAGAATGGGAGAAGATATTTGCAAATGACATATCAGATAAAGGGCTAGTATCCAAAATCTATAAAGAACTTCTTAAACTCAACACCCAAAGAGCAAATGATCCAATCAAGAAATGGGCAGAAGACATGAACAGACATTTTTCTAAAGAAGACATCCAAATGGCCAACAGACACATGAAAAGTGCTCAACATCACTCGGCATCAGGGAAATCAAACTCAAGACCTCAATGAGATACCACCTCACACCAGTCAGAATGGCTAAAATTAACAAGTCAGGAAAGGACCGATGTTGGTGGGGATGCAGAGAAAGGGGAACCCTCCTACACTGTTGGTGGGAATGCAAGCTGGTGCAGCCACTCTGGAAAACAATATGGACGTTCCTCAAAAAGTTGAAAATAGAGTTACCATACGATCCAGCAATTACACTACTGGGTATTTACTGCAAAGATACAAATGTAGGGATCAGAAGGGGTACATGCACCCCAATGTTTATAGCAGCAATGTCCACAATAGCCAAACTGTGGAAAGAGCCAAGATGTCCATCAACAGATGAGTGGATAAAGAAGAGGTGGTATATATATACAATGGAATGTTATGCAGCCATCAAAAGGAATGAGATCTTGTCATTTGCAATGACATGGATGGAACTGGAGGGTATTATGCTGAGCGAAATAAGTCAATCAGAGAAAGACATGTATCATATGACCTCCCTGATATGAGGAATTCTTAATCTCAGGAAACAAACTGAGGGTTGCTGGAGTGGTGGGGTGTGGGAGGGATGGGGTGGCTAGGTGATAGACATTGGGGAGGGTATGTGCTATGGTGAGCACTGTGAATTGTGCAAGACTGTGGAATCACAGACCTGTACCTCTGAAACAAATAATACATTACATGTAAAAAAAAAAAAAGAAAGAAGATAGCAGGAGGTGAAGAATGAAGGGGGGGAATCAGAGGGGGAGATGAACCATGAGAGACGATGGACTCTGAAAAACAACCTGAGGGTTCTAGAGGCAAGAGGGATGGGGGATGGGTTAGGCTGGTGATGGGTATTAAAGAGAGCACGTTCTGCATGGAGCACTGGGTGTTATATGCAAACAATGAATCATGGAACACTACATCAAAAACTAAAGATGTAATGTATGGTAATTAACATAACATAATAATAAAAAAATGAAAATATTTAGAAACAGAAAAAAGACATAAAATTGGGTTGTTTATTTGGGACATTTCTTGCTTCTTAATGTAGGTCTTTGCTAATTTGAACTTCCCCCTTAGAATTACTTTTGCTGCATCCTATAAGTTCTGGTGCACTTTTCCATTTTCACTTGTCTCAAGCAACTTTTTTATTTGCCCTTTAGTTTCTTTTTTGATCCATTTTTTTGTTCAGGGAGTGTTTAATTTCCATGTATTTATGAAATTTCCAATTTTCCTCTTGCTATTGATTTCTAGTTTCATGTCATTAGGGTCAGAGAATTTACTTGGTATGATTTCAATTTTCTTGAATTTTCTAAAACTTGCTTTCTTCTTTAATATATGGTCTATCTTCTAACACAGTAACTAGAGATACTTACTCTCTAATTATTTCATACTTAATATAAATTAATCTACACCAGAACTTCCCATTGAAATAAAGACATGTATATTCTCTATTTTTGTACCTCCTTTATTGAAAATACATAGGAGTTATCTGCCTTTTTTGATACAACAGAAAGGTAAAGAATTAAGAACTTAAGCTTAGTTGCCAACTTCGGAGTCTCTCTGTCTCCATCATTAAAATGGGAATAATAACACTCATCTCATGGGGCTCCTGTGGGTTATTCATGTAAGTAGAGTAGCTACCACAATGGCCAGCAGGTAATGAGAGCTCAGAATCCTATTATTGTTATTAAAGGCATGGTTTGTCTCATAGCCTATGGGGCAAAGCCAGAAACAGAGGCAAAACCCTGATTCAGCACCATTTTCTTTCCACACTGACATCCAACTCTCTCCATTAGTAGTTCTACATACGGGAGTTGCAAACCTCCAGGCATGTTTTGGAACGTGGGGTGTGCATGGGGTTATAAATATGATGGATGACCTTTCTGCAGTACATGGAAGGGTCCCAATCCCCCTTTGGAATGTGCTGCTAGACATTTGTATAAGTGATAGACCTGTTTCTACTCAAATATTACATCATTATATATATAAATACAAAGTATATTTACCCAATTTCATATACATTGTACTTTCAAATGCAACAATCACACGAATCAAGGGAAGAAATACTTCTTTACCAAGAATTGCTCTTCTTTTAGGAAAATCCCATCACAATGGTAATCCCCTTCAAGATATTTGTCATCTTCAGCACACAATACTTGGATCTGTCTGCATTTGTGGCCATCACAGGGACCCCATGAATAGGTACATTCCATATGTGAGTACTCTTCTATAGCCCTTACCTCAAAATGTCAAACATAAAGCAAATCTTCAACAAAGTTATTGCCTCTTTTCTCTTCATTCATCTTTATTCATTTGAAGTAGGAATGATAACTTCATTATATTTTCTAATAGAGTCATTCAGGCCTGACCATTTACATATTATAATTCCTGGCATTTATTATAGATTGCTTTCCTTTTATTTCTCCTTTTTATTATATTTATTATGGAAAGGGTTTTATTGACTTTTTAAAAAAATCATGTGTACAAATAAGTCATCCTATGTTTGAATTTCATTCTGGTATGGTAAAGGGAGTGTTACAAAATATTTTCTCTGAAGTGGGTATTGGGTCTGATGGTGTTGAGAAGCACTGCTCTATACTTATTACTTACTCACCCAAGTGTTCTGCTCTGTAAGAAAATCCCTTTAACAAAGGGAGGTTGGGATTAGATTGTGATGGGGACAAACTAACTTAAGGCTGAGAAGATAAAGTGAACTCGACACACATTAAATATTTAGCTGGATTAGAACAGCCAAGTCAGCAGAAGCCACGGGTTTTAGCACAGGTAGTTGATGAGATCACATTTCCATCAACCATATGTCGAAGTGTCAGCTCTCCAGCAGAAGGGAGACAGTTTAGCAAGATTTTTGGTTTTTCATCATAGCTGAGTATCAAACCATCTTCAGAAAGGTTAACCTATTATTTTATTCTTGTAAAGTAATAAGAGTATCCAAATTAATAGTACTTACTGTCTCAGTTAACATGTCTTCTGTCTTGGCCTTATAACTGATGCTTAAGAAGGACTGAAATAATGAAGGTCAAACAAATGAATGAATGCATAACTACACAAATACTGGAGACTTCCAGGGCCGAGTGAAAAGTCATTGAAGTATCAGTAAACACCTCTCCCAGATGGGACTCATAGCCACTTACACTGTGCAGAGTCTAGAGTGTACTTGCTGGGCCTCTGGGTCTGAGCCCACTCCGTCTCACCTGTAACTCCACCTCCAACAGGTCATAAACCCCTACACTGAAGAGAGGTGAAAGTTGTTTCCAAGGGAGGAGGTGCCTAGGTGAAGGACTTCCCCATGACAGGGCCTTCCTGCCATCCCTGGCTGCCAGAAGCTGACCTGACACACCCTGAACAGCCTTCCTGTCAGCAAGGACAGGTTAGCCCTTCCATTTCTCAAAATCCCCTCTCCTGGGTCCCCTTGCTTCAAGAACTCGTCAGTAAATTTATGTAGCAGGTATGTCTGGGGTATCTACTCTTTTTCCATGTGCTGGAGATGGGTGGTGAGCAAAGCAGACTTGGTGTCTACTCTCATGGAGTTCACAACTTAAAAGAGAGCAGACACTTAAGGGAGAGATAATCACATAAACAATGTACAATTTCAATAGGACATGAGCACTACAGGATGGAATGTAGACCTGGAGCCATTAAGAAAGATTTCTATGGAAAGCAATGCCTGAGCTGAGAGTTGCAGGTTGTGTAGGAGTTAACTGGAAGAAATTGAAGGGGAGCAATTGGTGGGGAGTGATGGGGGGGGTAGAGGAGAAGCAGCATGCACAAAGGCCCTGTGGTGGAACAGATCCAAAATCAGCTGTCCCACAAGCCAGTGTGGAGAAATGAGAAATATGGAAGAGGGCCAAGGTGCAGCTGAGCAGAGGTGCAGATCATATGGTCTCCACATATGAAGTGGAGATCCATAACTGGATCTCTAACAGGACAGGAGGCTTTCAGAGCAACAGAAAGCCATGCAAACAGATTGTGCATGGGAGCAGGATGGGGGTAGGGGACATAGACAATTTCACATTTTGAAGCAATCAGGACGGCTGCAGACTGGAGAAAGATGGATAAGGGGCCAAAAAGAAAGTTGGGAGATCAACAAGGAAGCCCTAGCTGCAGCAGGCTGATACTCCGAGCATGTGGTACTAGAAATGAGGACGAGTGGATAAACTCAAAGGATACTTAGGAGGGAAAACCTCCTCTGATAAGTGAATTCTCACTAAAATATAAAGGACTGAGTGCCTTAGTATGCTAACTCTCAGACCCATGGGCTCTTAAAGTCCAACCTCCAGTTAATGTCACTCCTTGTATATCCCCCACACCTGACCAGCCAGCTTCTGGCCAGGTAATTCTGGTAGGGAGGGGCTGAACTCCTGCCCATCTCTTGAGCCTCCTTTTGTCTTCAGATCTTGAATATAACTGGTATGTACCACTACCCCAGCCCACTCCCACCTCCCAACCCCAGAAAGTCTGGTTGTGGCAACAGCATAAGCTTTGGGGCCCCCCTTACTAATGGATGGCCTCGAGTAGACCACTTAATATGCCTGAGATCCAATTTCTCCATCTGTGAAACTGGCAGAGAGCCAGCACCCAGAAGGATGAGGGTCCAAGGAGTCAGCATTAATGAAAGGGCCCAGTAAGTTACAGCTCTCATGGAACAGAAATGTCTGCTGTTCGTTCCCCCAAACATTGCTCACCTGGCTCAACTGCTGGGCCCTGGGTCTAAATCACCCTCACCCTTAAGGGACATCTTCAAAGCTTTCAAGTAAAGGGGAATACTCCCCTCAGATCTGGGAATGCCTCTCCCCTGGCCCTGGCCCTGGCCCTGCCCAGCATGAGATAGCTCTTAGGAACAGCAGCAGGGACACAGGGAATCCAGCCAAACACAGGAAAGTAGAGGGAGGTGTGAGGACGGACAGCTGGAGGATGAACTGGGCAGCTGGAACAGGCCAGGCACCAACGCAGGCACTGGGTGGGCAAGCAGAAGTGGAGATCCATAAGCAGCCAGGGCCCCAGGAAATGGTTGGGACGAGGCTGGGTCATGCAGCTGCCTGACTGCACCAGCCTCCTTGGTCAGTGGGTGGGTAGACTTTCGGACACTACTCTATATCCTCCACAGATGCTGGGAGGAAGCTGACCCCAAAGAAAAATGATTGCCCCTGCTCCCAAGCCAAACCGAGAGGTAGGAAGGTGCTGCTTTGCAGCAAGGGCCTGTAGTGGGCACAGGCAACGTGTGTGACAAAGAGAAGGGGAGCTTGTCCATGAGTGGGGGGCCTGCAAACCCACATGACCCAGCTCCCTGACCTCAGGGCTGTTCCACATCACAAGGGTACCAAGCGTTCCCCAAACTGAGCCAAAATCCTTCCCTGGTCTGTCCAACTCCAGGAGGGGGCACCTGCTCAGTTTTGCTTAAGCTGCTGGTATAGATTTGGGGATCAGAGAATCAGGGTCCATAATGTCCTGCAAGTGAGTTGACAAACTACCTGCCACTCCTCCCTGTGGATGCTCACGTGGCACTTGAGAAGAAGCTGCACCTCACTACAATCCTCTCTTGGGAAAGGGGCAGCTCTGGGCTGGTCTGAAAGCCTCCATGTTCTCTGTCTCCAAACTGCCACCTACCTAGCAGGGATGAGGCCACATGAGACTGGCCACTGGGGAAACTGACACTTAGCACATATGCTGAACCACTGGGCAGATGTCCTGGCCAAGTCAGAGAACACTTTCCTGGCCCCCTGCAGCATCAGCCAGCAGCCCAAGGTTGAGACACAGCTGCTAAGCAACTTACATGCTCTGTGACTTTAAAGGAGTTAATTTAACCTATATGGATACTTTTCAGAAAGAAAGAAAGAAAGAAAAAGAAAGAAAGAGACAGAGAAAGAAACAAAGAAGAAAGAAAGAAAGAAAGAAAGAAAGAAAGAAAGAAAGAAAGAAAGAAAGAAAGAAAGAAAGAAAGAAAGAAAGAAAGAAAGAAAGAAAGAAGTAGGGAGGGAGGGAGGAAGAGAGAGAAGGAAGAAGGAGAAAAGAAGGGGAAGGAAGGAAGGAGGGAGAGAGGGAGGGAGGGAGGAAGGGAGGAAGGAAGGGAGGGAGGAAGGAAGAGAGAGAAAGGAAGGAAGGAAGGAAGAGAAAGAAAGAAAGAGAAAAGAAGGAGCGAAATAAGTCACTCAGAGAAAAACATGTATCATATGATCTCACTGATATGAGGAATTCTTAATCTCAGGAAACAAACTAAGGGTTGCGGGAGGGGTGGGGGTGGGAGGGATGGGGTGGCTGGGTGGTAGACATTGGGGAGGGTATGTGCTATGGTGAGCACTGTGAATTGTGCAAGACTGTTGAATCACAGATCCGTACCTCTGAAACAAATAATACATTATATGTTTAAAAAAAGAAGAAGAAGAAGAAGATAGCAGGAAGGGAAAATGAAGGGGGGAGAATCGGAGGGGGAGACCAACCATGAGAGACTATGGACTCTGAGAAACAGAGGGTTCTAGAGGGGAGGGGGGTGGCAGGATGGGTTAGTCTGGTAATGGGTATTAAGGAGGGCACGTTCTGCATGGAGCACTGGGTGTTATGCACAAACAATGAATCATGGAACACTACATCAAAAACTAATTATGTAATGTATGGTGATTAACATAACATAATAAAATAAAAAGAAAGAGGGAGGGGGAGGGAGGGAGGAAGGAAGAAGGGAGGGAGAGAGGGAGGAAGGGGATAAAAAGTACTCAGAATCAAGGAAAGAGTTATTATCAGTAATAAGAGCAAGTGGTTACCCCCACCCGCCTGGTTTAAACTGTGTCACCACTTACTAGCTGTGTGACCTTGAGCAATTTAATTAACATCTCTAAGCCTTGATTGCTGATGTCTAAAATCAAGTAATGATGGTACCTACCTCAGAAGTTTGGTTTGGGGATTAAATGATAATCCACCCAAAATGCTTGGCACATTCAACATGTTCAGTAAATATTGCTGCACTGAATAGCTAGAGGTGGATATTATAATCTTTAGTTTGAAATTGAAGCTCAGAGGAGTCAGGTAGCAGGCTGAAGGTCACTAGCTAGACAGTGAGGACACCAAAGGCAGCGAGGACCCTTGTCTGGCCTGCCACGGGATAAGTAGCCAGCCCGGTGTCTGGTAGTGCCCCAAGCACCCTTGGGCACCAAATGCATCAGCTGCCACTCAGACACAGCCAAGGGGCCCATGCCAGGGGCACCGCACACTGTGTTCTCACCAGCTGGGTGGGAGGAGCAGCATCCCAGGACAGGATGACGCCAGCTGGCCCGCCACCCTTCCTGGTCCTCAGAAGAGACACCGGGTCTTGTCAGAACAACAGGAAGTGGGCATGGTCCTGCTCCAATCTCACCTCCCACCACCAATCCCAGACTGAGTTTAGGGTGGTTCTAGGGCCTGGATTGAGGAGCAAAAGGTGTTGTCCTGAACACTGCTTACCTCCTCACATGCATTCTCGCTCTGAGAGTCTCCAGGAGAAATCCCCATCTCACCTTCCTGGTTGCCATGATTTCATCTCTAGGTACAAAAAACAGCAACCACCAGCTGTCCAGTGTGTGCCATGTGCCAGACACTCTTTTAAGTGCTTTACATGTATTAATTCTTTAATCTCATTGCAACTCTGAAAGGGCCCTGTTTCCTTATGTTATAAATAGAGAAGCTGAGACCCAGAGAGGTTAAGTAACTTGCCCACAGACACACAGCTAATAAGTAGCAGGGCTTAGGTTCAAATCCAGGCAATCAGACACCAAAGCCTAGTATTTTTTTCCAATAATTCCAAATTTACAGGAAAATTGAAAGAACATTACAAAAAATGTCTATAAACCAATTATTAACATTTTGCCCTGTTTTTGCTTTACCATTCTTTCTCACTCTCTCGGCTGTTTGAATATTTGAGAGTACATTGCTGACATGTTCTTTTACCCCTAAGTGCTTCACAGTGGAAATCCTAATAATAACACTCACTTACAGATTCAAGATATGATTATCCAATTCAGGAAATTTAACACTGATACAATGCAATGTGTTATACTACAGACCTTATTAAAATTTCACCAATTTCCCAAGAATATTCTTCTTGGCTACTATTTTTTTATGGTGCAGAATTTTCATGTCTTTTTAACCTCCTTAATATTTAATGACTCTTTGGCCTTTCTTTGTCTTTTATTATATTGAAATTTTTTAATAGTGCAGAGTGGTTTTTTTCTTCCCCAAATTTCCCTCATTTGGGTTTGTCTGATGTTTGATATTTTCTCATAATTAAATTCAGGTTGTTCGTTTTTGGCAGGAATCCCCAAAAGTGATGGTATGTTCTCAGTGTGTGATGTCAGGAGGCACATGATGTTGATTTGCACCAGTTCTGATGATGTTAACTTTGATCATTCAGTGAGGGTGATACCTGCCAGCTTTCTCCACCGCAACATTACTCTTCTTCTCTTTGTAATCAGTAAGTGGTCTGTGCGGAGATACTTTGAAAGTATGTAAATGGCCACTTGCCATCAGACTGTCGCCTGTCACTTGAGCAGCCCCCAATGCTTCTCTGAGTCGAATGGCCCTCAGTGCGGTAGGGGCCAGTTTCCCAACTCTGCCACTCCTACATTTATTACTCGATTTTTCTCTTCCCTTCTATTTCATCATTTATTGGCAGTATGGACTCATGGATTCTTGTTTGTTTTTTTTTCACATTTGATAATCCATTACTATCATTTATTTTGCTGATCAGACTGTCCTGGATGTGGCCAGTAGGCACCTGCTCAAGCTGGCTTCTGTCCCCTTGAAGCATCCTTGTTGTCCTCTGCACACCCTCTCTCTAGCACAAGACATTCTAGGGTCATCTCATATTTTCACTGTCCCAGCCCTGGTCCTCATTTCCACAAGTGGCCCTGGTTCCTTATAGAGGAGAATAGTATAGAACCCAAGGTCTGGGCAGTTGTGCTCATGGATACTGGTGTGACATTGGTTCAGTGTGAAGGTTGTGCTTTTAACCACTTTGCATCCCGTCCCTCATGCTGTGCACCTGCTTAGTTTCCCCCCTCACAGAGACGTCTAGACTATAAGCAGTCATATCCGAGGTACAACTACAGAGTATGTTCATCATGATGGCTTGCATTTTGGGACCTACTTCTGGCTTGTTTTTTCCTGGTCTTTATCTTTCTTGTTTGCTCCTTTTTTTAACACAATCTACTCTGTTATTTTTTAAACAGCCCACCAGCCCATCCCTAAAACAGCCAAAGCTATACTTCAAAGCTCCCATCAGCCTTGCTGTGGCCAACAGAAAAGTCATTAAGAGGTATCAGGTCATTAGTAAAACAAATTCCCATTTTCCAGCAGGACCTAGTGAGCACAGTGTGAAGGTAGAAGAGAGAAGGAACAAATGAATGTTCAGTGTCAACTCCACTGTGGACATGGCAGCCTGTCTTCTTGGGAGTATAGACTGAAATCTCTGAAGATCAGTGTTTGTCTAGAGGGACATGTGCATACACGTGCATGTATGCATGGGAGTTAGGCACTTAGAATATCTTACCTGGTGGGGAGCCCTGGACAGGAAAGAGACAGGGAATTGCAAACCTCACCCTGGACCAGCAGGACAGCCTTCCAGGAGTTACTCTGGACCTCACTCTCCAATATACAGTGGCCACTACTTCCTGCGGTTATTTACCTTTTAAGTCATTAAACTTAAGCTGGATTACAATTTAGATCCTTAGTCACACTAGCTACATTTACAGCACTCTGCACAGGTCCAGACACCGCTTTTATCACAGAATGTCCAATCAGACAGTAATGTTCTGTGCTGAGGAATTCAGACAGCGTGGGCAGCATCATGGTGATGTGAAGGACAGCCTCTTGTGAAGGCCATGGACATGAGGCCTAGAGAAGCAGGAGCCTTCAGACAACAACTGGAAGCCAGGTAAACTGGCAGAGCAAAATCCCTCCACTGCCCCTCTCTGCCTAGTGTCTGTCACACATAGAGAAGCTGGTTATTTGCACCACTGGGAGAAGGGTCTGCAGGAGAGGCCTCAAGGAGTTGGAGACCATTTCATTTGCACATCAAAGAACAGGGAACCTTGGGCGTCTAGCTTACAGCATCCCTTCTTTTTTTTTAAATTTTTATTTTATTTTATTATGTTATGTTAGTCTTCATACAATACATATTAGTTTTTGATGTAGTGATCCATGGTTCATTGTTTTCGTATAACACCCAGTGCTCCGTGCAGTACGTGCCCTCCTTAATACCCATCACCGGGCTAACCCATCTCCCCACCCCCCTCCCCTCTAAAACAGCATCCCTTCTTTCTGCTCTTGATGTCAATGTCACCCAGGTGGGCCTTTCCTGAACACCTGCTTCAAAGTAGCAATCCCACGATCCCTCACGCCTTCCATCCTTTCCTGCTTAGTTTTTCTTAACACTTGCCACTCTCTGGCACTGCACAGATTCTACTAACTTACATTGTTTATTGTTTGCCTTTCTTATGAAATGTAGGCCCATGCAGGCAGGGCATGCATTTCATCCATTTCTGTATCTTAGCCCCCAGAGCTGCACCTTGCTTTTGGCAGCTGTGTGATAATTGTGTGCTCAGTGACTGAGTGTAACTACAGTTGATGCATCTTTTAAGCCTCAAGCAATCCCTTCTGGAACCACTTTGAGGGTAAAATATTACACATATTATCCTCCAACAAAGCTAAACTACCCCTAAGTCATCGAAGGAGCTGTCTTCTCTCTCCCCATCTCCCCTGCCTCCCCATGTGTGCATGTTCATGCACATACACTCACATGTGCACACATGCACCACACACACACACATACACACACTTTCTGACTTAGCCTGTGCTGGTCCCCTCACCCAGGACATTTTTGTCTAGCAAACACTAATAGTCCCAGCAAATTCTTACTTCTCCTTTGATTCTGAACACAAATGCTGCCTCCTCTGGAAAGTCAGCCCTGACTCCTGCAGACTGACCAGGGAACCCATGACACCCAGGACACAGTTCATGTCTTACAGACATCCAGCCACTAGAATTAACATGTTGGTCTCCCTTCCTGGGCTGAGTTCCCCTGGACTGGGATTGGATTTTTTTCATGAAGTCTTTGTTAAATCTATTCTAATTCTGAATAAATTGCATATTTCTGTAGCAACCCCCATAGTACCCCCAACAACTTAGAAATGTTATTTGGTACATACAGTTTAGTTGGGCCTTTGCACCCGTGTGAAGCCTCAGTGACTGCAATCCCTACTGGAAGCTCTTATTGTCTGACCTCACACCCTTTCCTTGTCTCTGGGGTCCCAAAATGGTCTATGACTAGCCTCAAGCAAAATCAAACTGTTTATTTGCAACATCTCAACATGTTTTCTTTTTATATTCAGCTAATGGTAATCTGCCCTGTAAAGGGTTCTTTTCATATTATAGCAATGTTATTTATTCTTGACAAAGTAATAAATATGCCTGTGTCTGCTTCTTTGCCCCAGGCTAATTGTTAGGATAAAAATAAATATGCAACATGTAGCTTTTTTTTTTTTACAGAGTATTAAGATCTGAGATTTCATTCATTCATTTATTCACTCACTCATTAAACATATATAAGTCATCTACATATTATTATTAGCAATGATTATATCAGTAATACAAAGACAAATCAATCATGAATCCTGCAGTCAGATAGCCTATAGTCTGTCTGGAGAGATAAAGTATGTAAACAAAATATAAATACAATGAAGAATGAGGTAAATGATGTAAGGTGGAAATAAGGTGTTTGAGAAAATACTGTTTCTAATTGAGAGGATCTGTTTGCTAAAGGACAACCAGCAGCATGAACAACAGCTCAGTGTTAAAGGAAAGAGTGAGACGTTTATTTCAACTGATAGGGAATCAAAGAGAGAAATTTAAGATACCTGAAGAGTCTGTCCACTGGCCTTCCCTTAAGCAGTAATGCAGTGTCTTCCCTTATCTGCTGCCGTAGGCCACACCACTTGCTTCCACCATGGCTCTGTGCTGTCCACACTCAGTGAGGCTCTGAGTCTCCTGGTGGATATGCATGTGGGCAGAGCAGAGGATGGAGGGAGAAGGTGTAGTTTGAAAACAGACCCCATCCTCAAAATTCTAACGTACTTCCCTACTGACATGATGCCAGAAGTAAATTCTCTGCCTTTCTTTTTCAAACCCTGAAGTGAAAATATCAAATCGACCCCCGAAGTCCCAAGATAAATTATCTGTGCAACCTTGATACAAATTTAAATATGGCAAACAACTGCTTCATAAGATAAATGCATTTTATAAGTTAAATTTCGGGCCAACACATACATAAGACCACATGCATTTCTGTGAAATGACATTCACATAACCTTAAAAATAATAATAAATCATGAACTCTCAAATAAATAAATAAAGTATGCTATGTTACCAGTCCCTGATGAGGATAGATAAATAAATCAGTAGACTAACATAAAGCATGCTCTGATTTTTTGCTTCTGGTTAGACAAGGCTGGTTAAAAATAATTTGCATTGTAAATGTTCTTGTTTCCACACTAAGTTTATGCTTCTTGCCACTGTGGAGTCTCTTCACTCACCTCTTGCATACTAGAGCTAAGGTGAACACTTCCACTTCTTTGTTTACTTGCCTTGTCCTGCTGAATAATTCACTGCTTGATGCAGGAATTTCCAGGCACTGCAGAGCAGAGCTGGGACCTGGGGAAAGTGGTAAATCCCAGAAGTGCCAACTTTTTGCCTTTGATTAAAATTCCTGCCCAGCACTGATCCCATGCTCCAGCCAGGGGAACAACCCCTCCACAACATTCTACATGAACCCAAACAGCTTTACAAGCCTCCGAGCTGGCTTCCCTTACTCCACCTCACCCCCATGTTCCTGCCAGCCTTGTGTAGTGTGAAATGCCTTATAAATTAGAACAATTTATAGAGAATCATGTTGACAGACAGCAAGGCTGTCAAAAGCAACAACAACAAAAAATCATGCAGGGTATGCCAAGTCTCCAGCATCACTGACAGGATATGCAGAATTGGAGAGGTTTAAGTGAAATTTGAGAATGTGCCTTTTAAAGCTCAGTCACACTCATGAGAATGGTCTTGAATGTCCACACCTCTCACCTGGACAGGTCAATCCAAGAGGGGTTAAATGCATCCTTCAGACATTTTCAGCACCAGCATTTAAAAACACACTTTCATTGAACAAGCATTCACTGCATGTTGGCTAAGTGCAAAGCCCTATACTGGGGAGGCAAAGGTAAGTCACACACAACCCTCTCCTTGAGAACTTTACAGCTTACTGGGAAAGAGACAAGTCAATAGGCAAGTGCTAAACACTGAGAAAAAGTGCAGGGGCAGAGAAATGCAGGGTTCTTTAGGTTCTTACACTTACGTTAGTGGCAAAAGAACTTATGCTTACTTTATGCAACTTCAGTGAGCCAAATCTGACTTGAATTACCAAAACAGAAAGTCCCCTAATCAACCAATTCCCATACAAGCCAAGTTATGGACCCAGAATCCCTTGAATGAAGGGGATGGGTCACCTTGAGGAAAGACTCCACTATAGTGCCAAAATTTCTGCTGTTAATCTTTACCCCAGCCTTCCCTAAAGCAACCTGTGGCTATTTACCAGAGTGACTGTGAACTGGGGGAAGTGAGAAAATCAGACTTTGGGAAATTACTGGACACTGGCTCTGACCTAACACTAATTCCAGGAGACACTGTAGTTCACCAGTCAGAATAAGCACTCATGGGGGTCAGGTGATCAGTGGAGTGTTAACTGGGGTGTGTTTCATAGTAGAGCCCATCATGTGGCTATTTCCCCAGTTCCAGAATGCATAATTGGAATAGGCATACCCAGAAACTGGCAGAATCCCTACAATGGTTCCCTGACTTGTAAAGTAAAGGTTATTATGATAGGAAAGAGCAAATGGAAGCCACTAGAACTGCCTGTACCTAGGAAAATAGCAAACCAAAGCAATACCTGATTCCTGGAGAGACTGCAGAGATTGTGCCACCACCAAGGACTTGAGGGATACAGGGGTGGTGATTCCCACCACATCGCCTTTCAATTCACCTATGTGGCTCATGCAGAAGACAGATGGGTCTTGCAGAGAGCAGTGGATTATCACAAACTAAACCAGGTAATGACTCCAGTTGCAGTACCAGATGTGGTTTCATTGCTTGAACAAATTAACATCCCCTGGTGCCTGGTATGCAGCTATTGATCTGGCAAATGCTTTTTTCTCCACACCTATCCATAAATCACCAGAAACAGTTTGCCCTCAGTTGGCAAGTCCAACAACACAGCTTCACTGTCCTACTTAAGGGGGATATCAACTCCCTAGCCCCATGTTATAATTTAGTCTGCAGGAATATTGGTCACCTTTCTCTTCCATAGGCCATTATGCTGGGCCACTACATTAATGATGTTATGCTGACTGAACTCAAGAAGTAACATTAACTCTAGACACTTTGGTAAAACATTTGTGTTCTAGAGGGTGAGAAATAAATCCCACAAAAATTCAGTGTCCTTTCACAATAATAAAAGTTGTAGGGATCTAGTGATCTAGGGCATGGTGAGATATCCCTTCTATAGTGAAGGGACACATTGCTACATCTGTACCCCCTACTAGTAAAGAAGAGGTACCACACCTAGTGGGACATTTTTGGATTTTGGAGGCTACATGTCCTCATTTGAGTGTGTTACACTGGTTCATTTACTGAATGACACAAAATGTTGCTAGTTTTCAGTGAGGCTCTCAACAAAGAAAGCTCTGCAACAGGTCCAGGCTGCCACCCAAGCTGCTCTGCCACTGGGGCCATATGGCCCAGCAGATCCAATGGTGCTTGAAGCTTCAATGGCAGTCAAATGCTCTTTGTAGCCTCTGTCACACCCCTATGGGTGAATCACAGTATGTACCCTAACATTCTGGAGCAAAGCCCTTCCATTCTCTTTGGATAACTACTCTCCTTTTGAGAAAACAGGTTCTGGCTTGCTACAGGGTCTTAGTGAAGATTGAATGCTTAACCATGGGCCACCAAGCTCCTATGCAACCTTGGCCACACATCATGAACTAGGTGTCGTCTGACTCACCAAGCCATAAAGTTGGGTTAATATCAAATAAAGTGGCATACATGAGATTGGGCTCCTTGGCTGCCTCACCTGGATTCCAGTTCAGATCAAATCCAAGTCTTCTCCAGCCTGAGTATAAAAGGCCAAGTTTTCAGAGAAGATGATGGTGGAGTAAGAGGACCCTAGGCTCACCTCCTCCCACAAATACAACTTGATAACTATCAAAGCATCCTTAATACCCAGAAATCAACCTGAAGACTGGCAGAACAAACTCCACAATAAAAGGTAGAGAAGAGGCCACATCGAATAGGTAGGACGTGTAGAGACACAGTTTGAGTGAGAAATGGATCATGGCCACTGCCATGGGAAGGGGACTGCAGTTGCTGAGAAGGACAAGAGACAGAATAGCACACAGGGGAGCCCAAATGGGGAAAACAAATCCCCACAGCAATTGGCTTAGAAAGTGAGAAGGTCAGGATTTGGTGAGTTCTTGCAACCAGCTAAGCTTAAAGCCTGGAGTTTTAAAGATCACTGGGCTTGGCTAAGATAGAGCTCCAAGGGCACTGCACTGCTTGCTCTTGGAGATAAAGCAGGGCAAATAACCCATGGACATATGAAAACAGCAATGTGACGAGCACCTGGGGTACACAGTGGGGAGGTTATTTGCTCATCTCAGAGCATGTGCAAGAGAGGCAGCATTTACAGAGACATTTCTGGGAACACAGGAATTGGCAGGTGTCATTTACCTCCTTTGCCCCTCAGCATAAGCACCGGGCCACCTGTAGGAACCAGTGCAGTCCCAACACTCATGACCTAATTTGCTTACACTAAGTCCTGCTCTGATGGAACTGCCCTTCACAGCCACACTTGCCTCAGTCCCAGTGCAGTGAGCCTCATCCCTCAGAAGACCAGCCCAAACCCTTGCAACACCATGTCTTCTGACCTGGGAGTTTTGCAGAGCTTCAGTTTCAATGGTGACAGTGACAGGTCTCATTTCACAAGCAGACCAGAGCACGCCTAGTTAAAACACACCACATTCAGGCCAGGGACCAAACACTGTCCACAGCGGGTAAGGAGAGCCTCTGCAGATGACTGGCCTGAGGATAAAGTGGTCAGAACACAACAGCAGAGTGTATGCAGCACACTTTGGAGACACTCTTAGAAACGCCAGACCCTAGGGAATAGGGGGAAATGCACTGCAGGGCACTACAGGACCTCTTCTTCATAAGGCCATTACCCTCAAGAACAGGAGACATAGCTAGACTTTCCTAACACAGAGAAACAGGCAAAGAGACTTAGACAAAATGAAACAACAGAGGAATTTGTCCCAAATGAAAGAACAGAACAAGGCCATGGCCAGAGATCAAAGTGAAAGAGATATAAGTAACATGCCTGACAGAAAAGTTAAAGTAATGATCATAAAGATATTCACTGGATTTGAGAAAAGAGTAGAAGACATCACTGAGACCCTTAACACAGAGATAAGGAATAACATAGCAAGATAAAGGGCTCAATAAGCGAGATTAGAAACAGGCTTGATGGAATGAACAGCAAGCAGGCTGGAAGAAGCAGAGGAACAAATTAGTGACCTAGAAGACAGAGTAGTGGAGAGTAATCAAGCTGAACAAAAGAGAAAAAAGAATTAATGCAAAATGAGAATAGACTTGGGGAATTCAGTGACTCCAATAGACATATTAACATTCATATTATAAAAGTCCCAGAAGAAGAGAGAGAAAAGGGGGCAGAAAATTTATTTGAAGAAATAATAGCTGAAAACATCCCTAATCTGGGGAAGGAAACAGATATCCAGATCCAGGAGGCACAGAGAACCTCCAACAAAACAACAAAAGCAGATCCACACCAAGACATATTGCAATTATAATGGCAAAATGTAGTGATAAAGAAAAAAATTTTAAGGCAGCAAGACAAAAGAAGGCAGTTACATACAAGGGAAAACTCATAATGCTATCAATGGATATTTCAGCAGAACCTTTCCAAGCCAAAAGGAGTGGCATGATATATTCAAAGTGCTAAATGGAAAAAATCTGTAGCCAAGAATACTTGAGGAGCAAGGTTCTCATTCAGAATAAGAAGATAAAGTTTCCCAGGCAAACAAAAACTAAAGAAGTTCATGACCACTAAGCTAGCCCTGCAAGAAATATTAAAGGGACTCTCTGAGCAGAAACGAAAGACCAAAAATGATAAAATAAAGGTAGGTAGGAAGGAGAAAAAGAGTAAAAATAAATATTTCTGCAAAAAATCAGTCAAGGAACTTATAAAATAAAAGGATATAAAATATAACAACATATACCTAAAATGTAGGGTGGAGAGGAGTAAACAATGGGTTCAAACTTAAATGACCACCAACTTAATATAGACTGCTATATGCAGAAGAGGTTGTATAAAAACCTGATGGTAACCATAAATCAAAAACCACTAATAGATCTGCAAATAATAAAGAGAAGGAAATCCAAATATGTCACTAAGGAAAACCAGCAAACCAAGAAAAAGAAAGGATCAGAGAAATTCTTCAGAAACAACCACAAAACAAGTAATAAAATGGCAATGAATACATTTCTATCAATAATTACTCTGAATATAAATGGGCTAAATGTTCCAATGAAAAGACATAGGGTGACAGAAGAGATTAAAAAACAAGACTCATCTATATGCTGCTTACAAGAGACTCACTTCAGACCTAAAGACGCATGCAGGTTGACAGTGAGGGGATAGAGAAACACGTATCATGGAGATGGATGTCAAAAGAAAGCCAGAGTAGCAATACTTTTATCAGACACAATAGATTTTAAAGCAAAGACTGTAACAAGACACAAAGAAGGACACTATACAATAATAAAAGGGACAATCCAACAAGAAGATATCATTGTAAATGTGCACCCAAAATGGGAGCACCCAAATACATAAAACAGTTAATAACAAACATAAAGGAACTTAATTGATAATAATACAATAATACTATGGGACATTAAAACCCCATTTACATCAATGGACAGATCATCTAAACAGAAAATCAGTAAGAAAATAATAGCTTTAAATAACATACTGGACCAGATGGGTTTAACGGACATATTCTTTTCAGGTGCACATGGAACATTCTCCAGAATAGATCATATATTATGCCACATAACAAGTCTCAACAAATTAAAAAAAGATCAAAGTCATACCATGCATCTTTTCTGATCACAGCAAATGAAAGTAGAAATCAGCCACAAGAAAAAAATCTGGAAAGACCCACAAATACATAGAGGTTAAATAAAATACTACTAAACGATAAACAGGTTAACCAAGAAATCAAAGAAAAAATCTAAAAGTATACAGAAACAAATGAAAATGAAAACACAATGGTCCAAAACCTTTGGGATGCAGCAAAAGCTGTTCTAAGAGGGAAGTTTATAGCAATGCAGACCTAACTCAAGAAGCAAGAAAATCTCAAATGAACAACCTAACTTTACACCTAACAGAGCTAGAAAAAGAACAACAAAACACAAAACCATCAGAAGAAAGGAAATAATAAAGATTAAAGCAAAAATAAATTATACAGAAACTTAAAAAAACAGTAGAACAGATAAACAAAACCAGGAGCTGTTTCTTTAAAAAAAGTAAACAAAATTCATAAATCTCTAGCCAGACTCATAAAAAAAAAAGCAAAGAGAAAGGACTCAACTAAATAAAATTACAAATTAAAGAGGAGAAATAACAACCAACACCACAGAAATACAAACAATTGTAAGAGAATACTATGAAAAACTATATGCCAACAAACTGAACAACCTAGAAGAAATGGATAAATTTCTAGAAACATATAGCCTGCCAAAACTGAAGCAGGTAGAAATAGGACATTTGCATAGACTGATTGCCAGCAAAAGATTGAATCAGTAATAAAAAGAACTTCCAACTGAGTGTTGTTGGAGTGGGGGGTGGGGTGGGAGGGATGGGGTGACTGGGTGATGGACACTGGGGAGGGTGTGTGCTCTGGTAAGCGCTGTGAATTGTGCAAGACTGTTGAATCTCAGATCTGTACCTCTGAAACAAATAATGCAATATATGTTAAGAAAAAAAAAAAGAAGAAGAAGAAGGTAGCGGGAGGGGAAGAATGAAGCGGGGGAAATCGGAGGGGTAGACGAACCATGAGAGATGATAGACTCTGAAAAACAAACTGAGGGTTTTAGAGGGGAGGGGGGTGGGAGGATGGGTTAGCCTGGTGGTGGGTATTGAGGAGGGCACATTCTGCATGGAGCACTGGGTGTTGTGCACAAACAATGAATCATGGAACACTTCATCTAAAACTAATGATGTAATGTATGGGGATTAACATAAGAATAAAATAAAATAAAAAAAAAAAGAACTTCCAACAAACAAAAGGTCAGGATCAGACAGCTTCACTGGTGAATTCTACCACACATTTAAAGAAGATATTCTTTATTCTTCTCAAACTATTTCAAAAAATCTTTATTCTTCTCAAACTATTTCAAAAAATAGAAAGAAAAGAAACTCCCAAATTCAATCTATGATGCCAACATTACCCTGATACCAAAACCAGATAAAGACACCACAGGGAGGAGGGGGGCAGGGAGGGAATTACAGGCTAATATCTCTGATGAACATGGATGCAAAAATCTTCAAAAAAAAATAATAGCAAACAGAATCCAGCAATCCATTAAAACAATCATTCATCAGGGTCAAGTGGGATTTATTCCCAGTATGCAAGGGTGGTTCAATATTTGCAAATCAATCAACATGATACATCACATCAATAAGAGAAAGGATAAAAACCATATGATCATTTCAATAGACACAGAGAAAGCATTTGAAAAAGAACAACATACATTGATGATAAAATCTCTTTTTTTTTTAAGATTTTATTTATTTATTTGAGAGAGAGAACGAGAGACAGAGAGCAGGAGAGGGAGGAGGGTCAGAGGGAGGAGAAGCAGACTCCCCGCCGAGCAGGGAGCCCGATGCGGGACTCGATCCCGGGACTCCAGGATCATGACCTGAGCCGAAGGCAGATGCTTAACCATCTGAGCCACCCAGGCGCCCGATGATAAAATCTCTTAACAAAATATGTTTAGAGGGAACATACTTCAACATAATAAAGGCCATATATGGAAAGACCCACAGCAAACATCATGCCCAATGGGGAAAAACTGAGAGCCTTTCCCCAAAGTCAGGCACAAGACAAGGATGTCCACTCTCGCCACTTTTATTCAACATAGTACTGGAAGTTCTAGCCCCAGCAGTCAGATGACAAAAAGAAATAAAATGCATCCAAATTGGTAAGGAAGAAATAAAACTTTCTGTATTTGCAGATGCCATGATATTCTGTATAGAAAACCCTAAAGATTCTACCAAAAAATTACTAGAACTGATAAATGAATTCAGTAAAGTCATAAGATACAAAATCAATGTGCAGAAATCTGTTGCATCTGTATACACTAATAATGAAGCAGCAGAAATTAAAATTAAGAAAACAGTCCCATTTGCAATCACACCAAAAATAATAAGATACCTAGGAAAATGCCTAACCAAAGAGGTAAAAGACCTGTACTCTGAAACCTATAAAACACTGGTGAAAGAAATTGAAGATGACACAAAGAAATGGAAAGACATTCCATGCTCATGGATTGGAAGAACAAATACTGTTAAAATGTCTATAATTTCCAAATCAATCTATACATTTAATGCAATCGCTATCAAAATACCAACAGCATTTTTCACAGAACTAGAAAAAAAAATCCTAAATTTATATGGAACCACAAAAGACCCCAAATTGCCAGGGCAATGTTGAAAAAAAAAAAAAAAAAAGCAAAGCTGGAGGTATCACAATTCCAGACTTCAAGATATATTACAAAGCTGTAGTAATCAAAACAGTATGGTACTGGCACAAAAACAGACACACAGAGCAATAGAATGGAATAGAAATTAACCCACAATTATATGGTCATTTAATCTTCAACAAAGCAGAAAGAATATTCAATGGGAAAAAGAGTCTCTTCAACAAATGGTATTGGGAAAACTGATCAGTTACATGCAAAAGAATGAAACTGAACCACTTTCTTACTTACACCATATACAAAAATAAATTCAAAATGGATTAAAGACCTAAATGTGAGACCTGAAGCCATAAAAATCCTAGAAGAGAGCACAGGCAGTAATTTCTCTGACATCACTCATAGCAACATTTTTCTAGATATGGCTCCTGAGGTAAGAGAAACAAAGTCAAAAATAAACTATTGGGACTTCATCAAAATAAAAAGTTTCTGCACAGCAAAGGAAACAATCTACAAAACTGAAAGGCAACCTACTGAATGGGAGAAGGTATTTGCAAATGACATATTTAATAAAGGGTTAGTATCCAAAATATATAAAGAACTTTTACAAATCAACACCCTATAAAAATGGAATAATCCAATTAAAAATGGGCAGAAGAAATGAACAGACATTTCTCCAAAAAAAACATCCAGATGGCCAACCAACATGAATGTCACATCACTCATCAGGGAAATGTAAATCAAAGCTACAATGAGAGGGGCACCTTGGTGTCTCAGTCAGTTAGGCATCTGCCTTCGCCTCAGGTCATGATCTCAGGTCCTGGGATCGGGCCCCATGTCTGGCTCCCTGCCCAGCAAGGAGTCTGCTTTCCCTCTCCTGCTGCCCCTCCCCCCTCTTGTGCTCACTCGCTCTCTCTCTCAAATAAATAAATAAAATCTTAAAAAAATTACAATGAGATATGACCTCACACCTGTCAGAATGGCTAAAATCAAGAACACAAGAAACAGTAAGTATTGGTGAGGATGTGGAGTAAAAGGAACACTTGCGCACTGTTGGTGAGAATGCAAACTGGTGCAGCCACTATGGAAAGCAGTATGGAGGTTTCTCAGAAGTTAAAAATAGAACTCCCTAAGACCCAGTAATCATGCTACTGGGTATTTACCCCCAAAATACAAAAATACTAATTCAAAAGGTTACATGTATCCCTATGTTTATAGCATTATCTAGAATAGCCAAGTTATGGAAGCAGCCCAAGTGTCCATTGATAGATGAATGGATAAAGAAGATGTGGTGTATATATATATAAATATACACACACACATGCATATATATATACACATATACATACAATGGAGTATTATTCAGCCTTCAAAAGGAATGAAATCTTACCATTTGCAACCATGTGGATGAAGCTAGAGAGTATTATGCAAAGTGAAATATGTCAGTCAGAGAAAGACAAATACCATATGATTTCACAGATACGTGGAATTTAAGGAAAAAAATGAGCAAAGTGGAAAAAAAGAGAGGAAAACCAGACTCTTAACTATTGAGAACAAATTGCTGGTTACCAGACGGGCAGCAGGAAGGGGGATGAAATAGGTGATGAGGATTAAGGAAGGCACTTGTGATGAGCACCAGGTGTTGTGTGGAAGTGTTGAATCACTACATTGTATACCTGAAACTAATAGAATACTGTATGTTAACTATACTGGAATTTTTTTTTAATGCCTAGCTTTTAAATCCTTTTTGATATCAATGGCCAGGGCCAGAGGTACCTAAACTCAGCCTAACTATAACATTCCTGCACTAAAAGAACCACCCTTTCCCTGAAGCCATACCAGGCTTACTGGCACAGGAGGCTTGGCACCCATCTTGAAGGCTTTGGGGGTAGACAGCTGTGCAGAAGCCAAGGGTAGAGTGCGCTGAATTTATACTCAGCAAATTACCATTGCTCACAGTCATACATGTGGACACTGGGACTTGAGGGCCCCTTTAATGACAGATTAATACAGTGAAATTGAAATGCTAGTGCTTCTGGGAGTTTGCCCTATTCTATGTGGCACTCCCTGCGTAGCTGATTTAATGCTGTGGCTGGGAGGCCTTCAGCATGATATATTAATTTATTGGCATTTAGATTTATGGGCTTCAAGACATGCTAACCGAATATAATTAAAATTAGCCAACCTGACCCTTGCTGTCCTCAAGCCTGTAAGACAGTTGAGAGAATTTATATTTCTCTGCAATTATGGGAGTGCTTTGGAATCATCCCCATTTCAGGGCGACTGTTTTTGCTTCATTCAGTTGGGGGGGGGGAAGAAAGGAAGGGCACATACTGGCCACATTTTAAAGCCCTTATTCAAGTTCAGAGGCACTTTCCTGGCTTACCCTATAGATTTGATAATGTAGTGGTCTTTTAAAGATTGCTGGAGAGGCAGTGACAAAAAAAGGAGAAAGATTCATCAAAAGGCAGTCAGGGGGTTCCAGCTGAACTGGTGACAGAAATGGCATCAGACAGAAGAAGTGTAGCACCCACCGCACCATGTCCCACCTGCCCATGCCAGAGAACACATCAGAGAGGCTACAAAATCTTGAGAATTCCCACTAATGCCTTTAAACCCAGAACAAAGAAAACTGGAGATGAAGGGGTGGGAGTGGGGGTCTTTCCTTTCCTTACTGAGGCAAAGTGGAAGTGGTTGCCAGCCACTGAGAGAAAAGTGGATGTGGGCAAATGTGAGGATGGACCCTCCCTGCGGGAAACGGAGACACCCTGCGGGGAGGAAAGCTCTGAGGTCATGGTTAATCACTCCAGTGTTAATCCCTCAGCGATCTGAGGAGACCACTGGCCCAGATGTTCTCAGAGACTGCACTTCCCTCATGTCATGCCCCCAGGATACAGAAACCCAGGGAAACACTGAATGCACAGAAGCCCCGGGGGAAGTGAATGGGCCTCAAACAAGGAGGAGAGTCAGCAGTGTGTCGAACAAGCAAGCAGAAGCATGGACACCACTGCTGGAGAGGGAGCCCCATGACATGATGCAATCACACAAGCAACAACTGACAGGCACATTCCTTACATGTGCACAAATAATAGCAATTAGGAAAGGGGCACAGCCTGCAAGAACAAAGGACCCTACCTAGAAAGGAACATGACTCAAGGCGCGGTAGTAAGTGCCCCACATTCACTCTAAACTAAAGAGCAACTTTAAAAGGCCTGATGTGTATAGTGAGACAACTCAGAGATGGGAGGATAAAACAATGAAGTGAAAAAAAAAAAAGAGTGCAGACATAAGGAAGCAAATTAATAGCAAAACAACATCATTACAGAACTAATAATACATTAGAAACTGCAAGAAAGGGTATAAAAACTACTGAAAATAATTGCTCATCTTCAGGAAAAGCCTGAGAAGATATTTAACAACATATACAGCACCTATGTGGGCTCAGACTGTTCTAAGCACATTATTAATATTAACCATTAATCTTCATTATAATCTTACAAAGTAGGGATAATCATTTTCTCTAGTTTGCAGAGAAGGAAAATAAGGCACAGAGAGCTTTAGTATCTCGTCCAAGTTCACACAGCTAAAATGCTGCAATGTGGCTCCAGAATCCTTATAATTAACCACTTCACTGTGACGAGTAGTAATAACAATAAAAATCCTTAAAAATAATAATCATTACCACCTGTATATGGCTTGTTCTGGGCTGAGCACTGTTTTAAGAGCTTTACACACATTAAGTCTTTTAATCCTGGGGACTGCCGTGTGAGATAGGCATGTTTTCCCAACTTTATAGTGATGAGACTAAGGCTCACTGACATTGGGCGACTGGATAATGAACATATGAAAATGAGAAAAATGACAAAAGAAATGATTGTGAGGGAAAACAGATAAAAACAATCAAAACTTGTCCCAAAACATGTCCCAGATAATAAATCAAAAAAGTATCTGAAACTAGGAGGAAAATAATCTACAGATTTAAAAAGCACGTTTTAATCTAGGAACCATAAATAAAGTACATAATTTTGAAATATCTTATTTGCTAGTTAACTATTATAATTTAAGGATAAAGAAATAATTCTCCAGGCATCCTGACAGGAATTAAATAACCTAGAAAGGTAAAAAATATCAATCTGGTTTCAAATTTCTCCATAGCAACAGTGACATCAAAAGACAACAGAGCAACATTTACAAATCCTGAGAGAGAAAAACTGCAATACCCAGCCAAGATATCATTTAAGTATAAAAGTCAAGACATCTTATAAGATCATTTAAGCAATAGGTTAACACATGCAAACATGAAAAAACTTAGAAATTACCAAATCCCTGTCTTTCCTTTAAAAAAAAAAAAAAAACTCTTTACAAAAAATCTAGACAGTCTCATTCAGTCTCTCTAACCCATCCATACTACTCAGTACGATGCAGGAAAATTACACACTTACAGAATTATAATGTGTTAATAAAATAAATGAAGAATATTCATAATTTTTTTAAAAAATCTAGACAGTTAAGAGATCAATTAAAATAAAGCATTCAGAGATGGAAAAATTATTTAAAAACTGGTGGTAAGCAATGAATCTGTTTACATCTATAACTAATACTAAACAAAGCCAGGAATTCTGCTTATAACATAGAATAAGGATATTGTATGTTCAGATAAAATAAAAAACAAATTATGATAGGACAGTGTTAAGACAGCATATAGAAAAAAATGTAAATAATGCTGATATTCTTATCTTTTCTAGCAGAGAGTCAATCTGTAGTGTATATAATAGAGAAACATAGCCAAAAATTATTTCAGCTTCTTAATGGTTTTCATAAACTCTCTTAAATTTGAACAGATTTGGGGGCATGTGGCTGGCTCAGTTGGAAGAGAATGCAACCTCAGGGTCCTGAGTTTGAGCCCCATGTCAGGTGTCAAGCTTACTTACGTAAGTAAAACTTAAAAAAAAAAAAAAGTGAAGGAATTTTGCTCATTCTACTTCCTCTAATGCCTCCATTTATTTCTGGTTAACAATGAAATAATAAAACTAGCTATGATTTGTTGAGCACTCATTCTGCACCAGGCACATCCTACAATGGACAGCACTAGCAGCAAAGATTTTGGGGGTTTTTGTTTTGTTTTGTTTTTTGTTTTGTTTTGGGGTTTTTTTTGGTCTACAGATATGAATGTGCAAAAAAAGTATATATTTTCTAATCTTTTTTATTAAATATAACTTCTCTCTCAAGTCCTCATTCTGCTGATTGCGGAAAAATTAATCATATGTATTTCATATGTATGAGGCTTTTCCCCCCAAGTCCACTCAGAATTTTCTTCCTCCATTTTTCACAAGAGTGGTATCTGAGCTCTAAAAGGCTGTGAATACCACACAGGCCTGAGTGCGTAGGGTGTTGGGCTGCGGGCAGGGGGACCTCAGTGCCTGTGGGCAGCTGCTGTGTTCACCAGCACCTGGCCTGTCCACCCTCCACTCTGCACTGACTAAGAAGGTGCTCTCCCACCTGACTGCAGGCTCTCCTTTCCAGCAATGTCCTTCTCAAGGCCAGTACCCCCTCTTAGACTTTCAACAGCCCGTGGATGCCCTCCTGCTCCATTCTAGAACATTTCAGGGTTTTCTCAAACCTAGACCTCAGCCTAGACCCATCTCTCAGCTAGGTACTGGATCAGACTGAGGGGTGGTGGGAAGGTAGGGGGCTTGGAGGGCCTTGGTGCCTCCCTGAGCAACCCCCCACCGCCCCAGCCCCAGGATGGAGGACCAAGCCCTTCTCTACCCTGAGATAGATTCCACATCCTCCTGACGTAGCTGCTGTACCCTAGGATCAGGTAGCCAAGCATCACTTCCTTTGGTCTACAGTACCTTTCTTCTCCCCAGGGAGTGAGTTCAACATATTTCAGCTTCAAGGTCTGGTTTTAATGGGATGAGGTTAGTATTCTAAATTTAAAGCAGTGGGGTTAAAAGAGGTGTCACAGAGAATGAAAACTATACTTGTTACTATGTCAAAATATTGCCAGCCCCTTCGATACAATGTAAGTGCAGGCAACCACACATAATAAATACACAGGCAGAGACAAAACACATCCCTGTGCTTAGAGGGATAAGTTTCCATTTGTGGAAAATCTCCTCCCAGCTGTCTTCCACTTTCCGCCTCATGCAGGATAGCAAGGTTTCACTGTCCTTGCTATCATGGTCACCCAAGGCGCTGAGTGCCCAGCACTGTGCTAGGCGTCAGGGGTCCTGTCCCTTGTCCCAGGAGGGGAGACAGCAGGCAGCATCGATTCCTTGAGGAGCACCAGGCAATCATGCCATGAGCAGCTCCTGGAAACAGGATCATGCACACAGATGGAGCCAGCCAGAGCCTGAAGTCTGAAATTGCATCTGAGTCAACCAACCAATATGCTCAACATCTAATATTAAGAGATAGCAGGGCCCAGTAATTCCACAGCCACCCTGAGATGCTTGTTTC
This sequence comes from Mirounga leonina, assembly GCF_011800145.1. Taxonomy (NCBI): domain Eukaryota; kingdom Metazoa; phylum Chordata; class Mammalia; order Carnivora; family Phocidae; genus Mirounga; species Mirounga leonina. Next base: position 107,127,873 of record NW_023270377.1, read on the forward strand.
AAGAGATTACCCACCTTTCCTGGATCACCTCTGCACAGCAAATGACTCTCCTATGGAAAATTAAATGAAAACATTTCCCTTCACAGTGGTTGTTACTCCTATATTTCTCTCTCTCTCTCTCTCTCTCTCTCTCTCTCTCTCTCTCTCTCCCATTGGATCTCAATAATTAGTGCCTTTGTCTTCTAAACAGGGGTGGCAGTAGTCCTCCCTGGAAGCAAAGCCCTCTCCTCAGGGCCATTAGACCCGGAGACACATAGGAGGCTGCTCCTGGAGACCCCCATTTCTCCAGGACAGCAGCACATGGTGGCATTCAGACAAAGCACACAGACTTGGAATCAGACAAGGGCTCAGATATGGCCCAGCCAGTAATTTGCTCCATCTCCCTAAGGAGCTGCACTTGGCAAAGCCTCAGCCTGCATCTGACTGTATCCTCCTTGCAGGGTCCTCAAGGGTCAGATGAGAACTGACCCAGTACCCCTTGGGAGATGCAGCTGACAGAACGTGGGCCCTCCTTGCCTTTCTCCCTCTTTCTCTTCGCCAACCCTAAGCCTAGCTCAGTTCCATCCTCTGCATCTTTATTCTATCAAACCTCCAAGGATGGAGAATTTGAAAAGCATGATTATTTCTGGAACAATTCTCATTCTATGTTGAGAACTCAGATATTTCTAGAAAATGAATTAAACAGACAAATCTCCTTGAAAATTTCCTCAAGAGCCATTTCAGAGTTTGGGCCATTGGCCTGTCATGAGCAGGTATCTGTCTGGGAAAGTGGTGTCTGAGGGGGAGGTGGGGACTCATGGTTGAACAACCCTACATGGCAGTCTCCTTCCCTGCACTCAAGGACAGCGAAGTTCCTGAAGTAGGATGCTCAGGTGGTCACATGACCCATGTTATTTCATGTAATCCATGCACAGATATCTTGAAACGTTATCCATGTTTTACAGATGGAAAACTGAGGTCAGAGGGTAAAGGGATTGGCCCAAGGTCCTGGGATATTAAGTATAAGGTGCAGGGCCGGGAGGCAGGTCAGCCTGTCCCCAAAGCCCATGTGCTGTGGAGGTGCCACCATCCTACATGAAGCCTTTCATCTGTCTGAGTCATACTCTCTTGGGGTCAGGTCAGGGGTGGAGACAGAAACAGACTTGGAGGTGAATGTTTCATGGGCATTATCTTGAACTACCCACACAGCATCTGCCTGCGGTGGGAACGTCCACCCCCAGTTCATACACCAGAAGACTGAGATACAGTTTAGTGACAAGACAGGCATCACACAGATGCCCCTTCCCTGCCTCTGGGCCCAGGCGAAAGAGCAAGATACAACAGAGTTGTCTCCTCTAGCAGTTGCCCTAATACAACTCAGAGACAAGTATCCTCTCCCTGGTCCTGCTACTCAGCAACTTTCCAAACCTGCACAGAAGAGCCCTCTGCCAGTGCCTGCACACTAGACCCAGCATGCACTGTGATCCTGTGGGCAGCAAGAAGGCTCACATTGCCTCTCACAGGCCTCATCTCCTTCCTGTACCTCTGAGTCATGCTGCATGACAAAGTGTCCAGCTCTTGTGGGCCCCCTTCCCCCCATCCTTATCTCCTTTCACCCCCTGGATCATGGCAGTCTGCCCTCCCCCCACCACCCAGTGCTCTAAAGCCCACACCCTACACAGCCACAGGCCTGAGATCTTCTCACTGTCCTGAACCATGCCTTCAGCTGCTAGTAACTGTCCAACTATAGGGCTTTAATGACACAGAGCTGGGTTGTCCAAAGCTGTGTGGTGGCTCCATGATCATTGGAGACACAGCCTCCTTCCACCTTTCTGCTCTGCTCTCCTTAGCATATGGTTTTGTTCCTCTAGTAATCAAATGGTCAAACATGGCTGCAGGAGTTCCAGACATCATATCCAAGTTCCAGGTGGCAGCAAGGAGGAAGAGGGGAGAGGAAAATGCTTTCTCAGAAGCCCTACTTAATGATTTCTGTTTACATCTTATTGACCATTCCAATATGCTAGGAAGCTGGGAAAAGTGTTTTTTCATCTGGGGATGCTGGGTGGTTAACTACTGAATAACTCTTCTTCTCTCCCTTGGCTTCATGGACACCTCTGTCTCCTGCTGTCATCATACCTGTGGTTGTCCTGCTTCTATCTCTTTCCATGCTGGGGGTTCATGGACCTACTTCTCTCCTCTGTGGTCAGCCTTCCCCAAGACAATCTCATCCACAGTTTTTCTAGGTAGGACTTTTTCGTGTCCTTCCTGGAGCTCATCATGGTAGCCCTCAGTCCCTTGGTCTCTGCATTCCTCAGGCTCCTGGCCTATTAGGGATCTGCTTCTCATGACCTATCCATCTTTGTGTCTTCATGAATTCTTCTAGCTTTGCTTTTCCTCACATTATCTACCCTGGGGGCCATCAAGTCTTCTCAGCAAGCAGAGCTCTCTAATTGGATGATTTTCCAGCAAAGCTATGTTTTCTCTCCCTGTGACAAATCTATCACCTTCTGCTACAATCTTGTTTGCCTGTTGTGCATCGGGGTCAAGAAGAGCTGGAGGGCCATGAACGGTAGATGGTGAAGACCAGCACAGTACTTCCTGCACAATCATACTCACTGGCCTGGTGTGGGGCCCTACCTGAGGTCAGTGATTGTAAATTCACCTGTCCTACCATGTGCCTCTTTCCAGCAGTGCTAGGCTGTGCAGGAGCAGGTGAGGAGAAAGCCGAATGAAAGTAGGGTCCACCCAGGAGTGGGGCCTAACTAGACTGGTTTGTAAAGGTGAGGAAGCCCAGAGTATAGGGAAGCAAGTATTGAAAGGATGCACTGAGAACTCTAAGCTGGGTCAGAAGAAACAAGAAGGGAGAAAGGGAGGACATGAAGAGAGACTGAACTGAGGTCCCAAAGTGACTGAGGCACAGTGAGTGGGAGGAGAGAAGCCTCACAGAGAGCTGAGGAGGGGCGGAGGGGAGGGTTCTCAGAAACTGCGAGACTCCATGCAGTGTGGCCCATGGGTGGCTAACCTGGAACCCCAGACAGTCCCCAGAGGCAAGGAGGTCAAGAAAGCCCAGGGCCAGCAGGTATCAGGTGGATCATCAACCCAAAAGTTGACACCACTGACAAGGCAAAGAGCAAATCTTGAGAGAGGTGCATGATTCAGGTGTCAACAAACAGCAGTGATTAGACAGTAAGAGATTACAGCACCAGAAGAGCAATGGGTGGTAGGACAAGGACCTCTCAGGGGCAGAGCTCTGACAAGAGGGTTCTGGGGCCAGGAGGCAGCAGTGGAGAAAAGATACCCACCCACCCCCTCTCCACCATCTCATGGCAGGAGGGGAGGGGCATTTCCTTTAGGGGGACTAAGGTAAGGGGTGTGCATGTGGGTGGTGGGGCTGGAACACACAGTAGGGACTGGCCAGAGTGGCTGGGGGTGGGCAGGGGTCCCAGCCTGCTGGGAATCTGAGAGTTTGGGCTTGGTCCTGTAGGGGATACCCCAGGTCTGGCATAAGAGAAGCACTTAATTAGAGTTTTCTAAATGAAGCAATTGGCCTTAAAGAAAGAAGATGAGGAGGAGATAGGTCAAGGTGATGATCTGGAAGGAATCTATGGTACTCAGTCGTTGAACATGGGGTGAGAGACATAGGTAATCAAGGATGTCCCACCTGGCTTCACAGTCTTACAAGAAGACACAGAGCAAGGCTGGTGCAGGGGCTCTGGAATGACAGAAGAGGGCGTGTGTCTGTGTGTACCTGCCCAATCTGCAGCCAAGCCATGCCCATGCCATGCCCCTGTGGGCTCTCAACCACCCATTCTGAACCTGTGCCCCACCTGGGCTCCAGCAGCACCATATGAGTCCTAGTCCAGGAGCCTAGGTTCCCATCTGACGATGCAGTGCTTTCCCGGTCATAAGAACCGAGGACCTCCTTATGGCCAAAGACGGGGCACTTGCTGGGACAGAAGGCTTAACTATTAATATCCAAAAACCATGCCCAGGAGTTGATCAAATGAGGACAAAAGCTGGTTAAATGGGGAAAAGGAGCCAATGGGTATTCTTGGGCAGGGGAGACAACAGTGAAAACAGTACTTTGGGGTCTGGGCTCTAAGAGGTGATAAAAAAAAAAAAAGTTGTATAAAATCCTTGAGCCTATCCCTGGAAATATGACAACTGGCTGATAGCAAAATGCTGCATGGGATTCTGTGCTAAGATCTGTGCCTGGAGAGCCCTGAGTGGTCTGGGCAGAACCAAGAGCTCTGGATCCAGGATTGCTTGGGGTTCAAATCGCAACTTCTCTACTTCATGCTGTGGGATCTCCCTTCACTTACTATTGAGCATGATATAAAGACCGTCAGTAATCCCCAGCCCTTGGTGGTCCCAGGACTAATGCGGGTGCTGTCTGTGAAGGCCTGAGTGATGCTGGCACTCTCAGGCATCCAGTGGACCCAGCTTCCCCAACTTGGGAAAAGGCAGGAGGGGTGGTGGTGACAGTGCTCAGAGGAACCTACCTGGAAGCAGTAGGATGTGAGGAGCCCAGGCCCGAATGGGGGGTCTGGAGAGTCTGGGGGGCATGCAGGGCATGGAGCTGCAGGAACAAAGGTGTAGAATGATAGTGGGCTGTCCCTGGAGTGGGTCAAACAGGGGGTTTAGAGTGGGATCAATCCACATAAGTGCCTCTCCTCTGGCCCTTTGGCCCTGCTGTGGGTGCTCCTGCCCTGGGCCCCCCACAGGCAGCGGACCTGAGGGCAGGTTTCCTCACTCTGGCCTTTGCTTCTTCTTTCTCCATAATCCCTGCTCCGACCTCGAGGACAAATTAGACCTCCAGCGCCACAGGAGCAGAGCAGAATGCCAATAGAGAAGCGACCCCCTGGGGCTGTGGGGATAGGGTGCTGGGTCTCACAAAGAAGATGCAGCCCAAAGAAGGATAGGGCTGGGGGAGCCAGATGCTGAGCTCCCACGTGGATTCAACAGCAGCCCCTCCAGGCACCTGAAGTCCCCACTCCAGGGCCACGTGGCCTAGCTCCATCCCAACCCCACATGGAGTTTCCCGGAGACAAGCACAGGTGCTGCGCTGCTTCTAATTCCCAAGCAGGTCACCCCGTAGTTTCTCTTGACTCTGGACAAAGCCACCAGGCATAGGCAGAGAAAGGGGGCGAGAGGTCGCTCACAGCCTCTCGCCAGCCCTGAAGCCTTCCCCAGCCTCACATTCCGCAAACCATCCCTGCACAGGCAACGCCCTGCTCTCCCCTCCCTACCCCGCCCGGTTTGGGGATTCCGGGAGGGGCAGGCCCCAAGGAAAGTCAGGACAATCCTCCCTGCTCTGCTTCCCAGGCCCTGACCCGTCCTCCAGCTGAGTTCTGGCTGCCGGGCTGGGATGGTTCAGCCACCTGGTACTTTCCCGCTGCGCAGCCTCGGGCAAATCGCCAGACCTCTCTGGTTCTCTGGCGTCTCCGTAGCGCTGTTTACTGAAGAGAAAGCGCAGCGGCTGCGCACTGTGGATCACAGAGGGTGGTAGGTGAGGGGACGAGAGTGCGGGCGGCGCAGAACACCCAATTCTCCCCCACGCTGGGGTCCGCCTCCCGCACCGCCTGCTCCACCATCTGCGTGGAGGGCAGGGCGAAACCTTGGAGGTTTCCCCAATTGCTGTCCCTCCCCGGAGGGGTCCGCCCCCGCCGCAACAGCCACCGCGGGTGCCTCGGGTCCCACCCGGCTCGGGGCCGCCGGGCTCCAGGGACGTTCCAGGCTGCGCCTGCTAGCCCCTTAGCTCTGCCTGCACCCACCACGCGGACACCCGGCACCGCGCAGAAGCCCCCACCTCCCCTTCGTCGTCTCCTGCTCAGCCACGCCCGTTCTTCGGGCCTCAGTTTCCCCGTCTGTGCAGCGAGGTGTGGAAGAACTGGGATGGGCGGGAGCCCTTGCTGCCTGAATACTCCAAATCTTCTCTGTCCATCGCCACCGAGCCGGGACGCGCCTGCCGGGATGCGCGTGCTGCGCGTGCTGCGCGTGCCCTCTAGTGGCCAGTCCTTGCAGCTGCACTGTCCTCGTGTGGAGGCCCCGCGCTCCTTTTGTGAACTGATTAATCACAGAGTCAATAGGGAAGGGGATGGGATAAATAAACCTCAGAATGCATAAATAATAGGTGAGTGAGAATGAGTGAGCGAACACTTGAATGAATGGATATCAAAATGAAAGCATGCCCAGAGGGCGCCTGGGTGGCTCAGTTGGTTAAGCGACTGCCTTCAGCTCAGGTCATGATCCTGGAGTCCCGGGATCGAGTCCCGCATCGGGCTCCCTGCTCGGCGGGGAGTCTGCTTCTCCCTCTCCCGCTCCCCACTCTTGTGCTCTTTCTCTCTCTCACTCTCTCTCTCAAATAAATAAATAAAATCTTAAAAAAAAAAAAAAGAAAGAAAGCATGCCCAGAGTGAGTAAATGCAAAATGAAAGCATGCCCAGAGTGAGTAAATGAGCAGCAGAACCAAGTCAATTAATGGCCTTGTTTGTGAGAACTTTCAAACATGTCATTTAGAATAAAAAATCAGACTGCTTATCCTGCCTACTAGGCCATGTGCATGGCATAAAATCTGCCCACACTTACCCTATCTGCCTCACACACCCCAAATACTCTCCCTTCTCAGTAGTTCTGCGCTTAACCTTTTCCCCTTCCTGGAACCTCCTCCCCAAGCGCTCCTCATCCTTGGGTTTGGCCCACACACAGCCCTTCAAATCCAGCTGCTTCATCCCCTTTCTGGGGAGCTTTGCCTCCACCTGGTCACCTCCAGGGCCTGTCTTCCTCCAGGCCCTACACGCTGACCCCCACATGTATCTAATGGTCCTATTGCCAGGGTCTGCTGAGTGCTAGCATATAGCAGGTGCTTAGCACAAATTTTAACAAGCAGGCAGTTTGCTGGTGACCTGACTCCACACAGAAGCCAACTCTTCCTAGAAATGAGTTTCCTTTCCAGCCCCATGCACCTGCCCTGGAGCTGACTATCTGAGACTTCTGGCCCCAGGACAAGGAGGGAGAAGTGGAAGTAGCCAGGTGCTAAGATCCAAACTGGGAGAGTCCAGGCTGGGGCTCACAGAGACTGGTAACCTTGCCCCGCATCAATCCCGGGAGTGGGGAGGGGAGCTGGAGGAGGCAGTGAGTTAGTCAATGCAGCCCATTCCTTCTGCAGGCCTGGCCCCCTCCAGGCGGGGCCTCACCTGGGACAGAGTGGTTCAAGGAGTTGTATTAATTAACTTTGATGATAATCAGAAAGCAGCAGCATAGGATGGCTACATTCAGCCTCCAGTGATAACAGCATGACCTCTTCCTTCCCCAAATCCTCACAATCTACTTCCCAGCTCCCTTGATTCCAGGGAGCCTGACAGATTTCAGTGCAGCCCAATTAAATGGGCTCCAAAGGATAAAAATAGTGTGTTATTCCGAAGGCCTTCTTCCCTCTGACCCCCACAGTGTCTCTGGTGATCAAAGCTAGGCAGGGACACGCCCAAGCTCATTTTAATTTCCCTGCTTGTGCAGTCAGATCCACTTCATCTCTGCTGTCCAGCGAGCATCGCCTATCACCTTAACGTTCTGGTTTGTTTGCTCTTTCTGAAACTGCACACAAGAAGTGAAGGACATGATGTGCCTCCTCCCTTCATCTAACAGGGAGGGGCAGGGCCTTGGGTGGGGCAGCTCCTTCGGGTGGGTCCCCAGAAGCCACCGACTTGGGCAAAGTAGACAGGCTGGCTGGGAGGTGGGAGATCAGTGTCCCCACCCCAGGCCAGGCATTCAGGGTGTCACCTTCCCAGCCCCAGGGAGGCCCAAGTGCAGCTTCCCAGCATCCAGGACGACCACAGAGGACTCAGTGGCAGCATCAGCAGGCCAGCAGCACTGCTTCTGCACACCTGTGGCTTCCCCTCCATTCAGTGCCTGACTGAGCATCTCCTGTGTCCCAGGCCCCTGGGGACTCCAAGTCCCAAGAAACTATCTTCTCTTTTTTAAGGATGAAGACAGGGACTCAAACCCAGAGCCACCTGGCCTCAGAGCCTTTCCAGTATGTTTATCTCCATTTCCTCCTGCCCCCCGTGCTGCCTACAACAACAGCCCCTCAAATGTCACTGGGTCTTTCTTAAGCTCCTCCAGTGACCAGGAACAGGGGGCGGAAACAGGAGGAGGGCAGTGGGTGAGTAGGCAGCTCCTTCCAATGACAGTTCAATGGATAAGGCCCCTTTTTAGCAAATGTTATTGTGGAGCTGAGAACTGTCTGCTCATAACAGCAACTCAGAGAGCTCATTTCACCCTTGAGACCAAGCGGCATGTCTATCCTTGTCACACGCGGTGACCCTGTAAGTAGTGGAGAGCCGCAGCTCCATCTCCCCTCCCCTGTCCTCTCCAAGTTTAGCGTCCCTGGGTCCCTTCATGACACTTCAGTGTGAAGCTTCCTCCTCCACGGCACCCACTTTCTCCCACAGTATTGATTTTTTTTAGAAGGAGGCAGTCAGCTTGGCTGGCCTCATGCGGAGAAAGCCAGCTCCCCTGTGATGGAAGGTCACAGAATTTCTTTTAGCCTCGGCTGGACTTCTTGTGTGGTCTGCAGATCAGCAGGAGATGTGGGCAGTTTATCCACAGAATTTGCCCCCTCCGCACCAGGTTCTCTCCTCTGAGACGTCTCTCCTCGCTTTCTTACAGCTTCCATTGCCCCATGTCTGTCCCCTCGTTCTTCAAACCAGGGACACTCTGGGTTTTCTGTCCCTGCTCTCACATCCTGCGAGTGAAGGACGGAGCCTCACCCATGCCTCCCTTCCCTGAAGCCCGGCCACAGCGTCCACCTGCTTCTGGTCACTCTCCCCTGCCTTCCTGTGCTTGGTTCAACATTGTGTCCGGAGTCTACAGTTTTGACTTGCGGCAGGGTTAGTTTAACAGGAGCTACTTCACCCTCACTGTTTGCAGGAATTGTACCTACCTCCATTTCTCACTTTTCTTTTTATAATCTAGCCTAGTTCTGAACACCTCAACTGATCAGTGCTCATTACATCAGCTCCCCAGGTAATTGTTTCCAAGGAATAATAACAGATGGCATCTCCCCTCTCCACATCCTCCATGATGAAAATAAGAACCAAGCACTTTTCTTATCTTATTTTAGAATTTAACCATCAGGAACTCCACCATTGCCCCTATTCCAGACAAAAGTGTCTCAACCTGGGATGCCCAGAGCGGCCTTAGTCTGCACAAACCTGCCCTTCATCCACAGCCTGCACAGGAGCTTTGGGATGCCTGCTTCCCCTGCCAACCCCACCATCCAGCACCCTAAGGCAGGTGGGACTCTAAGAGGCAGCCAAGACCTCTTTCCAGCCCCAGCCCATGGACTCCAGTCACCCCCAGCAACAGGGACTCTGGTGTGGGGCGAGGACCCCAAGGTTCTGCTTCCCTGCCTCTGGGCAGCCTCTGGGTTCTTGCCCAGGCTTCCCTCCATGCTAGGCAGACCTGTCTTCAGAACTTCTTAGGGCCCTGGATGGAGGTAGAGGGGGCAGGGATGCTTCCTCTCTTTTGAGCCAATAAACGTCACTTTTTATTGTGGCAGACACAAAGAGGCAACACTCAAACTCCCCACAAGAAAGGACTCAGCAACAGGAAAGGGATTTGCTGGAGGGCCCAACACTAATTCCTTCAGGTCTGCCAGGTTTCAAAGCAACGTCACTCTTCTTTCCACTGTCCCCAGACAATAACTATGTGTGTGGCAGATGTGTGAGGGCCTGGCCATTTCCCCAACACTGGGCACCGGGAACAGGCAGGGCCCCAGGACAGACTGGGTTGCTCTAGAACCCCTCCCTGCTCACATGGGCTGGTAGAGATGCATTTAGATCTCAAGGTGGTCTGGGGGCTCCCCTGGCCCAGTTCTGCTCTGCTCTTTTCCTTCTGTGAGGGTTACTCCACCATAAATCTTTGGTTTTCCCAACTCCATTCACCTGACACAACTATCCTGAGAATCCTCTTCTCATCTTCCCTCTGTGCCCCTTCCTGCTCTGCCCACAAGCCACCGGCCTTCCCCCATACCTGGGTCCACACAGAAGGATCGCATAGCCCTCTCTGTTTTGCTAACAGCCAGGATGTGTAATACTTGGGCGTTTAAAGAGCTTCGTTGTCACCATCCCCACTCACGTTAAATCGGGTCTTTGTGGTGGTTCTATCTCCTGGCTCTGGAAAGCAGCCAGACACGTCCTTATCTCTCCACAAATACTTGCTGAATGAATGAATGAGCAAATGCTTGTAGGCGAGCCCCACAGAGAAAGGGGAGAGGTGCCCTGTGGGGGATGCCCAGGAGGACAGGACAGGAAGGCATGCACCCAACTCCCCCACAGAGGCCTCTGGAAGGGAGGTGATTTTAATCACAATAAGAGGGGGGCAGCAGGCACTGCAGAAGTGACAGACTTTAGTTTGTAATTGTTTCCATCCTCATTTCCCGCTTCTGCTCCACTGACAGGCTCCCTGCACTTAAATCAGCTTTGTCCTTTCTGCCCAAGGAGAAATGTAGAAATCCAAGAGAGAGTCGATGATTTGTGTGGAAGACCTGTTAGGGAAAGACAGATGTGGGTGACAGGAGGCCAGATGAGGGAGGAGCTAGGGTAACACAGACGCCTGCCTTTCTTGGTGACTGTAGCTGCCACCACCGGGGTGCAGGACCTCACCAAGCAAGGACTTCCCTGCACCACATTGCTCAGTGAGCAAGGTCTTACTATGTCCCTTGTGAGGCAAGAAAGCCAAGGCTCAAGGAAGGGGCATGACTTGCATGAAGCCTAACAGCTGATGTGTGCTGGAGGTGGGATTCATGCACGGCAGAATGACCCCAGTGCTCCAGCTCCATGAGGACAGCAAGGGTGTGATTATATGTTTGCTAAGGCCCTGATCCCCAGACCTCTTTACCTGCTGAGAGCTGCCTGCAAATCCCAGCACCTGTGCTAAACTCCGATGGGCTCTAACTCAGTAGGTTAACTTGTGTGCGCAGCCACTCCATGCCAGGCAGTGGATGTGAAAAAGCGTGTGGCTGCTTCTGCCCCTGGACACCATGTCCGGGTAGATGACAGCAGCTGGGAGGTTCAGCACATGCACCAGGCAGGCTTGTTCTGCAGAAATGGGGAGAAAGGGCTCTCTGAAGAGGCAAAGAGGCAAGGCCAGGCTTCCTGAGGGATGGTCTATAAAAGCTGGTTCTAGAATCAGCATTGCTTGGCCATGTACCGTGTGTGCAGGAGAGCGTGCACAGAGGTGGAGAGAAGGCATCTGGAGCTGGCAGTGAGCAAGGTCTGGGGGACAAGCTTACCTGGAGAGGAAGGCACCAGTGAACACAGAAGGTTTGAAGGAGGAGCTCGAGGTAGATGGTGTGTCATGTGGGTGAACATGGCTTGCAGGGGCTAAGGCTGTTGGTAGGACCCAAGGGATTCAGGTCTCTGAGGTGGAATGTATGCTGGTGGGAAGGCCTTGCAGGTGTCCTTACATGTTCACTTCCTTTCTTCCTGGCCCTGGGAGTCCAGTGTGGGCTACAAAATGTTGTTTAAAAATATGAAAATCTAAAAAAAAGAAGAAGATAGCAGGAAGGGAAAAATGAAGGGGGGGAAATCAGAGGGAGAGACGAACCATGAGAGATATGGACTCTGAGAAACAAACTGAGGGTTCTAGAGGGGAGGGGGTTAGGGGGATGGGTTAGCCTGGTGATGGATTTTAAAGAGGGCACGTAATGGAGCACTGGGTGTTATACTCAAACAACGAATTATGGAACACTACATCAAAAACTAATGATGTGATGTATGGTGATTAACATAACATAATAATAATAAAAATAAATAAACAACAACAACAAAAAAACAAATATGAAAGTCTACCAGAGTCTCACTACCTGTAGCCAACCACATGGAGAAACCAAGAAAGGGCCCACATTGGAAACAGTGGGTCAAAAGGTGTCTAACTTGGCACTGCACTTTCCCTACCGCCCAGCACGGTGCCAGGCACAGAGCAGGTCTCAACTAATATTGCATGAGTGTGTGGATGGATGGATGGATAGATGGATGGATGGATGGATGGATGGATGGATGGATGGATGGATGGATGAAAAGGTGTCACATCTGTTCTACTGTGAGGGAAACAGTAACCTACACAACTCATCACAAACACACATGTTCACCAGCACACACACAGACTTGAGATAGTTGCATACTCCTACACACTCACAGATTCATACCCATGTACACATAAAGGAATGCTATACACACGTGGGCCATACTGATTCTAGAAGGTGACTCAGTCAGAGATGCCAATCCATAGACAATGTACGGAGGTGAGAGGTCAGTTAGGGCAGATCACCTATTAGTGGCCCTTGACTGATTCTGTGGGTCTTGACCAGCATTCTTTGAAAAAGGGAAAAGAAGAAAATAGAGAACTGACACTGTCTAGAGGTATGAGAGTAAATGCCAACTGGCAACACTCATCATTATCCACAGGTATCTCCTGGCTAGCCATGTAACGCTAATTTCTTAGGATGCAGTTGGAGTCAAAAACTCTCAAAGCCACTGACTAGTGGCACCCCTCGTCCTCACCCTTGGGTGTCACTCAGAACAGAAAGCCAAGGTGTTCTCAAAGTGGCGGCAGGTAGTTAAGCTGGGTTTCAGTGAGAGTCCTCTGACTGTGGGACTCCTGGCCCCAGGGTGGCTACCGGGTATGGAGAAGGCCAGCTGTGTGTACATACCCCATGACTCTTCAGCTCCAAGGAGTAATAGCTCCATCTTCAAGATGCTCACAGTCTACTTTTAAAAATCAACAAGTAAGGGGACTGTAACACAGTGGGATAAGAACTACTGTAAACATATCTGTAAGGCTTCCTGGAGGTTCTGGGGCAGGCTAGGGTCCAAAGACACTTTCAGTATGGATGTGGCATGAACATAAGCCCTGATAAATATTAGGAATTGACTGTATGGAAAGAGGAGGAGGTGAAGGAGAGGGAGGAGGACAGATAGTGGAGAAGGCTGAAGGAATGGCATGACGAAGTGTGGAAGCTTAGGGGACACAGTGCTTTCTGGAAGCAGAGGGTGAGTTTGTGTTACCTGAGCATGATGTCCACTGCCTGTGTGACATGGGACAGAGGCTGGAAACATTGGTGGGTTGGGGCTTGGTGCACACACCCTGTAGGTCCTGGCCCAACTTCACCTCTCTGGCTCCAAGTAACCCAGAGCAGGCAAAGGTAGAGACATGCTCATGGCCACCCAGCTCATGGGATAGTCCCCAGCCTGTGGAGCTCCTTTTCCTTCTCCCAGGTCCTCACACTCCTGATCCTGGTTTGGGGGTCTCTGCTTTGTTTTACCACATCTGTGTCACCTAAGAAGCACCGAATACTCCAGAGCCTGTCAAGTCCTGCACACTCTACCTGTGCACATCACACCCCATTGCCAACCTTGGGGAAGAAAGAAGGGGTTGATCCCAACAGTCTGGGCCCCACAGTGATCACAGCTTTATTTCTCAGGGCACCACACCAGTAATTCATCATGCTGTTCTGGGACGTGCAAGCCAGCACTTTCCATGTTCCCATGCGGTGAGTTCACTGCACCTCAGAGAAATGATCCTTCATGCTCCCATATATTCCTTTTTGCAGTGTGAACAAACAGTGGAAGAAGACCTACATCTTGGCTCTCTTAAAGCAAATGCAATGCAGCCAGGCCACATGGGGCACCAGCCTGTTGGCTATTATGTGAGAAGCAGCTTTGCAAACTCCCAGCTCTTGATACTCACGAGGGTGAGCTGGCCTCTCCTTCATGGCCTTGAACCTGCCCATCAGCCCCCATCCTTCACCTGCTACCAAAATGGTTTTTCCCTAAAAAGACAGTTTCTTCCTTGAATTAGTTAGGGTTTTCTAGAGAAACAAAGCCAATAGAAGATGAGAGACAAGTGAGATATGTAGATAGATAGATGATATAGATAGATGATAGATAGATAGATAGATAGATAGATAGATAGATAGATAGATAGATAGATAGATAGATGATAGAATAAAGGATTTGTTGTAAAGAATTGGCTCACCTGATTGTGGAGGCTGGGAAGTCCCAAGATCTGTAGTCTGGAGGCCTGAGAACCAGGAGAGTCAATGGTGTAGGTCTCAGTCCAAGTCTGAGTCCAAAGGCAAAAGAAAACCAATGTCTCAGCTTGAAGACAGGCAGAAAAGTGAATTCTCTCTTGCCCCACCTTTTGCTCTGTTCAGGCCTTCATGCACTGGATGAGGCCCACCCACATTGGGAATGGCAACCTACTTGACTCAGTCTACAGAGTCAAATGTTCATCTCATCCAAAAACACCCTCACAGACACCCACAGAAATAATGTATGACCGCATACCCAGGCACCCCATGGTCCAGACAAGTTGGCACATAAAATTAACCCTCACACTCCCTAAATGCATGCTTTACCCTGCTGTGGTTACTATGAAAAAGCACTTAGAAGCTGGAGCACTATCCGTTTGTTGACCTGTCTGTGGTCTGTCCCTTCCCCACCAGAACCTATGTCCTATGGTAACAGGCACTCTTCCCATCTCACTCGTGCTGACCTGTTGGGCCTAAAACAGGACCAGTACACAGTAGGTACTTGTTGTTGAGTTCAGTGGATAAAGAGGCCAGAGTGGTGGGTCCCTGGGTACATTTAAAAAAAAAAACCTTGGGGTGCCTGGGTGGCTCAGCTGTTAAGCGTCTTCCTTCTGCTCAGGTCTTGATCCCAGGGTCCTGGGATCAAGCCAAGCATCGGGTTCCCTGTTCTACGGGAAGCCTGCTTCTCCCTCTCCCACTCCCCCTGCTGTGTTCCCTCTCTCACTGTGTCTCTCTCTGTCAAATAAATAAACAAAATCTTTAAAAATAAATAAATGAATAATAAAAAATAAAAAATAATCAATATTTTCAGTTTTTTCTAAAATGTTTAAAATGGATTGTATCCTACCCATATGATAAAAAATATAATAAATGATACAATTTTTCAATGTCAGTTTGTGAAAATTTCTGAGTTCCCTTTCCTACCAATATTTTCTAGCCTGGGACCAACAAAAGCATCTTTCTTTGCCGACTGACCACCATGCGGGCCTCCTGATCTCATTTCTGAATAGTAAGTCTCATTGTTGAGGGAAAAGTGAAGGATCTGTTTCTTATGAACCCAACATTGCAGCCTCTGTTCTCCCACCTAATCCTCATACCAAGCCTTGAGCAAGGCAGGCTGACCACACTTAGCAGATGGGGAAACTGAGCTGGGAGAGTTCCTGGCACAAGCCAGTGAGCTGTGATCCGACAGCCCAGCCACACACATGCGCCAGACCCGGGAATATCAGGGGAACCAAATGTCCACTGCAGCTGACGCTAAAGGCAGTCATTAGTCCTGTTTTCTGCCAAAATCCCTTTCACAGCTTTCTTTTCTTATCATGTCTATGTGCTTGGGGAGTAAATGTAAGTAAGCATGTTTGTATGTGCTCTGCGGGCAGATGTCATGCACACAACAGCCTTGCATGGGATTCAGACAGTTATATGCAGCATGTGGTTGTGTGTTCATGCATGTATTGTATGTGTCTTATGTGTGTTTATCTGTGGGTGTCTTTTCCTGTGTGTGTGAGTGTGTGTGTGTGTGTGTGTGTGTTCTATATTCTGTATCTGGGTGTGTGTCTGTTTCATACTTGGGGGAAAGAACAGAGGGGAAAAAAAAGCAATACCTGTTTGCAAGAAACTTCTCGTGTAATTAGTGAAGAGACCAAACACACAGAGGCATTCAGGTAAAGCGTGGCCTCTGAAAAGTCAGGTCACGTGAGGCAGTGCAGCCTGGGCACAGGCCATGGAGCTCATCAGGCTCCATCACATATCAGCCAGGGGATCACACCCCACCGGCTGGACCTCAGCTTCCTCACCTCTATGACGCAGCCAATAGTGCATCCTCCAGGGAAAACATCCTGAAACGCAGAGCCTGGCCCTTGGGAAAGAGCCAGAAGGAATAGAAGACTCAGCTCCAGACATCATTCTGGGAAAAGGAGATGACTGTGAACAGGAGCAATCGGGAAGCCACGGGGAACAGGCCAGGGTTCAGCTGGGTCCTGGAAAATTCACTGAAAGCAGGTATGGCTGGGGAAGGCCATGAGAAGACACAGGATGATAGATCATCCTTCCATTAAACCAAGTCCTGTTGTTTCAGTGCCAGGCCGAATGCAGCCCTTCGGGATGACACGGAGCATCCTGCAGCGCCATGGGGAACCTGGCACCAGCTGGCCACAGAGCCCCATCTGCTCCTGGGGAGCATGGCTCAGCCCTGCCTCCATGTGGCTAGGCACCCTGAGCCTGCTACTTCACCCCTCTGGTATCCACACTTTCCCCACAAAAGCCTGGATCCCCCCTCACAGGTGCCGGAGGGAGGGGTGGAGCAGGACTGAGTTAGGCTGGAGCACGTACCTCTCACAAAGAAAGGAGAAAATAAATGTCATAGTAAAGAGAAGAGCCGTGCTCTCATTTGTCTGTGAAGTCTCGTGTACAGAGAGTTTTATCAGCCATGAAATTAGCCCTTCATGCTCTCCTATGCCAGCAGCCCAGTGAGGACTGAGAGGGCACTGTCTCAGCACCTCCCGTGAGCCACAGGGAACCCTGCTCCTGGGCCAGCTCTCCCTGCTCCCTGTCTCGTGGCAGCCATCCCGTGGGCCAGGCCACACATAGGAGCAAGGACACAAAGCCCCATCCTTGCGCTGATAGATCTGGCTCAGCCGGAAGCAATGGAAACCAACTTCTGCAAAGCCATACCTAAACAAAGAGACTCTCCACATCCAAGGCTTCCAGCATTATACAAACACAACTTTGAGTCTTGCCTTTTTGGGCTTTGAGATGACAGTGTGAGGCAGTAGGAAACATACAGACTTGCCAGTGACATCTGGGTTCAAACCCTGGCTGCCCTACCAAATAAATGTGATCCTGGATGAGTTCCTTCGCCTCTCTGAGTCTTGGTTTCTTTCTCTCTTCCAAGGGCATCACAATGCCACTCTGCAGGTGGAGGACAGGACTGAATGGGGCAGTGTAGGGGCTCAGCAGGCTGTCTAGGCATCAGGCTTGACACTTGCTCTAGGGACTGCTTGCACTTGGGAGGGGTGGGTGTGGGCCTGACCCCAGAGCTGTCATGCTGCTGAGGGGGCTCACATGCATGCACACACACATGCATGCACACATACGCACCTTGGAGCCCTAATCTGTGGAGTGTGCGCTTCCTGATGTCTGCACTCAGCTGGAGTATTTCTCCGTGCCTGCCCCCCTGAGACGAATTCTGGCGGCATCCAGAGTCAACTGTCTGACCCAGGTATTTCAGGACAGACGAGCATCAGAAATGTTTTCCTCCATTCCTGCCCTTGCCTGGCCCAAGTGTTATTCATGTGACTGCCCTTTTAAAGGAAGAAAAAATCATTCTTATTCTCCCCGATTTCTCTCTCTCTTCATCCCTCCCGCCCTCCCTTCTTCTAAGAGTCTTCAGCCTTGGTGGGGAGGGGGTGACCAGAATGCCTCCACACACAGGGACCTCTCTGATGTGGCCAGTAAGACTACAGCACAGGAGCTGGCCCACCCTTGTGTGGGGACTGGGGTCCAGCACCCCTTACTGCCCTGGAGCTTCTTGGACCACCATGTTCCCCAGTTTCATAGGATGAGGATCCAGTCAGCCTAGAGAAGGCTGAGCCCTAATTTGCTTGGGATATATAGCCAAAACCTTTTCTCCATTAAATGATAATGGCCGAAAACAAGGTTTAACCTTGGCCACTGCAGGTCCTGGGCATCTCCTGGTCCAAAGTAGTGTCTTGGCATCGTGAGCAGGGCCTCTCAGGGGCCAGGGAACACTCTTTTGGCCACCTGCTTTTGCATACCCCAGCACCCAGGCTGGCTGCCCCAAAGTGATCCCAGCTCAGCATGGCCTTTCACTGACCTTCATTCTGTGGAATCCGCCTGGGGTTAGTCCCAGCCCTCCATCTGCAGGTCCCATTTTGCCCTCATGGGCAGGGTCAGCAAGCTGCTCCTTGCCCCAGGGGGTGAGCACAGAGTACATAGGGTTGAGGCAGACCCTCCACCTGCTGCAGACGCCTATCCACAGCTGCATTGTAGGCCTGTGGCCAAGTGCACATCCCTGTTCTGGGTCATCCCAAACTTATCCAGACTTCTGTCTACCCTCCTCTCCTGAGTTCTCAACCTGTCAGCTTTCATCTCTGTACTGGGAGAAGGGCTCTCTATACCATTTGGCATTCTTCCCACCTCTATATCTTCTACACCTTTTGGGTCTATACTTAGCATCTTTGGGGCTGTTACTTCTTGAAACTCTTTTTAGATATCCAAAGCCAAGAACTGCACAAATCTTTTCTCCCTCAAAATCCCAAGCACTTCTGCTTTGACCAGAAACAAGATTGTCTTTATAAGATTCAAAAAAAAAATTTTAATAGGAGGCTTACAGAGGAAGCCAGTTTGCCAGCTTTCAAACTCCACGTCCGCCACCTAACTTCTGTGTGACTTCGGACAAGTTGGTGAACCTCTCTATGTCAATATCCACATCTCTGAAATGAGAATAAGAATAATGAAGTAATACAGTTAAAAGTGCTCGGTAGTGTCAGGCACCAAAGAATCACTCAAAAAATATAGCTATTAATACTTAGAAAGGCAATAACTTCTCTGTTCTCTCTAAGTGCTTTGTGGCCTTTATTCTCCGGGTCAATAGGTACCCATAAGGACAACAAAGAGCCCATGGAGGAAGCATATGGGACAGCCACACCTACAACAAAAACACGGCAAAGAAAAACCTCAAACATTACCATGTGACACTTACTGTTACTGCTTTACTTTTCCCCATGAGCCAATGGGCAACATTACCGCCCTCCCAGGGAGTGGAGGCGTAGAAAGTAAAGCCCCCATCATGAACAGAAATCTAGTGTCCAGCCAGCTGGACCTGCACTGTCCATGCTGCAGCCACCAGCCACAAGAGGCTCATGAGCCTTGGAGTGTGATATTGTGAACTGGGATATCCTGTGAGTATAAAATTCATGCTGAATTTGGGTGACTTAGTGCAAAATATGTATGCATAAAATATCTCATTAATATCTTTTATATTTATTGCAATTTGAAATAATGTTTTTGGTATATTGGATTTAATAAAACAATATTATAATGATTCTGCCTGGTTCTTTAAATGTGACTATAAAAAAAATTTAATCACATGTGTGGCTGGCATCCTATATCCATTGGATACGCTCAATTCCTTGACATAGGTGGCAAAGCCCAAGCCAGGCTGAGCCCATGGCCATGTTCCATTCTAACAAGGGCACCTTCAGAAAGCCCAGGGTCTCACCTCAGTCCCTCTCATTCCTGTGCAGGCTGCTGGCTGCTGGCTGATGAGGGTAACAGAACTCTGCCCCCTTGGACCTTAAGATGCAGGGAAAGACTGCCACCCAGTGGGCTTATTGCTCCATCCTTCTGTGCATCACTTGTTCAGGAAGGGGTGACCAAAAATAAACAGCCCATCATTCACCTCAAGGTAGGTACTTAGGGAAGCCCAGGGGATAGGGCAAGAAAGACAGGAGAGATTTAGGAGAAGATTTATCTAGAGAAAGGCTCGCTCTGAAATGCTGTTGGTTTTTCTTCCGCCTTCACCTTAAGCCAAGTGAAAGGAGCTTCATGAGAGCCCCTGAGAGAGTTTGGTGTATACCCTCGGGGGGCTACAAGGACAAGACCTGACTCCCACCCAACATAAACATCTAAAGACCAGAGGCCTTCTCTGTGGGCCAGACGGGGAGTCAGAGCAGGGCCATCACGAAGCTTCCCTACCCAGAGGGCCCGGAGAACAGCTGAGGAGAAGGAGCCTGGGCTCAGTGGATAGCAGTGAGAAGTCCCCCATCCTGGGACTAGGCCCCCAGTCCCCTGAACAGGTCTTGTAGACCAGGCCGTGAGCACCCCACACTCACCTTTCCACTAGTGCATGTAAGCCTGGCAGGGGCCACGGCACATGTGGTTGCAATGCTGACGTCTCCAGTATCCACACCTCTTCAACCTCAATAAAAACCAACTGTGAGCTGGCACATGGCCACCCTTCCTTGCTTCTCTTGCAGCTAGAAGTGGGCTTGTCAGTGAGTGCCACAGGTATGTGCAAATATGTGTGGAGCTTCCAGGAAGTCTCCTTAAAAGGGAGCCAATGCAGGTGCCATCTCTGATTCTACATTCTTCAGATGATTCTCTGCTGAGTCTGTTTTTTCACCCAAGGTCTGAGTCACATTTCCAACAGCAAAGTATATTCAAGTGACTGCAAATAGTTCAATGTGGGTATGCCCAGAGCAGGTGTGAGGGACAAATGGAGAAGCCAGAGGCTGGAGAAGCAGTGAGTGGCAGGTCACAAGGAGCCTGGCACAGCCTCCAGAGAATGCTATTTCCTCTCAGGAGCATTGGGTGCCACCCAAGAGTGCCTGCAGCACACTGACACATACATGGGTCTCTTCCCAGAAGACTACTCCAGAAAATGCCTCAAAATCAAGAGGCAGGTCAGAACACTCTGGCAGTATGCTTTCAGGTACTGGCAGTGAAGATGAAGAAAGGTAGAAAGAGTTGACAAATGTTAAGAAAGTTCTAGGGGTACCTGGGTGGTGCAGTCAGTTAAACATCCAACTCTTGGTTTAGGCTTAGGTCATGATCTCAGGGTCATGAGATCAGGCCCCATGTCAGGCTCCATGCTCAGTGCTGAGTCTGCTTGGGACTCTCTTTCCCACTCCCTCTGCCCTTCCCTCCCCTCAAATAAATAAGTAAACCTGAAAGAAAGAAAGAAAGAAGAAAGAAAGAAAGAAAGAAAGAAAGAAAGAAAGAAAGAAAGAAAG